>NC_091219.1:24098701-24273701 GCF_040958095.1 Procambarus clarkii | reverse complement strand
CTCACCTCCCCAGCCATGACCTCCCCAGCCCTCACCTCCCCAGCCCTCACCTCCCCAGCCCTCACCTCCCCAGCCCTCACCTCCCCAGCCCTCACCTCCCCAGCCCTCACCTCCCCTGCCCTTACCTCCCCAGCCCTCACCTCCCCAGCCCTCACCTCCCCAGCCCTCACCTCCCCAGCCCTCACCTCCCCAGCCCTCACCTCCCCAGCCCTCACCTCCCCAGCCCTCACCTCCCCAGCCCTCACCTCCCCTGCCCTTACCTCCCCAGCCCTCACCTCCCCAGCCCTCACCTCCCCAGCCCTCACCTCCCCAGCCCTCACCTCCCCAACCCTCACCTCCCCAGCCCTCACCTCCCCAGCCCTCACCTCCCCAGCCCTCACCTCCCCAGCCATGACCTGAGATTGACATCTCTGCGTCGGCACTTCACAATTATTGCTTGTTAGGCTCGATTGTCTTCTCTTCCCGCCTCCTGTCGTTTGTCTTCTTGTTTAATTTCGTATTTTGTCTTTGATTCTGTCTTTATCTATGGCTTTCTGTCTCTCTGTTTGTATCTTTATTGTCTCTTTATCTCTGTGTCTCTGTCTTTTTATATATTTTAACAAATGTAAACGATATGTAACATCATTACATTTAATAAGTCAAGGAACATCTAAAAAAAGGGGAATTTGATATTTATATAAACATGCATATGAATATGTTATTATCGGTACACAACAACTAACACAAACATATTATATATGTTTGTGTTGGATGTTTATGTAAACATGAGTGACCGGTTACGGAGGCGTTCCTGGTCTCTGTCAGCATGATAACTTATTACCTATTATTAAATGTACTCGTGTGTGTCTCTGTCTCTCTCTCTCTCTCTCTCTCTCTCTCTCTCTCTCTCTCTCTCTCTCTCTCTCTCTCTCTCTCTCTCTCTCTCTCTCTCTCTCTCTCTCTCTCTCTCTCCCCTTCTCTCTCTCTCTCTCTCTCTCTCTCTCTCTCTCTCTCTCTCCCTCTCTTTCGCAAGATCTCACTAGGATCTTGGTCTTCAAGATCCTAGCTCGATTTACAGTTTGTATTTTACAGAAGCTGCACGAATTTATTTACTCCAGAGTAGTGATATAATAGCACATGGCGTCCGTCCGATGGGAATATATGACACTACTGTGACCTAAACGATGGCTACAGAGAGGACTGTTCTTCACCCAGCACAGTAAGAGCTACCGAATGAAATAACTCTTTTGGGCAAGGGTGGGGGGAGGGGGAAGGAAAGGAACTATCAGAGGAAAGCACCAAGTCATTGCGACTATATAGCACTGGGAAGGGGTCAGGATAAGGATTTGGGATGGGACGGGGAGAAAGGAATAGTGCCCAACCACTTGGACGGACGGGGATTGAACGCCGACCTGCATGACACGAGATCGTCGCTCTACCGTCCAGCCCAAGTGGTTGGACGGGGGGGAAAGGGAGGCGTTAGAGGGTGTGGAATCGAACCTCGTCATAGGTCACCCGAGACGCCAGTCCATCCTCATCAGCATAGGCCAAATGCTCGTTAATGCAGCTGCTAAACCATCTATTTATGAAGGAACATCCTTTTACATATGACTCGAGGCTGTTGACGTATGTACTCGAGCATTGTTGCGTTCAAATCCTCTCTAAATGCGTCACCCATATGCTGTAAATGATAATAGTGGCTAATGTAACCTAACCAGTTAATGTAAGCTGGTTAGGTTAGGTCGGGTGCTGTGCCTGGTGCTGGTCTTCGACCTGTTGATGATCTAACTACTGTTCTGACTGCTGACCGTAATGTGGCGCCGCTTTTCCTCTGCCTGGATACTGTTTGGGTCCCCCGCGTGCATGCATTCGTGCCCGAAGTTCCGGATATAATGGCGCACCCTCGTGAATGTTTTCGTCGTGGTGAGCGTCCTGAGGTGTGGCTTCGCTGGGAGGTGTACTGTATAGGGTTTCCGGTAGCGGAATTTGCGGACAAACCATGTAGAGGGCGGCATGTGTTACTTCGCCTCCCCTTGATGTGTTTGTTGTGGGGCCCATCGCCCTGTGGTACTGTGTCTTTGTTTACATTTTTTCCTGTATTTTTTGTGTATTTTTCTGTTTTATGCTTTATGTTCCAGGTTCCTGTGTGTGCCGGTCTGTTTTCTTTGTCTGGCTGTCTGTGTGTGTTTGTTTGTGTTTTGTACTCCCCGTTTTTTGTACTGTGTGTTCGGGTTCTGTCTGCGTGTCTGTTTTGGTTATGTGAATTCAATGTGGCATATCTGGCCTGGTTTGTCCTTTTTTGTGTTGTGTGTTTGTTGTGTGTGTCCTTTTGTGCCTTCTGACTGGTTTGTGTGTTGCCTGTGTGATGTGTGTTTGTGCGTCCTGTTCTGTGTCCTGTTTACTGTTTTGTGAAATGTCATGTACTTCTGTTCCTGTTTTTGTAGGCCCTTCTGGCCTATGGTTTTGTACTTTTGTTTGTGTTTCATTGTGTTTTTTATTTGTTTTATTCTGTACGACATTTTCTTGTTCTTGTTCGCATGTTTTCCATGTAAAAATTAATAATAAAAAAACGTGCATCTGGTGCTCCCCGGGACGCTGGTCCGAGTCCCACCGTCCTCTTCCAAAGATTGTCTCAGTGATACATCGTGCTATTGTAATTTCAGTGTGGAGCTGTTGTCAGTTCCTGGTAAATATCGAGCAGTGTGCAGCGCTCACTGGGAGGCCCAGATAAGATAATGGGGCAGCGGCCTCAAAGGTAAACACAGTCCTATTATTTTCTAATCTGCCTGTTTTGAAAGCCGTAATGCAACCCAAAAAATAATTTGAACGTCTCGGTTATACTACTACTAATAATAATTTGTATTTGTATAATATGCATTGGAACATGATACAATGAGTTATTAGTAGGGATATAAATTACACACTGCTGCTCGGAAATGGAGAGGACTTTTGTTACAAATTACATTGTAAATTTCTATCACCCCAAGATGGCGCTATTGACTACGATGTTATTTCAGTGACGTCAGGAAGGTCGACGTCACGATCCGTGATTTGGCTGTCTGTGATTGGTCAGGTGGGAGTGTGGGGTGGGGCGGGAGGACCAGTCACTCAGCACTTGACACTTGACACTACTCGCTCCAATATCGAACACTTTCTGGATGGCTGGGTCGCCCCGAGGTCCACCTCTGTCAAGTACTGGTCAGCGAGGAACACATTTTGACGTGAAGCCCAAGAAGTGGAGCGTGAGGTGTGAGTCGCCCAGAAGTCAGGTGAGACATGTGACGATGGAATGTTTGTGTGTGAGCTAACTAACTAACCACCAACTAACTAAACACTAACCACCAGGACGAGCCATGGCTCGTCAACCTGTCCTTTCCACTAATATCTTGTTATGCTAACCAACGTACAAATGCAGCCTTCTATGAAAAGTATAATTTTTTATGCAAAAATCCACGTTTTTTTTTTATGTACCGGTTGGGAAGGTTAGGTTGGATATGTGGGTTCGTGTATTTCTGGTTAGGGTAGGACGTTGGATTTTATTCTTTGTGGGAGATTGAGAGACGGGATTGGTTATGGCGTAAGTAAAGAGATGCTGTATATGCCGGCTGAACGATAAAGAACGATTTCATACATGATGAAATCACAATAATGTATCTATGATAACATATTGAGGCCATACAATGGGCTCGAACCCTCGTCATTGAACTCCTCAGGCACCCGCACTACGGGAATCCAGGGAAATGTCATTCACGGTTGATCATTTCTAATTATATGAACTGTGAAGGAGTAATAAGGTCAGCTCAGAAGCACATATCTAGAGTGATAACTAACATGGTAAAACTAAGCCACTCGTGAACACAAAAATCTTTTCCCTATTTGAGTGTATTTGGGAGTGTGTCCTAGGTTGATTTGGGAGGTCACGACCTCTCCGTAGGGTGCAGTCGCACCTCCACAGATCTCCAGTATCAGCTAAAGATACTGGTAATGGCTCCAAAGGGCCACCACTTACGGGCTGTTCATGCCCGTGCCACCTTTTGGGTGGCTTCATCTTCATCATCATCTAGGTTGATTGACAATTGACATGGTGTCAAGTGGACTCGTGCTATCCCTAACCCGACTATGCTGGGCACATACCCTACAGTAATCAAAGTGTAATCCAGGGTCACTCATCCTGGTTGTCCTAGGTCACTCACCTGACCCTGGAGTGAGGGACAGGTGGTCCAGAGTCGACCAGCTCTACGCTTCAGTGTGTGATAGCTAGCAGCAGGAAACTGACTTTTAATTCACTACACAACAACAGGAAGCTGACTTTTAGGTATTGCGAGGTTGAGTCCATTGCATCAAGACTAAAACTCCCCAAACGCCAACACGTTAAACTAAAATATAAAGAAACACCAAAATGTAAGTATACTTGTTTGTCTGTGTCATGGGATAATTTATGTCATGGGATAATTTATGTCATGGGATAATTTATGTCATGGGATAATTTGTCATTAGATGGGATACTTTATTTGTCTATAATGCATTAAGTAGGATACCCGTGGGAGCTGGGGTTGTCCAATGGTCTCTCGCTCTCTCTCGCTCTCTCTCGCTCTCTCTCGCTCTCTCTCTCTCTATCTCGCTCTATCTCGCTCTCTCTCTCTCTCTCTATGTCTCTCTGTCTATCTGTGGGGGCAGCGGCTGTAGCAGCAGCAGCAGCGCGGGTAAAGACAGCGAGAGTCTTCACTGGTGGGCGGCATATGACCGCCTGAACACCTCTCAAATGAACAAGAGTATTGAGGACTGGCACTTGTACTGGGGGCGGGGGTATCTAGGTGGATCCGGTGTTGATGACGTCATGAACACCTAGGCGAGGTCTGATAGAATTTGTTTAAACTAAATTGTGCACATCGGTGAATGTTTTATATTAAACAGAGATAAAACAAACAAACAATTGACATGGTGTCAAGTGGACTCGTGCCATCCCCAACCCGACCATGCTGGGCACATACCCTACAGTAATCAAAGTGCAAAGTTGGGTGAGACTAGCCTAAAGGCTCTGGCCTACATCCTCGAACTTTTTAATTTATAAATATATATTTAGTAGGAAATGTCTATATCAAAACTGCATAATAAAGTTTCACGTCAGAAAGAAGACCGTTCTCAGCCCCTCGCCCGTGAAGGTGCCCTTAACAGGATGGAGGAATATATAAGATAAGTCAAACTCTAAGAGGACGAACAAAGAAATATAAAGATAAAACATGGAACGTGGAACAGAGAGAAAACCAAAAGAAAAATGTTTTGGACAGGTTCAGAGTGCCGAAGAGAATTTAGAGTCAGAACAATTTTTAATAAAAATGCAAAACATGAGAGTGGACTCTCCCAGCCTCTCCATAACACGTGGTGTGTGTGTGTGTACCGTAACACATAGTGTGTGTGTGTGTACCGTAACACAGTGTGTGTGTACCGTAACACGTGGTGTGTGTACCGTAACACATAGTGTGTGTGTGTACCGTAACACGTGGTGTGTGTGTACCATAACAAATGGTCTACGACACAAACAGTATACAACACAGGAAAATAAAAAAAAAAGGAACAAAATCTCGACGACACAGACAAATAAACAAAGATATCAAGCAAATAAAACAGAGACACAAGCGGAGAGAGAGAGAGAGAGAGAGAGAGAATAAAGCAAGGCAAGAATACAGAAGGACAGATTAACCCCACAACTACTTGCTGAGATCTCCCAGCTGGGCGTCTCGGAGGCTTCTGAGAATAGGTCGCAGTCGTAGGTCGCGACTTACAAGGTCGTAACACCTGAAACGGACCTATTTAAGTTAAATTACGACACGCTGTTCCGTGGTAACTGGAGCCCACATACGGAACTGCCGACCCTCTGAAGGGCTAATAGGCAGGGAATGGGGAAGGCGGAAGACCTTTTTTTTTTTCTTTTTACCATGAAAAATGTTACCTTTTAGCAGGATAGGTTATGGGTATAACTTTGGTTAGGTCGGGGGGAGGGGGTAGCTTATATTAAATCTGGTTAGGTTAGAATAAGTTAGATTAAAATAGGTGGTTCAAATAGGTTAGGTAAACTGTGTTAGGTTACGGCACGTTAGGTTAACTGGGCTTAGGACCTTTTTTATGTAAACAATTGCGTTTCTGACACCGCAAGTGACGTTATTGAGTAACGCTTGGAGTCAATAAGTAAGTCGTGACGTCATTAAGTAACACAGACCGTCACACAAACTGTACTATAAAGAAGAGAAGTAACACGTTACGACACCAAGTTACTCGTCACATCTCAAGTAACACAAAACGTCCTTTAGTAACTCTTGAAGTTGGTAAACAACTCGTAACGTAACTAAGTAATTCCCGACGTTATTAGGCGACACGGGATGTTACTAGATAACACGTGACGTCATTAAGTGACACGTCACGTCATTAAGTAAAACGTGACGTCATTAAGTAAAACGTCACGTCATTAAGTGACACGTGACGTCATTAAGTAGGTCTTGGACTGACAGTGAACGGAAGAAAGATATGTTTGCCCTGAATTAGTCCATATAACCGGCCTGTACTGTATTTCTTTACCTCAACATGCAAAATACAGCAGCGCCCCTTTCTCCAGCATAGGAACCACAGCGGTGACCAACATGCAACATACATGAGCCATGTGTATGTATGTTGCTTCCCATGGTCGTGGCCCCACCATCACGTATGGTCCCACACCAGTCACAGAGGACATGAGCGCCCGGAGTGGGCCTCAAGCGGTCACTTGATGTACGTCAGTGGGCCCTCAGATGGTTCCCCTTGCGCTTCTTGATGCTCCACGGTGTCAGGAGAGACGGAGGGAGTAGATTGCTTTTCGTAGTAGGTCAGGAAGGTGGTTGGGGGGGGGGTGAGGGAAGGCAGGGGGTAGGAGAGAGGTATATGAGTAAAGGCGCGATAGCTGTTGTGAGAGTATTTAGAGAGTGAGGGAGGGGAGCAGGTGGTGAAGGGTGACCAGGGGGGGGGGGTGAAGGGGAGGCAACGGGGGGGGGAATAAGGGGGCTGTCAGGGGGGGGCTGCAGGGGTGGTTTCAGCTCCAGATGAGTGACATAACTTGTACCTCTAACAAGACACCTTTCACAGCTAAAATAATACAAACCCGTTTTCTTTGCCCATTTCTCTTCTCCCAAGACATAACTTGCTCTCACACACCGATACATTCCAGCAACAGAGGCTGTGTGGCACACCTGGCAGCAGCTTTGATCAGTAAACCGAGTTGAGAGCCACTCCAACAGTGCCACCGAGGGCCAGACCATCCAGGCAAGGTTTTAGGATCAAAGGATCTGTCCCGAGACTCATCAACCTGTCTACTTACTATACCTGTACATCCCACCTCTGAAGCTTTACGAGGTAGACTATAATAATAATAACCTTGAACTGTTTTCTAGCTCGTAAACTGTTTAATAATGACACAGTAAGCCGCCATGGTCGAAGGAAGATGCACAGGCTTCGTAAGTGAACAAGTAAATGCTGGGTGAATCCTGGCCCAGAACTATACTCCTCATACGGCATAACACTCTGCCTCAACCCCAAAAAGCCTTGGGCCAGATTCACGAAAGCACTTACGCAAGCACTTACGAACGTGTACATCTTTCCTCACTCTTTGACGGCTTTGGTTACATTTATTAAACAGTTTACTAGCATGAAAACTTGCCACTCAACTGTTGTTATTGTTATAAACAGCCTCCTGGTGCTTCCGAGCTCATTAACTGTTTAATAATTGGAAACGAAGCCGCCAAAGATTGAGAAAAGATGTACATGTTCGTAAGTGCTTTCGTGAATGTGGCCCCTTGTTAGTAAGTGTTATGAGTTGAGGAGACTGCCTATATGGAGGTGGGAAGTGAAAGCAGGTCATTTGACGTCAGAGATCATTGTGACACGGGCTTTGTGTCGTTATCTCCGCCTGGGAAGACTATAGAAAGAAAGGATAGAAAGCATTCCTTTCCTACACAAAAAGCGTCCTACACAAAAAGCGTCCTACACAAAAAGCGTCACTACACAAAAAGCGTCACTACACAAAAAGCGTCCTACACAAAAAGCGTCCTACACAAAAAGCGTCACTACACAAAAAGCGTCACTACACAAAAAGCGTCACTACACAAAAAGCGTCACTACACAAAAAGCGTCACTACACAAAAAGCGTCACTACACAAAAAGCGTCACTACACAAAAAGCGTCACTACACAAAAAGCGTCACTACACAAAAAGCGTCACTACACAAAAAGCGTCACTACACAAAAAGCGTCACTACACAAAAAGCGTCACTACACAAAAAGCGTCACTACACAAAAAGCGTCACTACACAAAAAGCGTCACTACACAAAAAGCGTCACTACACAAAAAGCGTCACTACACAAAAAGCGTCACTACACAAAAAGCGTCACTACACAAAAAGCGTCACTACACAAAAAGCGTCACTACACAAAAAGCGTCACTACACAAAAAGCGTCACTACACAAAAAGCGTCACTACACAAAAAGCGTCACTACACAAAAAGCGTCACTACACAAAAAGCGTCACTACACAAAAAAGACCACTACCTACTTACTTACTCGACTACAACTAGTGATGTGATAGCGAGAGGTACCGCTTCCGATTTCAAGTCCTGTTATCTTGAAGTTATCTTGAGATGATTTCGGGGCTTAGCGTCCACGCGGCCCGGTAATCGACCAAGGCCTCCTTTTTGTTACACATCCCCCAGGAAGCAGCCCGTAGCAGCCGTCTAACTCCCAGGGACCTATTTACTGCTAGGTGAACAGATGCATCAGGGTGAAAGAAACTCTGCCCCATGTGTTTCAGCCTCCGCCTGTGGCATATGATGAAGCCGACCAATTGGAACCATATGCCAATCAACGGGTGTGATGAATGTATGAGTGACGACACGAAACAATGAGGCACTTCACCATCAGGTGACCACCCCCCCCCTCCCCCTCCTCTCATCTCAGAATGTAAACAGCTTCGAATCTGAAGTGTTTTTCCCCCTAACCAGAAGCGTAAAAACCAAAGGCAACGCTGAGACGCACTCAGTCCAAAAGCCAATCTCACATGAGCCTTCAAGATGTTGGTGGACTTACTGTTATGTATGAGGTCAGTATTCTCCCAAATCACCCCCACCTGGTTCAACCAAACGTTGGAACCCGTAACTCAAGACGTTCAGCCATTAAAACAGCCTCATGCTGATAACGGCCTTTCCAAGAACATCTCTCAATATATACTTGTTCTATATTGTCACACTTAACCCACCAATTACTCAAATTGGCAAAAGCTTTTGGGGGTTGACTCGGGCGCCTTGTTCTCATATCCCAGCGCCTTGTTCTCATATCCCAGCGCCTTGTTCTCATATCTCAGCGCCTTGTTCTCATATCCCAGCGCCTTGTTCTCATATCTCAGCGCCTTGTTCTCATATCTCAGCGCCTTGTTCTCATATCTCAGCGCCTTGTTCTCATATCCCAGCACCTTGTTCTCATATCCCAGCTCCTTGTTCTCATATCCCAGCACCTTGTTCTCATATCCCAGCTCCTTGTCCCTCACACCTCAGCTCCTTGTTCTATATTATCATACCGGCTAAGCGTTGTATCCTCATAATTGCCTCATTAAGTGTAATAAGTTATTCTAAAAGTCATAATTGATGCTGATTTTATTTAAGAAATTAAAATGCGAATTTTGTATTATTTGATCCGTTTCATTCTCTGAACCGCTCTTTGTTCCACGTCTCTTGTTATAATTGTTCTTTGTGTATAATGACACAATACAATATACAACAATGTGAACGTGTCCGGGACGTGATCGTACACGCGCGGATCCCAGCTGCTCTAATAAGGGAAACAGCTCAACTCCTCGGAGCTTGTAAAGTGAGTTTCAATGTTGTGACAGCGGAGAGGCTCTCATCACCTAGGGCGGTGGTGAGAGAGAGATGAGAGAGATGAGAGGGAGGGAGGGAGGGAGGGAGGTGGCAAAATCTTACATGAAACACAAGGCCATAGGGATGCCCTCTTGAACTATCTGCCCCCCCCCCCCCCCCCCCCCATCATTCATCACAATTTTAGACAAGGTAGAGAACCTTGCGAGACGGCTCCTCACTAACAAGCAAGTCTGGTGTGAACGTCAGAGCCGTCAACACCAACCAGACGTTGGCACCAGTAACACAAGACGCTCAGCCATCAACAGCCTCCTGCTGATAACGGCCTTTCCAAGAACGGAATGAATTCATTTCCATTTTTGTTCCATTCATTTCCAAGGGAATGAATGTTTGCTCAATAAGCAAACATTCATTCCCAGGCTGACTCGCATCTGGGACCTGGTTTGCTTTACACGTTGACACGCGAGATATTAAGTCAAACGAACATGTGAAGGCTATACATAGAGTTGCCTCCTAGCTCATCCTGTGCCTTATATGATAGTAGCTCAGTATAGGAGTTAGTTTCATCATAATGGCTACACATTCTAATCTCGTCAAATAAATTAATCTCTAAGGCTAGGCTTCAGCTGAGCTGATGTAGGATAGCAGCTCTTGCTTGCAACTTCACTAGGAATTTCAATAACATTTCTAGTGTAACTCTACCCTGCTTAGTATACAGAGAGAGAGACAGAGAGACAGACAGACAGAGAGACGGAGGGGGGGGGGGGGGAGAAAGAAAACATATAGATATACAGAGACAGACATACATACAGATTTTGAGTCAAGCAAATCCGAACAGTCATACACACAGATATACAGACAACCATGCAAACATTAAGCTAGACATACAGACATACAGACATACAGACAGACCAACAAGCAGGCACACATGAAGCAGCAACATAACTCTCCCCTCTCCCCACCACCGCTCTCACTCCTTCCCACAATTACCAGTTTCCAAACCAAAATAGAAATAAAAGAAGAATCGGTGTAATTGCCTTATAATTGAATGAATAAGTTAGAAGCAGCTTGAGTGTGTTCTACATAATTGAGGGTTTGATGGGCAGGGTTTTAAATATCAGGAGCACTAATGTCAAAGGGGATCAAGTATCGGGATTAGGAAAACAATATTGGCAGAGAGAGAGAGAGAGAGACAGACAGACAGACAGACAGACAGACAGACAGAGACAGAGACAGAGAGAGAATAATAGATCAGCCTCGCATTTCATGTTTCCCCTGATTCCATGTATGACTAACCATCCTGCGAGAGGGGATGATGTTGTTGTTTTAAATTCAGCTACTGGGAACAAAAGTTGCAAGTAGCACGGGCTATGGTGAGCCCGTAGTGAACTTACCTGGCACAGGAGCGGGACTGTAACTAAGTTACAGCTCGGTGGTTGTTGTTGTTGTTTTAGATTTAGCTACTCAGAACGAAATGTCCATGTAGCACGGGCTATGGTGAGCCCGTAATTGAGTTCGGTCATTCGCGATAACTTTGTAACTGTGATATTTGGGTCAAAGTTTTAAATGGAGGTGGGGATTCCTCCTTTTTCCCTGTTCCTTTTTTGCTTCTGTTTTAGTGCACTGGCTTTAGTCTTGTTTTAATAACATTATCTTGGTGGCGGATGTAACTCGGTGGTCACACAGGGCATAAATATTTCATCGAATCATCTCACTCGGTGGTCACGTGAGCAACACAAATGTGAACAAACTTGTATGGAAAGTTTGGAAGGATGAGGTGGAAAGAAATGGGCAGAATTTCTTTCACGCTGATGGCCCTGTTCACCTAGCAGTAAATAGGTAACTGGGTGTTAGACACCTGCAACGGGCTGCTTCCTGGGGTATGTTTAACAAAAAGGAGGCACAGGAGGCCTGGTCGAGGACCGGGCCCCGGAGACGCCAAGCTCCGAAATCATCTCGAGATAATCTCTAGATAGCCCCCCTCATCTCGACCAGATCTACCAGTATATTACCGTAACTCTTAGTAATCTGTGCCTCCGTCTGTGGCCGGGCCCTCACTGCGGGCTGGCCAGTGCTGCACAGCGCCTGACTGGCTTCTCATAACATGTAGAGTGAGAAACCACTTATGTGCGTCATAATACATTTCACTATCAGTTCCTCAGAGACAAGACGGCCGCCATCACACATCTCTCTTACAGGGTAGCAACTTTTACCATTCATATCTTTCACGAGTTTATCATTTGGTGGTTTATTTCACGAGTTTACCATATGTACACACACAAGAGCTTGTCTACATGTAGCCAAGCAGTGACTACGGTGCAGCGAGGAGGGTTATAAGGGCGTAATTTGTTCAACTTGGAGGCCTGTTATAAACTCAGTCACTCTGGTTGGCTCGTCGGTGTTCAGGTACGAGAGTGCTCTTACTAATGGTTCTTGGTCTGTCTATGTTCCTGTTCTTAACAGACTCCACAATAGCCAGCCACTTGGAGAGGAGGTTTTGGGCTTAGCTAATGGACGAGAACATAAACAAACACGGGGGGAAAAAACAATGCAGAGATGGGCGCTCACACACACACACACACAGGGGAGTGTGTGTGTGAGTTAGGGGAAACATGATCACAACCTACAAAATCCTCAGGGGAATCGACCTAGTAAACAAGGATAAACTATGCCACACTGGTGGGACGCGAACAAGGGGACACAGGTGGAAACTGAGTACCCACATGAGCCACAGAGACGTAGAAGGAACTTTTTCAGTGTCAGAGTAGTTAACAGATGGAATGCATTAGGCAGTGATGTGGTGGAGGCTGACTCCATGCCCAGTTTCATGTTTAGATATGATAGAGCCCAGTAGGCTCAGGAACCTGTACACCAGTTGATTGACGGCTGAGAGGCGGGACCAAAGAGACAGAAGCTCAACCCCCGCAAGCACAACTAGGTGAGTACACACACACAATATATAGCCATATTAAAAAGAAAATGAGAATGAATGTGCAAGTGACCAGGCTATGGAGGTGTGGAGGAGAACATGCAGGGTGACCAGGCTATGGTGGAGAACATGCAGGGTGACCAGGCTATGGTGGAGAACATGCAGGGTGACCAGGCTATGGAGGATAACATGCAGGGTGACCAGGCTATGGAGGAGAACATGCAGGGTGACCAGGCTATGGAGGAGAACATGCAGGGTGACCAGGCTATGGAGGAGAACATGCAGGGTGACCAGGCTATGGTGGAGAACATGCAGGGTGACCAGGCTATGGAGGAGAACATGCAGGGTGACCAGGCTATGGAGGAGAACATGCAGGGTGACCAGGCTATGGAGGAGAACATGCAGGGTGACCAGGCTATGGAGGAGAACATGCAGGGTGACCAGGCTATGGAGGAGAACATGCAGGGTGACCAGGCTATGGAGGAGAACATGCAGGGTGACCAGGCTATGGAGGAGAACATGCAGGGTGACCAGGCTATGGAGGAGAACATGCAGGGTGACCAGGCTATGGAGGAGAACATGCAGGGTGACCAGGCTATGGAGGAGAACATGCAGGGTGACCAGGCTATGGAGGAGAACATGCAGGGTGACCAGGCTATGGAGGAGAACATGCAGGGTGACCAGGCTATGGTGGAGAACATGCAGGGTGACCAGGCTATGGTGGAGAACATGCAGGGTGACCAGGCTATGGAGGATAACATGCAGGGTGACCAGGCTATGGAGGAGAACATGCAGGGTGACCAGGCTATGGAGGAGAACATGCAGGGTGACCAGGCTATGGAGGAGAACATGCAGGGTGACCAGGCTATGGTGGAGAACATGCAGGGTGACCAGGCTATGGAGGAGAACATGCAGGGTGACCAGGCTATGGAGGAGAACATGCAGGGTGACCAGGCTATGGAGGAGAACATGCAGGGTGACCAGGCTATGGAGGAGAACATGCAGGTTGACCAGGCTATGGAGGAGAACATGCAGGGTGACCAGGCTATGGAGGAGAACATGCAGGGTGACCAGGCTATGGAGGAGAACATGCAGGGTGACCAGGCTATGGTGGAGAACATGCAGGGTGACCAGGCTATGGTGGAGAACATGCAGGGTGACCAGGCTATGGAGGAGAACATGCAGGGTGACCAGGCTATGGAGGAGAACATGCAGGGTGACCAGGCTATGGAGGAGAACATGCAGGGTGACCAGGCTATGGTGGAGAACATGCAGGGTGACCAGGCTATGGAGGAGAACATGCAGGGTGACCAGGCTATGGAGGAGAACATGCAGGGTGACCAGGCTATGGAGGAGAACATGCAGGGTGACCAGGCTATGGAGGATAACATGCAGGGTGACCAGGCTATGGAGGAGAACATGCAGGGTGACCAGGCTATGGAGGAGAACATGCAGGGTGACCAGGCTATGGAGGAGAACATGCAGGGTGACCAGGCTATGGAGGAGAACATGCAGGGTGACCAGGCTATGGAGGAGAACATGCAGGGTGACCAGGCTATGGAGGAGAACATGCAGGGTGACCAGGCTATGGAGGAGTGGATGTAACGTAACGGAAAACGTAAACAGGAGACCGAGGAGAAAAGGAAAGGAGCGAGAATGGACAAGTGGAAAGGGTGTGAGAGGAGATGGAAAAGCAACGAAAGGAGAGAGAGAGAAAAGAGGGAGACACAGGGGAAGAATGAATAGCAGAAAAAGCACCTTGAAAGAAAGAAGAAAATGAAGAGAGAGAGAGGGAGGATAACCCGAGGAGAGAGAAAGAGAAGAGAGTAGAGAGGGAGATGTAGACGCACCAGTCTACCCCAGTCTATATGTGGCTAGCCAAGTCTACCCCAGCCTACACAAATTTACACCAGTCTATACCAATCTACCCCAGCCTACAACAGTCTACCCCAGCCCACATCACACGGATGCCATAGGTTGCATATGCAAGGTTGCCATAATGGACATGGGAATGCTAACAGGGAGTTGTTGAAGATCCCGAATACAACGTACATTAGACCACAGCTGGAATATGCAGCATCAACATGGAGCCCTTATCTCGCCGTGCGTAAAATGACGCGGAAGAAGTTAATCGCTAATGCCCAGCTCTTCTTAATTGACATAGTTAAGAGCGTTAAGAGTTGGGCCTAGTAGAGAGGTGCGAGTAGGTAGGAGAGAGAGAGAGAGAGAGAGAGAGAGAGAGAGAGAGAGAGAGAGAGAGAGAGAGAGAGAGAGAGAGAGAGAGAGAGAGAGAGAGAGAGAGAGAGAGAGAGTGAGAGAGAGGGAGTGAAGGAGATGGGGGACAACATCAGATCTTCTCATAATTGTCAGTGTGTGTGTGTCTCATTCCTTATATTTATCAAACTATTAATTCTCACTGTTTCATTGTTTCTCTCTCTCTCCCTCTCCTCCGGTGCTGGCCATTATTCTTTTCTCCCCTTCCTCATTCATACGAGTGTCCGGAGATTGCCTCTTCCTGTTTTATCAGATTTTGATTATTGTCCTTCCTCTCCGGCGAAGGCTGGACTCAAATATGTGACCAGCACAAATTTTTTGGATTAAATGTTGCTCTGTCTCACTGACACGCATTACATTTGTTGTAACTCTCTTGCTGTCTATTTTCTTCAACAGAACTCTAAATGATCCCTAAAGGATTCGAACCTAGGTCGACAGGGTAGCAGACTAGTGTTATACTCACTCAACCGTGGTTTCACTTTTTCCTTACCTACTCAGCCCTCTCTCTCTCTCTCTCTCTCTCTCTCTCTCTCTCTCTCTCTCTCTCTCTCTCTCTCTCTCTCTCTCTCTCTCTCTCTCTCTCTCTCTCTCTCCCAGCCTTTTTACTCTCTCTCATCTAGCTTTCCTTATTCTTCTTCTCTTCCTATTTCTCTCCAACTCCCCCCACTCTTCAACTGTCTCCTCCTCTCATCTCCTATGCCTCTCTTCACCCTCTCTCCCACCTTCTTTATCTTTCTCTCCCGCTCTCCCCTAACATCCACCTCTCCACCCTTCACACACTTCTCCACCTTCTCTACTCCTTGCCTTTCAACCCTCTCTCATCTCTTTCTCTTCTCCTTTTCCCTCCCTCTCATACCCACTGTTTAAACATGACTCTTTTCTTCCCTTCAACCATCCCCCCTTCTCCTTCCTTCTTTCTCTATCTCTTTCTTTGTCTCTGTGTCTGCTTTTGTATGTCTCTATATCTTCTTCTGTCTCTTTCTTTGTGGTCTGTGATTTCCAGTCTGCCTTCCTATTTCTCTCTCTCATTGCTCTGACCCGGTCTCTCTGCCAGCCTATCTCTGTCTGCTAGCCTATCTCTGGCTGTCCTTATATCTGAATGTATCCGTATGTCTGTCTTTCATTTTGTCTCTATCTCATTCTATCTGTCTGTTTCTAACTGCCTGTCTTTTTGCTGGTTATATCTCGGTCTCGTTGTCCCCTTTATCAAAATTATATAATTGTTTCCCATTGGTGTGTGGGTGGTCGATTAGCCTAGTGGTGTGAAATATAAAACTATATATAATAGTTCCCGTTGGCTTTGAGAAAGGGGCGGAAGCTTTTATGAAGGTGGAGACTCGATTTTAATGTACGTGTTTTCACCTATAAAAGCCATAGTATAATGAATAATATATATATCTGTGAACTCTCATGATATCATTGAATAATATGTTAAAATATTATAATATATATAAATGGATCTCTCCCACTCTCAGGAAGAAAATATAATAGCGAGAAATCCTTTGAAGCTGTAGGAGAATCATCTGTTTTATACTGCTACAGACAAAGTAAAAATATATATTCATTTTCCCAGAGATCAATGCATAATTTTTATTATGATATTAAGAAAAATAATTTATTCTGAAATATATATTTTAAAAATATTTAGCCAGGCACAGCTGGCGAGTAGAGCCAAAATCATTCGTGGAGGGTCAGTATTTGACCATGATAGACTCTTCCTCTTGAATTCTATTGACCTAGGACGAGCCTATGTCCATCCCATACCCCAGACCACTCACCCTGCAAAGTTGGGCGGGGTTAACACCAAGCGTCTGGCTTCCAGCCTTGGACAGACTGACAGACATTCTTTCTTATCGATATAGATAGACACACTCTTGGCATACACAGATAAATCCCTTTAACGTGTAATATCAAACAACAAATCCACAGGAGCCTTGCTGACGGCTCGAACCTATGCGCTTTTGAACTCTGAAGTAACTATGAACTCTTGGCATTGGTGTAACTCTTCACCTTGGCCTCCCCGAACACAGGTGCATCCGGCGGACCAGTACAGTTATTACCATCTGATATGACATAGATCACAGGGGACGATTGCAAGACACGAAGGTGATTGCCAGGCCGCGTCATCAATACCAGCCTCGCAACAGCACAAAGAGAGCCACACTCATAGAGCTCCCAGGACACTCAGAAGCTACACTCATAGAGCTCCCAGGACACTCAGAAGCTACACTCATAGAGCTCCCAGGACACTCAGAAGCTACACTCATAGAGCTCCCAGGACACTCAGAAGCTACACTCATAGAGCTCCCAGGACACTCAGAAGCTACACTCATAGAGCTCCCAGGACACTCAGAAGCTACACTCATAGAGCTCCCAGGACACTCAGAAGCTACACTCATAGAGCTCCCAGGACACTCAGAAGCTACACTCATAGAGCTCCCAGGACACTCAGAAGCTACACTCATAGAGCTCCCAGGACACTCAGAAGCGTCCAGACGGGTCCTCACGGTAAGCCAGTGGTGTTGCACGACACTTGCACCTTCACACTGACTAGAACATACAGTCAGTAAAGTGCAATTGAAGAGGTGGCAAAGTATCTTTCAGAAAAATGCAGAAAGCCAAGAAATATAGAAGTCTAGCATATTGCTACACTTTTGTTCCAATTGGCACGAAAGCCCTTGGATAATGCATACAAGTCTGAAATAGAACTTGGCGAAGAGCTAGAGTTACAAAAGACTATAGAGCGACAAGTTTCCTATTTTAGTGCCTTAGTGTTGCGGTTCAATTCCAACCCCTGAGGAGTTGAAGCAGGTGTTTGATTTGTAACAGGCGTTGAGTTGCTTTGTAATATTAGTTAACGAATCTTTTAGTTTTTTTTTCATTTTGCTTTTAATGATAATAATGTATATACATCAGTGCAACGCACTTTGTAACCGTGGAACCATCTACAGTAAATTATATAAATTATATCAAAGGGGTCGTAGGAATACAAATACTCATACGAAATCAGACAAATGACTATTCTCTGCGTGCTCTTTATTTCCTTCTCCGGGACTATGGGTCCCCCGCACACACACACACACACACACACACACACACACACACACACACACACACACACACACACACACACACACACACACACACACACACACATACAGACGAAATGTTCACACGGAATAGTAACAGAACGAGGGAACATTGGTTGAAGCTGGAAACTCAGATGAGTCACAGAGATGTTAGGAAGTTTTCTTTTAGCGTGAGAGTAGTGGGGAAATGGAATGCACTTAAGGAGCAGGTTGTGGAAGCAAATACTATTCATAATTTTAAAACTTGGTATGATAGGGAAATAGAACCGTAGTCATTGCTGTAAACAACCGATGCTCGAAAGACGGGATCCAAGAGTCAATGCTCGATCCTGCAGACACAAATAGGTGAGTACACACACACACACACTCATCTACATCAAGAGGTGTAATCAACGTCTAAATATACCTACATGGAGAGTTATGGAATACTGATACAGGATTACAATATCCTTATACAAGTTATAAATAATATCATGGGTAGATAAACCTCACTAATTCCTATAGACCCTGAAGCTCGGTTTAGAATATTTTCACTTATAATGCTGATTTGAAGGATTCATTTTTATGAAGTTTCAGATGGTTTCATGTGTGATGAAGTTCTGAAAGTCTGAAAGTTTCATGCGTGACGAAGTGTCCCCCTCAGACTTTAGCCATCTCTTGTTGGATGAGAATGTGATATGTTTCCAGGTCTTTATTCCAGTCAAGGAATGTAATATTGTATACACGCTCCAGTCCCTGTCCAGGGGGGGATGTTGAGTATGAGATACGTATACAGAGAGAGAGAGAGAGAGAGAGAGAGAGAGAGAGAGAGAGAGAGAGAGAGAGAGAGGGAGGGAGAGAGAGAGAGGGAGAGAGAGAGAGAGAGAGAGAGAGAGAGAGGGAGGGAGGGAGAGAGAGGGAGAGAGAGAGAGAGAGAGAGAGACGGAGAGAGAGAGAGAGAGAGAGAGAGAGAGAGAGAGAGAGAGAGAGAGAGAGAGAGAGAGAGAGAGAGAGAGAGAGAGAGAGAGAATATTTGTATCTAAACGGAATGATAATTTTAGATGTACGAGAGTAAACCCAAAACAACAGGATTGTTGCTATCATGTCACTTGCAACCTTGGCAAACTATATCAGTGACAATCCATGACAGATGTGTCATTGAAAAAACGTAACTATGAGAACTGTAACCATGCTACTTACAACCATAACATCCGAAGTCAAGACAATTATCAGTCACAAAATAGCATGATTGATGTCAAGTTTGGTAGCCAAACTTGACATGTTCTGAAACTTGCATTTTACTGATCTAAACAAGAAACCTCACTCAATGATTTGAAGTGAAAATCATCGAATTTGGTAATATATTTTGACGTTTTTTTCGAGATTCGATCCAACTCATCGAAACAATGTACAAATAATTTTTACAAAGGCCTAACATTTTCGCAAGTACAAAGATTAATTAAAGACTATGATAACCAGTTAACTGCATCAGCCAAAGGAACTAATTACCATAATGAACATAGCAGTATAAGGGCATACTCAGGGAAGTGTATACATTAAGCAATATACAATGGTGATGCCAGTGGTGGTGGTGGCATACCAACACCACTGGCATCACCACTGCCACCATCTCTGCCACCACCACTGGCACCACCACTGGCATCACCACTGCCACCATCTCTGGCACCACCACTGGCATCACCACTGCCACCACCACTGGCACCATCTCTGCCACCACCACTGGCACCACCACTGGCATCACCTCTGCTACCACAACTGGCACCACCGCTGCCACTGTACCATCCCCTAAAGAGGGTGTGGACGTACCCTCAGGCCCCTGACACTGCCACCACCACTGGCACCACCACTGGCACCACCTTCCCTTAATAACCATGTAATTAAGCTAATTGACTGCGAGAAAGACCAGTCAATAGCCGGAGAAATACCAAGAATCTGAATCCATAATTATTTCACATGAAGGAGGGAACTGACTCTAAGACGGCTTACCAAGACATGGGGGAAGTAATAATGAATGAAAACAACTTAGTAGAATCACAGGTTTTTCAAACACAAAAATCATGATCTTGGACTCAGAATTAACACGAGGGAAATTGTCTAAACCCAGAGAATAAATTAATCACTTCTTTATTTAATAAAATAAATGAAGATGAAAAGATCATCACATCCTAGTTTAATAATTCCTGTCTTAGAAGGCAATGATGACTTTACGTAATTGAAACCAACTCAACACAAGACTTTACCTTTTGCCTCTGCAATAACACCCTCCCCCCCTCCCCCCCAAATCGCGCCAAAATGTTTCTGGGTGTGGGAGTGGTCCGTCCTCGCTCCCTGTACCTGTTGTTTGTTGTTTTAGATTCAGCTACCCAGAACAAAAGTTCCCAAGTAGCACGGGCTATGGTGAGCCCGTAGTGGACTTACCTGGCACAGGAGCGGGGCTGTGTCCGTGTACCGTCCACTCCACACTAACTAATAATGCGCTCATCTCCAGGTGACGCCGATCTTAGCTGGTTGCCAAACTAGTTGCCATAGTTAAATAACAAAGCTAAATTAACCTACAGCCGCCTGATCGCCCTAACCTAACCTGAGCTAAGAGTGACTCGTTGCACTTTTGCTAAAATCAACAAGTACCCATATTATGAACTCATAAGCAAATGATGGAGACCCACATGATTGTATAAAATACTTTACTCCTCATTTTGCATACAATACAGAGTATTCAGAAACTATTCTCTACAAGGCTAGATCGTAAGAAAGAGAGCTCTTGTCAAAATACACGTGACAACGCTGTATAGTTCCTCTCCTTAACACAGAGAGTTATAAGAAATAGATCAAGAGTTCACTCTCACAGCAAAAGAGCCGAGCGTTCTCACTAAAGGTGTATCTTCTCTACTTAACAACAGAACGCTCTTAATACATTTTAATGCATTTCTTTAAGTCCAGAATATAATCTTCTATAAAGAGTGACAGCACCACCACCACTGGCATCACCACTGGCACCATCACTGGTGTGGTGACCACCACCAACACCACCACACCCACCACCACTACTTGAGGTCCTAACGATCTATCTGACAAATAAATGTGAAACTAAAATAGAACCCAGACACAAATAGCAACACGCTACTCAGGAGAAATGGCAGTAGAGAGAGAGAGAGAGAGGTGTGGGGGTACAAGCCGGTCGTGTTAAGAGTAATGAACCATTTATAAACTGACGGTCCACGACACCCGTCTCGATGAGTCGCTCGTGTATGCAAATGGTTCAACAATCCTGTTTTTTTACCATATCCCTTCCCTCTCGCCCCCTTCCACCACCCGTTCCTTCACCTGTTCCTTCCCCACACCCTCATCACCTCCCCATCCCACTACTCTAGCACTTCCATTCTCTTTCCTTTACCTCTTCTCACTTTTAATTGAATACAATAGGCTTGTCCATGGGTGTAGTCCTCCGTCTAAACTATAGCAACACTTGCAACATGGGTGTAGTCCTCCGTCTAAACTATAGCAACACTTGCAACATGGGTGTAGTCCTCCGTCTAAACTATAGCAACACTTGCAACATGGGTGTAGTCCTCCGTCTAAACTATAGCAACACTTGCAACATGGGTGTAGTCCTCCGTCTAAACTATAGTAACACTTGCAACATGGGTGTAGTCCTCCGTCTAAACTATAGCAACACTTGCAACATGGGTGTAGTCCTCCGTCTGACTATAGCAACACTTGCAACATGGGTGTAGTCCTCCGTCTTAACTATAGCAACACTTGCAACATGGGTGTAGTCCTCCGTCTAAACTATAGCAACACTTGCAACATGGGTGTAGTCCTCCGTCTGACTATAGCAACACTTGCAACATGGGTGTAGTCCTCCGTCTGACTATAGCAACACTTGCAACATGGGTGTAGTCCTCCGTCTGACTATAGCAACACTTGCAACATGGGTGTAGTCCTCCGTCTGACTATAGCAACACTTGCAACATGGGTGTAGTCCTCCGTCTGACTATAGCAACACTTGCAACATGGGTGTAGTCCTCCGTCTGACTATAGCAACACTTGCAACATGGGTATAGTCCTCCGTCTGACTATAGCAACACTTGCAACATGGGTGTAGTCCTCCGTCTGACTATAGCAACACTTGCAACATGGGTATAGTCCTCCGTCTGACTATAGCAACACTTGCAACATGGGTGTAGTCCTCCGTCTGACTATAGCAACACTTGCAACATGGGTGTAGTCCTCCGTCTGACTATAGCAACACTTGCAACATGGGTGTAGTCCTCCGTCTGACTATAGCAACACTTGCAACATGGGTGTAGTCCTCCGTCTGACTATAGCAACACTTGTAACATGGATGTAGTCCTCCGTCTGACTATAGCAACACTTGCAACATGGGTGTAGTCCTCCGTCTGACTATAGCAACACTTGCAACATGGGTGTAGTCCTCCGTCTGACTATAGCAACACTTGCAACATGGGTGTAGTCCTCCGTCTGACTATAGCAACACTTGCAACATGGGTGTAGTCCTCCGTCTGACTATAGCAACACTTGCAACATGGGTGTAGTCCTCCGTCTGACTATAGCAACACTTGCAACATGGGTGTAGTCCTCCGTCTGACTATAGCAACACTTGCAACATGGGTGTAGTCCTCCGTCTGACTATAGCAACACTTGCAACATGGGTATAGTCCTCCGTCTGACTATAGCAACACTTGCAACATGGGTGTAGTCCTCCGTCTGACTATAGCAACACTTGCAACATGGGTATAGTCCTCCGTCTGACTATAGCAACACTTGCAATATTGGTGGAATCATTCTTTAAAACGTAGCAACACTGTGGGGGCCAATTATCCTTCTAAATAGATGAATTACATTTGTACACTTGTATTACTCTGTGTGGTTCATGGAACACTGACACTCTCCACACAGTTGATTCAGCTCCTCCTCCAAACAACAGCTCGTCCTCCAAACAACAGCTCGTCCTCCAAACAACAGCTCGTCCTCCAAACAACAGCTCCTCCTCCAAACAACAGCTCGTCCTCCAAACAACAGCTCCTCCTCCAAAGACCCAAAAGTGATTCCATCCACCCGCCAAACCCCCTGTTTATGAATGAAAAACTGTTTACACACGACTCACAACTGATGACGTTCGAACACTTCCGGAATAAATGCTTCACTGACGAATTGTGTTCGAACCACAACGCTGTAAATGCTTCACCCACGTACTACAAATACCAATAATCGCCAACAGAACCTAAACACCTAACCTTACATAAAATTCCTCTATATACACAATATGCTAATATATAACATATGCTAATATATTATAATATTAGTTTATATTTGAGAAAATTCCCGTTTTGAATGAACAGCATATTAAAATTTATGAATGCGTTTGTGGGGTCGACCGCTGGATGGAATGGACTTGAGTCGAGGACGAGTTGGAGGATTAGAGTACTCACTTATTCTTCAGCCATTAACAGTTTCTGGTGGAGTCTCTGCTGGATTCCACCAGACCTCCATACACCTAGGCTTCATACACCAACGCTTCATACATCAAGGCTTCATACACCAAGGCTTCATACACCAAGGCTTCATACACCAAGGCTTCGTACACCAAGGCTTCATACACCAAGGCTTCATACACCAAGGCTTCATACACCAACGCTTCATACATCAAGGCTTCATACACCAACGCTTCATACACCAAGGCTTCATACACCAAGGCTTCGTACACCAAGGCTTCATACACCAAGGCTTCATACACCAAGGCTTCATACACCAAGGCTTCATACACCAAGGCTTCATACACCAGGCTTCATACACCAGGCTTCGTACACCAAGGCTTCATACACCAAGGCTTCATACACCAAGGCTTCATACACCAAGGCTTCATACACCAATGCTTCATACACCAGGCTTCATACATCAAGGCTTCATACACCAAGGCTTCATACACCAAGGCTTCATACATCAAGGCTTCATACACCAAGGCTTCATACACCAATGCTTCATACACCAGGCTTCATACACCAAGGCTTCATACACCAAGGCTTCATACACCAAGGCTTCATACACCAATGCTTCATACACCAGGCTTCATACATCAAGGCTTCATACACCAAGGCTTCATACACCAATGCTTCATACACCAATGCTTCATACACCAAGGCTTCATACACCAATGCTTCATACATCAAGGCTTCATACATCAAGGCTTCATACATCAAGGCTTCATACACCAAGGCTTCGTCACACTGCCTGCCATAGTTGAGAGCTTCGTCTCGTTTCACCATTCAATAACTCGGGCCAAACGATGCTTCATGCACATTTTTGTGGCCGTTATACACGATAATGTTCCGAATTATATTTTCTGTTTGCAGATTTCCACACATTTTCTTTTTCAAAATCTCCCCCAGTGGGCGTGATATCCAGCAGTGGCACGGGTTCGACGCCCAGTCATCGTCATCAACACTGAATCAGCGTTGATGTTGGGTACTGTGCCCACTTGACCAGCACTGTGTTCTCTCAGGTGAAGAGCAGAGAATGTTTCAAGGACTGTCTTTTGAGACGTGAGCAACATAGTAATGAGACAGATGCATGATACGAGCTCCCTGGAGTAATGAGACAGACGCATGATACGAGCTCCCTGGAGTAATGAGACAGACGCATGATACCAGCTCCCTGGAGTAATGAGACAGATGCATGATACGAGCTCCCTGGAGTAATGAGACAGACGCATGATACGAGCTCCCTGGAGTAATGAGACAGACGCATGATACCAGCTCCCTGGAGTAATGAGACAGATGCATGATACGAGCTCCCTGGAGTAATGAGACAGACGCATGATACGAGCTCCCTGGAGTAATGAGACAGATGCATGATACGAGCTCCCTGGAGTAATGAGACAGACGCATGATACGAGCTCCCTGGAGTAATGAGACAGATGCATGATACGAGCTCCCTGGAGTAATGAGACAGATGCATGATACGAGCTCCCTGGAGTAATGAGACAGATGCATGATACGAGCTCCCTGGAGTAATGAGAAGTAATGGAGTAATGGCTGAAGTAGTTTGATCAGCCCACACACTAGAAGGTGAAGGGACGACGACGTTTCGGTCCGTCCTGGACCATTCTCAAGTCGATTGTCTGAACCATTCTCAATCGACTTGAGAATGGTCCAGGACGGACCGAAACGTCGTCGTCCCTTCACCTTCAAGTGTGTGGTCTGGTCTACACATACCCTCCACCACCCACAACATGGCAACAACCTAGCCTCCACCACCCACAACATGGCAACAACCTAGCCTCCACCACCCACAACATGGCAACAACCTAGCCTCCACCACCCACAACATGGCAACAACCTAGCCTCCACCACCCACAACATGGCAACAACCTAGCCTCCACCACCCACAACATGGCAACAACCTAGCCTCCACCACCCACAACATGGCAACAACCTAGCCTCTACCTGGGCAACAGATCTCCCAAAGCTCATACTTGTGCTAACAAATGTTTTCGTTGGATATTTGGGAGGGAGAGCAGTCATGAATATATTAGTGTTCCAATATGTCCTCTCAGCGCTCCCGCCCTTACAATGGACCAATATTTTACCTCACAATTTACATGTTAGAGGTGTTGTAAACACATTACGAGAAGCAATGATAAACTGAGCTTTATGGAGGTCATTTGCCTCTGGAAGGAAATTTGAGTGAACAGTTGAAACGTATATATTTAGGCAGGATGGAAAGAGGTAACAGTTTATTCATACTTTAGTGGGTAAGTGGATGAGGTAGAGGCCACAGAGCTCTAGTGAAAGGATAACTTTCTTACCTTACACGAAAAATGTCATCGTCCGTAAATCCCTTAATTTCGTGAATGTAAAAGAGGCACTAAGTCAGTAAGGCCATATAGCTTGTCACATCTTCTTGAGGTTATCTTGAGATGATTTCGGGGTTTAGCGTCCCCGCGGCCCGGTCCTCGACCAGGCCTCTTTTTTGTTACACACCCCTCAGGAAGCAGTCTGTAGCAGCTGTCTAACTCCCAGGTACCTATTTACCGCTAGGTGAACAGAGGCATCAGAGTGAGAGAAACTCTGCTCATTTGTTTCCGAACGAACCCGGAACTTCAGGACTACGAATCCCGAGCGCTGTCCACTCAGCTGTCAGGCTCCTGATTCAAGAAGTCCCGGGTATCGAACAGGACAGTTCAGGAGAGAAACATATAGGTTGATAAATGTCAAAGAAAACATATTCAATGAGGCGACGAATCACAATAACGTGGCTAAAGTATGTTGACCAGACCACACACTAGAAGGTGAAGGGACGACGACGTTTCGGTCCGTCCTGGACCATTCTCAAGTCGATTGTCTGAACCATTCTCAATCGACTTGAGAATGGTCCAGGACGGACCGAAACGTCGTCGTCCCTTCACCTTCAAGTGTGTGGTCTGGTCAACACATTCAGTGAGTACTGAGACACATGCGTATATCAGGACGGTCCTAAAGATCAAGACATTTAACTCGGATGTTGAAAGTCTTGATCTTCTACTTCTACGTCTTCATCTTACATCTACGACGTCGTTATGTGTGGAGACTCCGGCACAACATATACGAATGAAGCGAGTTCTTACACTTAAGATATCAGCTTGGGGGTTTATCAGCTTGTGTACAACAGGTTTTCGCTCCATTAATTTAAGCGCCCATGAATTAATCCTGTACTCACCTAATTGTGCTTGCGGGGTTTGAGCTCTGGCTCTTTGGTCCCGCCTCTCAACTGTCAATCAACAGGTGTACAGATTCCTGAGCCTACTGGGCTCTATCATATCTACATTTGAAACTGTGTATGGAGTCAGCCTCCACCTGTGTTACCTTACCTGTGGTAAATATAACGAGAACTTTTCCCTACTTCCTGTTAGGAGCACATATGTTAGGAGCACATATGTAGGCCAAGAGGATTGACTTTTTTTTTTTTACTCAGTGCAAGAGCAGCAAATGACTTTGAACACTTGTTAGCGGGCTGAGAGCTCTCTCTCTCTCTTCACACATCTCCTCGTTAACCTTTACCCTTATACTTGCCCTGATACACGACCCGCTAATCTCTTTATAATCAGGGTCCCAATTACTGCTGGGTGAACAATGGCGAACTGGGGAAGATTTGTGCCCAGGCAAGGCGAAGGGTGAATGTTGGAGAGTGTATGTGTGGGAGGGTGTATGTGTGGGAGGGTGTATGTGTGGGAGAGTGTATGTGTGGGAGAGTGTATGTGTGGGAGAGTGTATGTGTGGGAGAGTGTATGTGTGGGAGAGTGTATGTGTGGGAGGGTGTATGTGTGGGAGAGTGTATGTGTGGGAGAGTGTATGTGTGGGAGAGTGTATGTGTGGGAGAGTGTATGTGTGGGAGAGTGTATGTGTGGGAGAGTGTATGTGTGGGAGGGTGTATGATTGGGAGAGTGTATGTGTGGGAGAGTGTATGTGTGGGAGAGTGTATGTGTGGGAGAGTGTATGTGTGGGAGGGTGTATGTGTGGGAGAGTGTATGTGTGGGAGAGTGTATGTGTGGGAGGGTGTATGTATGGGTGGGTGTATATGTACTCACCTAGTTGTGCTTGCGGGGGTTGAGCTCTTGCTCTTTGGTCCCGCCTCTCAACTGTGAATCAACTGGTGTTCAGATTCCTGAGCCTACTGGGCTCTATCAAATTTACATTTGAAACTGTGTATGGAGTCAGCCTCCACCACATCACTACTTAATGCATTCCATTTGTTAACTACTCTGACACTGAAAAAATTCTTTCTAATGTCTCTGTGGATGATCTGGGTACTAAGTATCCACCTGTGTCCCCTCGTTCGTGTCCCACCCGTGCTAAAGAATTTGTCTTAGTCCATCCTGTCAATTCCCCTGAGAATTTTGTAGGTGGTTATCATGTCTCCCCTTACTCTTCTGTTTTCTAGGGATGTGAGTTTCAGCTCCCTTAGCCTTTCCTCGTAGCTTATACCTCTCAGTTCCGGGGACTAGTTTGGTGGCATTACTCTGAATCTTCTCTAACTTTGTCTTGTGTTTAACTAGATATGGACTCCAGGCTGGAGCTGCATACTCCAGGATTGGTTTTACATAAGTGGTATACAGGGTCCTGAACGATTCATTACACCAGTTTCTAAAGGCAGTTCTTATGTTGGCCAGTTTAGCATATGCCGCTGATGATATTCTTTTGATGAGGGCCTCTGGGGACAGGTTCGGTGTGATGTCAACCTCCAGATCTTTCTCTCTATTTGACTCTTGCAGGATATCACCTCCCAGATGGTACCTGGTATTCAGCCTTCTACTAACTTCGCCTAATTTCATTACTTTACACTTTCCTGTGTTGAACTTTTGCATCCATTTTCTAGACCATTCCACCAGTTTGTCTCGGTCGTCCTGTAGTCTCCGTCTATTTTCGTCTGTCTTGATTTTTCTCATATTCTTGCATCATCAGCAAACATTGAGAGGAATGAGTCTATACCCTCTGGAAGGTCGTTTACATATATTAGAAACAGGATGGGTCCAAGTAAAGAGCCCTGTGGAACCCCGCTGGTGACATCTCGCCACTCTGATGTCTCCCCCCTCACAGTTACTCGCTGTTTTGTGTTGCTTAGATACTCCCTTATCCACTGGAGCACCTTACCTTTTACTCCTGCCTGTTGCTCCAACTTTTGTAACAGCCTTTTGTGAGGTACTGTGTCAAAGGCTTTATGACAATCCAGGAAAATGCCGTCTGCCCACCCTTCTCTTTCTTGCCTAATTTATGTTGCTTGGTTATAGAATTCTATTAAACCTGTGAGGCACGATTTACCATCTCTGAACCCATGTTGGTGGTGTGTTACAAAGCTATTTCCCTCCAGATGCTCTACGAGCCTTTTCCTCACGATCTTCCCCATCACCTTGCATGGTATACAAGTTAGGGAAACTGACCTGTAGTTCAGCACCTCTTGCCTGTCATCCTTTTTGTATATAGGGACTACATTAGCTGTCTTCCAACTTTTCGGTAGGTCTCTTGTTTCCAGTGACCTGTTATACGCCATAGAGAATGGCACGCATAGTGCCTCTGCACCTTCTTTTAGTATCCACGGTGAGATTCTGTCAGGCCCAACAACCAGCCTGTGTGGGAGGGTGTATGTGTGGGAGGATGTATGTCTGGGAGGGTGTATGTGTGGGAGAGTGTATGTGTGGGAGAGTGTATGTGGGAAAAGGTGAATACATATTTATTTTCATAAATCTAATAACAAAGCGAGTGTGCGGAGGAGACAGGGGAGACAGGGAGGCTGAATTCTTACCTCGGGTCAATATTTTGACTCTCAAGCTGGGCGAGCCTGTCAGCTTAGTGCACCACCTGACACCATCTTCTTCCCCTCTGGGCCTGTTCCCACGCCAGGCTCCTCAAGGAGTCATGCTCACAACACATGCTCACTGGGGGTTCCACGCTCCTTGTGGGTTCCAAGGAGCATGAGCTCCTTGGGGGCTCATGCTGACATCCTCCCATATCTTTCCACCAGCTGCCAACACCCAGCGCTACCTACCAGGGCCGTCTGCCAGAGCCGTCTGCCAGGTGGTTGACAAAGCTCTAAATGTTCCTTTGACGACCAGGAGTTAAATTAAACACAAACTTCACCTTATTCCGCGATGTTTATTGAAGAGACAAGATTAGCATGTGACCTCCGGGTGGGTAACTTCCGCTCTGGGAAGTTTGTCAGCCGCCCCGGACTGATGGTAGGAGGGATGAGAAGGCTTAACAGTACCTACACTATGATATGTATCATTTCAGGGGAGAGAGGGAGGGAGAGAGAGAGAGAGAGAGAGAGAGAGAGAGAGAGAGAGAGAGAGAGAGAGAGAGAGAGAGAGAGAGAGAGAGAGAGAGAGAGAGAGAGAGAGAGTGAGAGAGAGAGAGTGAGAGAGAGAGAGTGAGAGAGAGAGTGAGTATTTATAATTGTCTTGATATTTTTTCATTAGTCTGCAAATTGTACCCTATTTACAGTATTTCGACAAATAAACAGGTGTACATTTTATCATAAAATAGGATGGAAATGGGGTCCAATACCGTCCAAAGGATGGGTGAGGGGTCCATTACCCCCCACGGATCGGGTCTGAGGTCAGGCCCACGGGACGGGTCTGAGGTCAGGCCCACGGGACGGGTCTGAGGTCAGGCCCACGGGATGGGTCTGAGGTCAGGCCCACGGGACGGGTCTGAGGTCAGGCCCACGGGACGGGTCTGAGGTCAGGCCCACGGGATGGGTCTGAGGTCAGGCCCACGGGACGGGTCTGAGGTCAGGCCCACGGGACGGGTCTGAGGTCAGGCCCACGGGACGGGTCTGAGGTCAGGCCCACGGGATGGGTCTGAGGTCAGGCCCACGGGACGGGTCTGAGGTCAGGCCCACGGGACGGGTCTGAGGTCAGGCCCACGGGATGGGTCTGAGGTCAGGCCCACGGGACGGGTCTGAGGTCAGGCCCACGGGACGGGTCTGAGGTCAGGCCCACGGGACGGGTCTGAGGTCAGGCCCACGGGATGGGTGGTGTGCATAATAAACAAACTTATTAGTTAATAAATTACCAGTTTTCATTACTAGTGGAAATGGCTTGTGAGGAATCTGTATACCTAGGGCGGTATCCTGTATAACTTAACGGGTTCTTATCTGGTAAAACATATTATATGATCATCACTTAAATGGAATGAATACGGTTTATTCCACACACGGCCTAGAGGCCTATGTGGGGATGACCAGACCACACACTAGAAGGTGAAGGGACGACGACGTTTCGGTCCGTCCTGGATCATTCTCACAATCGACTTGAGAATGGTCCAGGACGGACCGAAACGTCGTCGTCCCTTCACCTTCTAGTGTGTGGTCTGGCCAACATACTTTAGCCACGTTATTGTGACTCGTCGCCTGTCTATGTGGGGACCTTGTTGAGGCGAGGCCAGGCTCTCGTGGGGTTAAAGTCTTGTTTTGCGTTGTTTAAAGTTTTGTGTTTGGTTTACTTTGCTTGTTTACAGACTCAGGCTTCACTATCTGCTGTTGAATATTGCTGTCGTCACTATTCGTCCATTCCAACGTCTGATCTTACGAGGGCTTTTGATTAATTGGAGAAAATATATTATTTAAGCAAACAGCCTTTGTCAATGTATCATGGACTTACACATGGACTTGCAATAAATAAGCGCATGCCTCTTGCAACCAGCGACGTGTGTCTTGTTACAACCAACCGATCGTCTGACCGTCACCGTGCTTGCTGATGAAGGAGGAATATATCTAAGCTGTGTGTGGGTGTGTGGAATATATCTGTGTGGTGTTTTTTTTTGTCCGCGTGAGCAATTTATGTGAAGATTGGCAATATAAATTTGCTTTGAAACCCATGAAAGGTGTGTGTGTGTGTGTGTGTGTGTAGGGGGGAGGGGGTTGTTGCAGCTTAGGCCTATCAACCTCTCAGAACAACCCGTTCTCTTGATCTGTCACAAAATACAAAGTGTTGACCTAACCTGTAGAGCACGAACCCAACCCACCCACCTAACCCAATCTAACCTAACCCAACCTTTAACCTACCGATGCATTGGAAACGTGAATTGTTATGAGCAGCTACTCTTCACTGTACGTTGTATTCACTGTACTCTTCACTGTACGTTGTATTCACTGTACTCTTCACTGTACGAGGCCATTAAAGCCGCAAGAGTCTACGGCTCAACCAGGAAATATATACTTTACTCCTTAACATTATTCAGGAATAAAGCAAACTCTTAAGTGAATAGTAAGGAAAACTCGGTGTATTAGTCTACATTTTGACCGGAGAAATGCGTCGTGGAGATGAGTTATCATCATCAGTGTAATACAAGTTATCTGTAACATTATTGTTATGAATATTGTTATTATTATCAGCTGTATTATTATTCTGGTGTTACTTTATGTATCATTGTTGTTTGTACAATGATTCAGACGAGCAACTCGCCTCCCGCGTCATTATTACACTATATAGTTAAGAATTAATATAATCCTTAAACATTGATATATATATATATATATATATATATATATATATATATATATATATATATATATATATATATATATATATATATATATATATATATATATATATATATGTACATTGACGTGGATAAACATTGAAATAATGCCTACATTTGCTAGAATATGTAATAGATTATATGTAATTTTAGGGCAAAACTATTTTACTGAAAAAGCCATAAGTGATATATATATAATTTATTTTAGATCTTGGGGTGATTGTCAGCTATGATGATGCCGCGCCCAACCAGGCCGTGTTATCACACAATTATCACACCTTCTTGACCCAGCACAAGGAAGAGTAATAAGTATTAATTAAATATATTATTATTATAATAATAATAATTGTTGTAATTAATAATTATTACTCTTCCTTGTGCTGGGTCATGAAGGAAGCGGGCTTCGGGTGAAAGAGGGCTGTGACGATCTCTGTCAGGAACCCGTAGGTGCGGGACCGGGCCGTCCACCTCCTGGGGCTCGTGCGGCCCCCCAGGCTCTGCTTCAGGAGGTTGGGGTCGTTCCTACCCTTGCTGGGGTGGTTCTTCTCCGGCCCCGACCACGGCGGTCTCTGGGTCCCGAGTCCCTGTGCCTTCTTTACCAACTTCGAGGTCAACTCCGGGGGCTGGAGCCCCATAAGGCAGTTCGCTGTTGCCTTCAACCTCGTTCTGACAGTTCCTGCGACGGCGCTGGAACCAATCGTATTGGCGTTTGTCCTTCCATTGGAGACTTTCGGCGCCGTGGAGAAGGGGGGACCTGCTGCATGGGTGACAGCTTCTTCCCCATATCAACGTAGCCTGGCTTTGCGCCCTGGAGAGGCCACTCCAGACCGACAACCAGAGCGCAACTCCATAGTCTCCTGAGACAGATGGATGCCTACTACTACTACTATAGTAATGATGAAGAACACTACAACTGTGAACCGAACAGGGCACGAGAGACGGGTCACCTTAGATATTCATGGCAGCGTGCCATGTGTTGTTAGGTCCAGAGTACATCATACCGTGTTGTATGTGGCGGCCAGAGTACTCGCTACAGTACAACATAGGGTGTTGCTGCAGCTCTTATAAGCTACAACATTTTGGATTTAGCATTACAGCCAACACTCAAGAAAATAGTCAAGAGTAGTGAGATTATGCCAGACACGGCTCAACAAGATCTTGCTACAGCGCTCCAAACACAACATTGACGTTACTCTCTCAAATGCCAAACACACTGTGGTTATTGAGCCTAAACATGCAAATGACACATCACAGGACAAACAAACTGACTCCGTCGGTCGCGTATGTGGCGGCCAGAGTACTCGCTACAGTACATCATCGCCTAATAGCAACTTGCATAAAGAATTTCAGAGGCCGTTTTTAGCCTGTGTCTCAGGTAAAACTCACATTTGTATTCTGGAAACGAGTCTTGAGAAGGGAAGGTGCACATCTGTTTGGAAACAATGGATGTGAAGCTGTACCGAAGCCATTTTGCGGCTGCCGTGTGTGTGTGTGTGTGAGGACGTGTTGAGCAGCACCGGGAGGACGCGGAGGACCAAGATATTCTGAGAAGTAGCCAGGAGGCCCAGCAGACACTCCACATTGAAGGCTGACACTCTCAAGATGATGGACTCCTCCTGGCATGTTATTAGTCCCTGTAGGTGTCCGGTACAGAACTTGTTTGTGATCCTTGTTAGTAATAACTGAGGAGAGAGAAATAGAGAAACAGACAGACAGACAGACAGATAGACAGACAGGGGCGGAGAGCATGTCCAGCCACCGTCAAGACCTCCCACAGTACTCACTCTGTCGTGAAGGCAATAGGAAAAGAATGTGTAAGGAGCCAGGAGCCTGGTGCTGGGAATGGGGCATCAAAGGTGATCGCTGATCAAAGTAGCAGGAGTTTGATATTAAGTTGAGGGCTCGGCGGGTCTTCGTGAGGCGCTGGGTGCCGCAGGCGCTGGGTGCCGCGAGCGCTGGGTGCCGCATGCGCTGGGTGCCGCGAGCGCTGGGTGCCGCAGGCGCTGGGTGCCGCGAGCGCCGGGTGCCGCGAGCGCTGGGTGCCGCGAGCGCCGGGTGCCGCGAGCGCTGGGTGGCACCAGCTCCGAGTACTACAGGAACGGGGTGTTACAAGCGTGGCGTGCCACAGGTTCGGGGGTAGAAAAGGCACTAGGTGCCACTAGACCGGAGTGCCACAGACGCTGGGTGCCACTAGAGCGGAGTGCCACAGACGCTGGGTGCCACTAGACCGGAGTGCCACAGACGCTGGGTGCCACTAGACCGGAGTGCCACAGACGCTGGGTGCCACTAGACCGGAGTGCCACAGACGCTGGGTGCCACTAGAGCGGAGTGCCACAGGGGAGTGAAGCCGCAGTCAAATTAACTACACAAGATGGCGGCTCTTAATGGTGGAAATATAAAAGGTTGTAAAGTTCTTACATAATGAAATATTTTAGCAGACTTCCGCCTGGCTATACAGCCGTTCACCAGGCTATACAGCTGTGCGCCTGGCTATACAGCCGTGCACCAGGCTATACAGCCGTGCGCCAGGCTATACAGCCGTGCACCTGGCTATACAGCCGTGCACCTGGCTATACAGCCGTGCGCCTGGCTATACAGTCGTGCACCAGGCTATACAGCCGTGCGCCTGGCTATACAGCCGTGCACCTGGCTATACAGCCGTGCGCCTGGCTATACAGCCGTGCACCAGGCTATACAGCCGTGCACCTGGCTATACAGCCGTGCACCTGGCTATACAACCGTGCACCTGGCTATACAGCCGTGCGCCTGGCTATACAGCCGTGCACCTGGCTATACAACCGTGCACCTGGCTATACAGCCGTGCACCTGGCTATACAACCGTGCACCTGGCTATACAGCCGTGCGCCTGGCTATACAGCCGTGCACCTGGCTATACAACCGTGCACCTGGCTATACAGCCGTGCACCTGGCTATACAGCCGTGCACCTGGCTATACAGCCGTGCACCTGGCTATACAGCCGTGCACCTGGCTATACAGCCGTGCACCTGGCTATACAACCGTGCACCTGGCTATACAGCCGTGCACCTGGCTATACAGCCGTGCACCTGGCTATACAGCCGTGCACCTGGCTATACAACCGTGCACCTGGCTATACAGCCGTGCGCCTGGCTATACAGTCGTGCACCAGGCTATACAGCCGTGCGCCTGGCTATACAGCCGTTCACCTGGCTATACAGCCGTGCACCTGGCTATACAGCCGTGCACCTGGCTATACAACCGTGCACCTGGCTATACAGCCGTGCGCCTGGCTATACAGTCGTGCACCTGGCTATACAGCCGTGCACCTGGCTATACAACCGTGCACCAGGCTATACAGCCGTGCGCCTGGCTATACAGCCGTTCACCTGGCTATACAGCCGTGCACCTGGCTATACAGCCGTGCACCTGGCTATACAACCGTGCACCTGGCTATACAGCCGTGCGCCTGGCTATACAGTCGTGCACCAGGCTATACAGCCGTGCGCCTGGCTATACAGCCGTGCACCTGGCTATACAACCGTGCACCTGGCTATACAACCGTGCACCTGGCTATACAGCCGTGCGCCTGGCTATACTCTGCCAACCATTTAATGCTCTCTACCAAAGTTCAAGAACACTGTTATATTAACCTTTGCAACATTTTGAACACGTAGAACAACAATTACCGCTGCTCGCTGAGAGCGGAGGTTTAAATACAGTTTTGATCAACACAGGTACAACTGTTCAGTTTTGATTAAGTTATGGAGTTATGTAAGATTAACATTTGAACATAGAAAACACCGGAGCTTTGATCACATTAAGACGGCCAGCTCTAGGGGGGCTGATGTTGAGAACATCTACGTACAATAGTCATAAGAACATTCGCTTCGTGAGCTCGAAAACTGCCACTGAAGCGCTGTATTAGTGCCCTCATGGTAATCTGTTTTTATCATTGGAAGTTGAAATATCGTAGACTCTTGTAAGTATGATGTGTGAGCCTGGCCGCTAGAGGGAGCTGGAGCGGGTCTGGGAAGCTGGAGTTGCCCCGTTGGTGAGGAGTTTGTTGGTGAAGCTTGTGCTGTGTGTCCGAGATGCCGTCGACGGCCCTTGGCCGCAGCTCAGAGTCAGCTGCCGCTGGGCATGTCGCGTGGGCGTCCGCGGACTGTGACGCACCGAGGGGCACCGCTGGTTAGGTCTCAACTGCGTCATGGTGATGGGCTGGTCGGCGTTCACTCGTAGGTGCGTGTGAGTGAACGCGGTGGCGCTCTTAAAGCTGCTGTCATACCCACTGCGAAAGGAATAGTTGGGTCTGCGGCGGGGACAGCCGAACGTCTGTCTGAAGCTCTGGATGAAGTTGGCGTTCATGAAGCAGTAGGTGATGGGGTTACAGCAAGAGGAGAGGTACGCCAACAGCTGCACTAGTGACACGCCGAAGCTACCCAGGGCGGCGTACACCTGCCGGGGAATGTACAGAGAGAGAAGGTTGACGATGAAGAGCGGTGACCAGCAGATGAAGAACTCTGCCACAAGCACGAACAACATCCGCACGACACGTCGTTTGGCCATCAAACTCCGCTCTGTGTGAGACGACCGAAGTGGCCGCCAACAAGCGCCGTCACCTCGCCCGTCTTCGTCGTTTCGCCACCGATTCTTCCTCGATGTCTGTTGCCCCACAGGAAGATCAGCTCTGCTCTCTCCCGCACATCCTTCGGGCTCTCCTGGCGTCGTGGACACAGTCTCCAGGTCCCCATTAAAGGATTTGTCCTCACGACGTTGTCGAGAATTCTGCACGAGAGAGAGGACTGAATCCTTTCCTCCTGAAGGCGCGTGAGACCCTGGTGACGGGGGCGGGATCCTACGGAACCTGGGGGAAAACCTGGGTGAGTGTTGTGTCATGTACAACCTATAAGATTTATAATTTTGTTTGGAAGAAGGGAACTATCAGGGAGAAAACGCCAAGCTATTATGACTATATAGCACTGGGAAGGGGGTCAGGATAAGGACTTGTGGATGGGACGGAGGGAAGGAATGGTGCCCCAACCACTTGGACGGTCGGGGATTGAACGCCAACCTGCATGAAGCGAGACCGTCGCTCTACCGTCCAGACCAAGTGGTTGGACTTTGTTTGGAAGAACTATTATCAACTTAGTATAAGTTTAAGGGAAACTTAACTTCCACTTAGCTAAAACTTTACATTAAATTTAAGTCCTAATTAACGAAGATAACATTAAAACTAGTCAATAAAACATAATGTTAATCCTAACTTTGCTTAGATAACTAATTGCTGCAACATGTAAAATGATGTAGCCATGACTTTAGACATGGACGTAACAATCTTTACAAGCCCTTGAAGACAATAGATCAGCACTCCACCTTGCTTGCCATAGTGTAGACCACTGTCTTAACTGTTGCATCAACACAGTATTGTAAATATATGTATTATCAACAACATGTATGTTATTGTGATTGTGTTCATGATGCTACAATTCTTGTAACGATTGTTGAAGGTGATGGTAGTGAATGTGTAACTATTATCAGTGTGCTGAAGGTTGAGGTGACCTGAAAGTGATTGTGATTGTGAAAGTGAAGTGAAAGTGACTCATAGTGATGTGGGAGACAATTATTCCCATAAGTATGTAGGGAGGCACATCTTTTAGCTACGTGGTCAATGGGAGTCACTATACACCATGCCAGTTAGTATATACCATGAGTCACTATACACCATGCCAGTTAGTATATACCATGAGTCACTATACACCATGCCAGTTAGTATATACCATGAGTCACTATACACCATGCCAGTCAGTATATACCATGTCAGTCAGTATATACCATGCCAGTCAATATATACCATGAGTCACTATACACCATGCCAGTCAGTATACGCTATAATATATATACCATAAAAGCTAATTTACACCATACCAGTAGGAGGTGACGCCAGATTAGGCTTAATTGGACCTTCGTCATTTCGTAATAAAACGGATCGCCAACGTATTATATTTTATTATTATTATTACCTACCTAACCTAACCAAAACAACTAACCAAAACAACCTAACCTAACCTAATCAAGCTAAATCCAAAACAAACTAACCTAATCTAATGTAGCATAAACTGATGTAGCCTAATCTAGCGGCATATAGAAAGAAAGTCTCTTCTTTCCTTCCTCACCTAGAAAGTAAGCTAAGCGAGGAAGGCAAGCGCTTGCTTTAGAAAACGAGCTATGTGTGGTTATACATATGTATGCCTTACACGAACACTATGTGAAGAACCCATGTGTAAACATTTAGGAAACGCGCCAGGTGAGGAACACGTAAGTACGTTTTAGAAAATGGGCTCCGCGCAGGTCGGTTGTGTATGGAACCCGTCCTTATAGCAGCATGTCGCATTTTGACGTCTACTTTACCTAAGGCCAAATGGTAGCGGCTTGCGAAATTGACATAATGATGTCCCGTTTTCTGTTCGTGGGTCCTTTGGTAGGTCAGGATAAGGGACGTACGACAGTTTCTTGACGTTGGGGAAGCTCGCGAGAATGCTTTAGAAAACGCACTATATGAGGAATGTGTGAGTATGCTTTAGAAAACACAGTATACGAGAAACGGGTGTGTACTCTTTAGAAAACTTGCTATGTGAGGAATATGTGTGTGTATACTTTAGAAAACGAACTATGTAAGGAATGCATATGTACATACACACAATGATCTTGCTTACACACTTTCAGTCTCCCACATTGAAACACAATACGGTCCACACAAGACCTGCCCGCTCTATTACCTGACGGAGATCCTTGTGTTGGGTGGAGGTGGAGGAGCACTGTTGGAGGAACAGTGCTGGAGAACCGCTGCCTTCGACACTGTGGAAGAAGAGAAAGGTCGATATTTCACTCCTGGAGAGACATTGATGGAGGTGCTGGAGAGAATACAAAGTGATGCAGTGTTGGAGGAGCAGTTTTTGGAGAACGTAGGCTACAGCACGGTTGAAATTTCAGTGTTTTTAAGATTCAGTGTTTTTTGAACACTGCACCGACCCTTGCACAAGGGCGGGCAATGGAAAGGGGTCAACAGGAGTGCCAGGGCGGTCCTCTGTGGGCCTGGCAGGGATAGGAATCTCTCGTGGGGAGTCTAGAAAGCTTTCACGCTAAGGCTCTCTAAGCTGGGGTCTAAAGCTGGAATCAAGATATACCTAGGGTGAGGCCACAGGGCTCCTCCGAGGGTGAAGGCGAGAGAGAGAGGCACTTTTTGGTGAGACTGAAAAGCACTTTAGGGTAAAGTCGGGAGGCACTCAAGATCTGTCACTCGGTGTCTTTCACTTTGTCTGTCTGTCTTTCAATGTGGGATTTTCTGTCTGTCAGTCTCTATGTGTATCGTCCTTTTCTTTTTCTGTCTGTGTCAGTCTGTCTCTCTTTGTATGTCTGTCTTGACGTCTCACAGTCTGCCTGTCAATGTCTGATATCTCCTTCCCTGTCTGCACTTCACCCCCTTCTCTCTCTCTCTCTCTCTCTCTGAAAATGTAATATTGCGAAGCACTAAAAACTGAACAATAACTATGAAAAACACATCCCCCGATTTCATACTTCAAAGAAAATTCCACGGGGTCTCTCATGGCGGTGAAACTTCTTGTGACACTCACAGAGCCCCATGTGTCATCTTGAAAACTTGGGTGAGGTTAGCCACACGCGTCTGGCATTATACTTTGGACATATAGACAGGCAGACAACACAGCTGTTCAATTATATATATATATATATATATATATATATATATATATATATATATATATATATATATATATATATATATATATATATATATATATATATATATATATATATATATATATATATATATGCAAACAAGCCTGAATGGTCCCCAGGACTATATACAACTGAAAACTCACACCCCAGAAGTGACTCGAACCCATACTGCCAGGAGCAACGCAACTGGTATGTACAGGGACGCCTTAATCCGCTTGACCATCACGACCGGACATAAGGAAGTGATAGCCGAAGCTATATGAACCACTTCCCCGCCGGCACTCGGATGGTAATCTTGGGCATAGCATTTTATCAAATCACCTCATTCTTTGGGGAACACGTGAGGAACACAAATGCATATAGTCCTGGCGACCATTCAGGCTTGTTTGCATTTGTGTTCCTCACGTGTTCCCCAAAGAATGAGGTGATTTGATAAAATGCTATGCCCAAGATTACCATCCGAGTGCCGGCGGGGAAGTGGTTCATATAGCTTCGGCTATCACTTCCTTATGTCCGGTCGTGATGGTCAAGCGGATTAAGGCGTCCCTGTACATACCAGTTGCGTTGCTCCTGGCAGTATGGGTTCGAGTCACTTCTGGGGTGTGAGTTTTCAGTTATATATATATATATATATATATATATATATATATATATATATATATATATATATATATATATATATATATATATATATATATTTGTGTGTGTATGTGTAAATCACGAAACAATTAACATATAATAAACAATGTGATAATGACAGACCACGAAGGAAGAAAAAAGGCAGGAATTTCCTTAAGAACTTTCGTATATAATAATCATCCCTCTGAAGATGTATTACTAAGTACGAAAGTGCATATTATATATAGTATATGCTTGGATAGCAGGCGTTCTTTAAACACATTTGATTAAATATGGCCACATGACCTGTGTTGTTGATGTTATAGTGTAGGCTTTCTAAGCCTTTATGCTCCTGCATCTTTTCGCCCCGTTTCTTCTCACTCTCATCCGAGGCTTTGGCCACCGTTCCGGATCATTTTTCATGCCTTGAAACTCGCGCCAGAAAATTTATGGACACATTCTTTCCATATAAACGTTTTAACCGCCGTGTTTTTGTAATGAGTTTGTTGTTCGTGGAGGTGACTGCGTTCTCAACATACTACACTACATGTTAGTGTTTACTCCTTTGTGTAGGGACGTGGCTGTTGTGCTCGCTTTCCTCTGGTGTCTGTCAGTCTGTGTTTCTGTTAAATAAATTTTGTCAAACACAAAGAGTGTGCATTTTGAGTGAAAATATATAGCCTTGTGTTGAACAAATAGGAGATATGGTTGGAGGCACTTTGAGTAATTTTTGGAGTCACGTTTTAGAGAAACAGTCGCTGTTGTGTGCACGAGAGGTATACATGGTCTACACTGTGTGCACGAGAGGTAAACATGGTCTACACTGTGTGCACGAGAGGTAAACACGGTCTCCACTGTGTGCACGAGAGGTAAACACGGTCTCCACTGTGTGCACGAGAGGTAAACACGGTCTACACTGTGTGCACGAGAGGTAAACATGGTCTACACTGTGTGCACGAGAGGTAAACATGGTCTACACTGTGTGCACGAGAGGTAAACACGGTCTCCACTGTGTGCACGAGAGGTAAACACGGTCTCCACTGTGTGCACGAGAGGTAAACACGGTCTACACTGTGTGCACGAGAGGTAAACATGGTCTACACTGTGTGCACGAGAGGTAAACATGGTCTACACTGTGTGCACGAGAGGTAAACACGGTCTCCACTGTGTGCACGAGAGGTAAACACGGTCTCCACTGTGTGCACGAGAGGTAAACACGGTCTACACTGTGTGCACGAGAGGTAAACATGGTCTACACTGTGTGCACGAGAGGTAAACATGGTCTACACTGTGTGCACGAGAGGTAAACACGGTCTCCACTGTGTGCACGAGAGGTAAACACGGTCTCCACTGTGTGCACGAGAGGTAAACACGGTCTACACTGTGTGCACGAGAGGTAAACATGGTCTACACTGTGTGCACGAGAGGTAAACATGGTCTACACTGTGTGCACGAGAGGTAAACATGGTCTACACTGTGTGCACGAGAGGTAAACATGGTCTACACTGTGTGCACGAGAGGTAAACATGGTCTACACTGTGTGCACGAGAGGTAAACACGGTCTACACTGTGTGCACGAGAGGTAAACATGGTCTACACTGTGTGCACGAGAGGTAAACATGGTCTACACTGTGTGCACGAGAGGTAAACATGGTCTACACTGTGTGCACGAGAGGTAAACATGGTCTACACTGTGTGCACGAGAGGTAAACATGGTCTACACTGTGTGCACGAGAGGTAAACACGGTCTACACTGTGTGCACGAGAGGTAAACATGGTCTACACTGTGTGCACGAGAGGTAAACATGGTCTACACTGTGTGCACGAGAGGTAAACATGGTCTACACTGTGTGCACGAGAGGTAAACACGGTCTACACTGTGTGCACGAGAGGTAAACCCGGTCTACACTGTGTGCACGAGAGGTAAACATGGTCTACACTGTGTGCACGAGAGGTAGCGACTGGAGCTAACTAGAGAAGGAAGTGATGGATAAATCCATCCAGTGTTGCCTGCATAATATGGCCAAACATCAACACTAACTCGCCAAGTTCACTTACAAAATCATAAAAGCCTATTCAAACGACATATTCACATTTTAACATACTATTTTCAGAATAAATTTAATTTTAAATTTAGCTATATATTTTTAAAACTGTACCTAAATGTTTATTCGAGTTCGTAAGTGTTTCCGAATTTTTTTTTTTAGGTCGAATGCATGGTATGATGTTAGGCTAGTTGTGTAGTTAACATAAATATTCTCGATCGCAGCTGAACTTTTGCAAAAAATTATGTGCTACATATGCACATAATTTTCTGTGTAATTCCGTCAAAAATTAAAATTTCAACTTTGAATCAAATGAGAGCTGACCTTGCGAGGCGGTGCGGGGCGGGGCTCCGGGCTGCGCGCGCAGCTGGGCGCCAAGCCACAGCGTCCTCACCACCCTCAGGTAGGCGGCCGCCATTACCACCAGAGGCACCAGCAGCAGCGTCGCCGTCAGCAGCACGGTGAAGGTCCGCTCCACCGCCAGGCTCGGCCACACCTCTCGGCACTTATGGCGCCCTGGACGACAAGGAGAGGAGGTAAGGGCTGGAGAACAAGATGGGTCCCAAGAAATCATCCTTGGGGGAGGTAACAGAGTTTCACTGTTACAAAAGGTTTGGTGTTTGGGTTCAGAAAAATAAGTTGTTGCGATTTCGTTGTGGTTCACAATGTGTTAAGATGGTTTTACTAAATGGTATGCTAATTGCTTTTATGTGATTGTGTTTTTTTAAAGCCGTATTAGTCTCAGTAACTGCGGAACATGGGAAAAGGGTTTTAAAACTTTAGAAACTTTTGTCTTGTCACCGTCATTACTACTCTTTTTTTTTAAGTATTTTTTTTAACTATTTTAAAGTTAACAAAACCAGCCTAACTTGTCCTAACCAAACCCTGCCTAGCCTAACTTAGCCTAGCCGAACCTAACAACAAAAATAAGACAAAAGTTTGTATTTAATAAATATTGGGCACGGAGTGTTACATCATAATTTATATGTTGACATAGGTTTCGCTGTTTGATTCATTATATTCATAAATATTTTATATTTGAAGATTTATAATTGGTTTTTATATTAGCCTAGGACAATGGGCTTAGATTTCAGTTTACTTGCGTATTATACATTATAAACAAAAATACCTGGCCCAGCCCAGTGGGGAGTGGGGGGGGGGGTCCACACAACCCAGTGGAAAACATGGTGACCAGACCTCCACACAGCTCGGGGGTGGGGGGGGGGGGGGGTTAGGAACATGATGGGGCAGACGTCCAAGACTCTGTACCTGAAGTTTTGGGTTTTTGCAGTTATATGCGGCCACACTGTCTTCACTATACACGGTCTTCACTATACACGGTCTTCACTATACACGGTCTTCACTACACACGGTCGTCACTATACACGGTCTTCACTATTCACGGTCTTCACCACACACGATCTTACATAAAAACACTTATTTTTACATGCGATCTTCATCACACACTAGCCTCACTTCACACAATCTTTACTAAACACACCCTGGTGAAGCTCCATTGCCCACGAGCTTCACATGCTGGCGTATCAACAGTTGTCTGAGGTGAAGCTCTTTACTACCGTCGATTCTCCCGGAGGATCGCCAAGATCCTGATTTCCGCGGGTTCTGTGGGGCCATATTCCTCCAAATAGGGTCCCAGCTCGCGAGGGCTTCCCAAGCCCAAAATATCGTGTGTTTGAAGGGCCTTCCGTAGCCCCCCTAGAGCTCGCGGAGATTGCCTGTAGTCGACACACTCTTCCTGGTAACACTCTTATTATTTGGCCAAATTTAGTCGCATTCCAATCAACAGACACGCCAGACTTATCCCCCAGACGAGGCTTTTCTCTAGGTCAGGCACTCCATCCCCGCCCTCATGTGAGGCTCCACCCCCCTCCCTAATCTGGCCATGCGTGGCTCCATACCCTCCCCCAATCTGGCCATGCGAGGCTCCACACACCCCAATCTGGCCATGTGAGGCTCCATACTCCTCCAACCAGGCCATGCGAGGCTCCACCCCCCCAATCAGGCCATGCCAGGCTCCACACCCCCCAATCAGGCCAAGCGAGGCTCTATCCCCCCAATCAGGGCAGGCGAGGCTCTATCCCCCCCATCAGGGCAGGCGAGGCTCTATCCCCCCCCCTAATCATGCCAGGCGAGGCTCCTATCCTGAGGTCAGGCCGGGCGAGGCTATTTTCCCCCTCCCACAAGGTGACACTTGGACAAGTTTCCCCCTGAAAGAATCCTCAGATTTTTCCATCATTACTCAAACTTTTTTTTTTTCGTACTCACTCACCATTTTTCCTTAATTACTCACCTGTTTGAGCCTAATTACTCGCATGCTTTGCGCATCATTTCTCACTCATTTTTCGTGTCATTGGTCTCATGGATTTTTTTTGCATAATTAGTGATCACACATAATAACTCATTCTTGTTCGCTGAGTTATTTGCCAGTTTATGCTGAATTATGAATTTGCATACGCTTAATTGCTCGCCAATTTATGCTTAACGAGTAATATTTTATACATATTTACTCAGTTGTGTTCGCTTAATTATTCAGGTTGTCGCCCTTAATAACTAGACGCCATTGTTCGCTTTATATTTTTAAATAACTTGTATAAGTTAATTATACGACCATCTTTGGGTCGTTAATTATTCAGCCATCTATGGGTCGTTAATTATTCAACCATCTATGGGTCGTTAATTATTCAACCATCTATGGGTCGTTAATTATTCAACCATCTATGGGTCGTTAATTATTCAACCATCTATGGGTTGGGGAACAGTGTTGGGAGCACCTAACAGTACGAACAGTCTCTTGTTGGTGGCCCGTATCTTGGTGGTGGTGACCCGTCTCTTGGTGGTGGCCCGTATCTTGGTGGTGGTGACCCGTCTCTTGGTGGTGGCCCGTCTCTTGGTGGTGGCCCGTCTCTTGGTGGTGGCCCGTCTCTTGGTGGTGACCCGTCTCTTGATGGTGGCGGCCCGTCTCTTGGTGGTGACCCGTCTCTTGATGGTGGCGGCCCGTCTCTTGGTGGCGGCCCGTCTCTTGGTGGTGGCCCGTCTCTTGGTGGTGACCCGTCTCTTGGTGGTGACCCGTCTCTTGGTGGTGACCCGTCTCTTGGTGGTGACCCGTCTCTTGGTGGTGACCCGTCTCTTGGTGGTGGCCCGTCTCTTGTGATGTGATTTGGCTCTTGCAAAGTTGTTAAGGCATCGGTCGATGATGGTGTGGAGGCGGTCGTTGATCCTTGTGTTCATCCATGTGTGTATACCGTGGTACAGCTGTATTATGTATACCAGGCTACAGCCGCGTTGTGTATACCGGGCTACAGCCACGTTGTGTATACCGGGCTACAGCCGCGTTGTGTATACTCTGATGATGACGCTTTGCGTTTTGGTGGCTTTTATTAAATATACGTTTTCTGTAACTAATTAACCAGTCTCATTATTATTATTCTCAGAGTAATCACACAAACGTGACTGCATTAATGAGAAAATCCGTGATGAGGGTTCGAACCCGTGCGGTGAGTGTTCACACTCACTCACACTCACTCACCCACTCACTCACTCACTCACTCACCCATTCACTCACTCACAGAGACCGATCAGGGAGAGTTTTTCCTCGCTGTATCTTTGCCAGAATTTATATCAATCCCTCGATATAGACTTCCACGAATGATGACTAATGTTGGTATTAAATATCGGACGAATATTATTTATGTTTGGCGGTTCTAAGGAATAAGTGACCTTTTTGGGTTGTCACTGTTTATGAAGTGTGTGTGACGGTGTTGGTGTACAGGTGTGTGTGGCGGTGTTGGTGTACAGGTGTGTGTGGCGGTGTTGGTGTACAGGTGTGTGTGGCGGTGTTGGTGTACAGGTGTGTGTGGCGGTGTTGGTGTACAGGTGTGTGTGACGGTGTTGGTGAACAGGTGTGTGTGGCGGTGTTGGTGTACAGGTGTGTGTGGCGGTGTTGGTGTACAGGTGTGTGTGGCGGTGTTGGTGTACAGGTGTGTGTGGCGGTGTTGGTGTACAGGTGTGTGTGACGGTGTTGGTGAACAGGTGTGTGTGGCGGTGTTGGTGTACAGGTGTGTGTGGCGGTGTTGGTGTACAGGTGTGTGTGGCGGTGTTGGTGTACAGGTGTGTGTGGCGGTGTTGGTGTACAGGTGTGTGTGGCGGTGTTGGTGTACAGGTGTGTGTGGCGGTGTTGGTGTACAGGTGTGTGTGGCGGTGTTGGTGTACAGGTGTGTGTGGCGGTGTTGGTGAACAGGTGTGTGTGGCGGTGTTGGTGTACAGGTGTGTGTGGCGGTGTTGGTGTACAGGTGTGTGTGGCGGTGTTGGTGTACAGGTGTGTGTGGCGGTGTTGGTGTACAGGTGTGTGTGGCGGTGTTGGTGTACAGGTGTGTGTGGCGGTGTTGGTGTACAGGTGTGTGTGACGGTGTTGGTGTACAGGTGTGTGTGGCGGTGTTGGTGTACAGGTGTGTGTGACGGTGTTGGTGTACAGGTGTGTGTGACGGTGTTGGTGTACAGGTGTGTGTGGCGGTGTTGGTGAACAGGTGTGTGTGACGGTGTTGGTGTACAGGTGTGTGTGGCGGTGTTGGTGTACAGGTGTGTGTGGCGGTGTTGGTGTACAGGTGTGTGTGGCGGTGTTGGTGTACAGGTGTATGTGACGGTGTTGGTGTACAGGTGTGTGTGGCGGTGTTGGTGTACAGGTGTGTGTGACGGTGTTGGTGTACAGGTGTGTGTGGCGGTGTTGGTGTACAGGTGTGTGTGACGGTGTTGGTGTACAGGTGTGTGTGGCGGTGTTGGTGTACAGGTGTGTGTGACGGTGTTGGTGTACAGGTGTGTGTGGCGGTGTTGGTGTACAGGTGTGTGTGACGGTGTTGGTGTACAGGTGTGTGTGGCGGTGTTGGTGTACTGGTGTATGTGACGGTGTTGGTGTACAGGTGTGTGTGGCGGTGTTGGTGTACAGGTGTGTGTGACGGTGTTGGTGTACAGGTGTGTGTGGCGGTGTTGGTGTACAGGTGTGTGTGACGGTGTTGGTGTACAGGTGTGTGTGGCGGTGTTGATGTACAGGTGTGTGTGACGGTGTTGGTGTACAGGTGTGTGGCGGTGTTGGTGAACAGGTGTGTGGCGGGGTTGGTGAACAGGTGTGTGGGGCGATGTTGGTGTACAGGTGTGTGTGGCGGTGTTGGTGTACAGGTGTGTGATGGTGTTGTTGAACAGGTGTGTGGCGGGGTTGGTGAACAGGTGTGTGTGGCAGTGTTGGTAAACAGGTGTGTGTGGCGGTGTTGGTGAACAGGTGTGTGACGGTGTTGGGAACAGGTGCGAACATTTATTCAACTGGTCTGAAGCTTGATGAATAGATCAGAAACTTGATGGACAGGTGTAAATTTAAGCTTGATTAACAAGTGAAAAGCTTAATGGACAGATGTGCAACTTTGGTCATGGCCAACGGCCATACCACGTTGAGAACACCGGTTCTCGTCCGATCAGTGAAGTTAAGCAACGATGGGTTTGGTTAGTACTTGGATGGGTGACCGCCTGGGGGAACACTAAATGCTGTTGGCAATAAAGTTTGGCGCCTGACAGCTGAGTGGACAGCGCTCCGGATTCGTAGTCCCGAGGTTCCGGGTTCGATCCCCGATGGAGGCGAAGACAAATGGGCAAAAAGTTTCTTTTACCCTGATGCCCATGTTACCTAGCAGTAAATAGGTACCTGGGAGTTAGACAGCTGCTACGGGCTGCTTCATGGGGATGTGTAACAAAAAAGAGGCCTGGTCGAGGACCGAGCCGCGGGGACGCTAAGCCCCGAAATCAACTGAAGATAACCTCAAGATTTGGTAGACAGGTGTGAACCTTTGTTGGACGGGTGTGAACCCTTGACGAATAGGTGTGAACGTTGGTGAACAGGTGTAGACCATACTAGTCCCTCAGGTCGCCATCTCTAGCCAAGTATGTGTGAGACATAAACAGCTAAAGCGAGGACATGGACCTTTAAGAATAACTATAACAGACCAAGACCACAAGATTTTAGTGAAAGGCGGGTTGTCATTACCGCAGAGATCTCGAATGAGCACCGACGTACCTAAATGTGTTTATTTCAATTTTATTTTATTTGTTATTCATATAAACAAGAGTTCTTTCATTCCTGTACGTCCAGTAGCACGCGTGGCGTTTCCGGCATTCCTGTACGTCCACTAGCACGCGTGGCGTTTCCGGCATTCCTGTACGTCCACTAGCACGCGTGGCGTTTCCGGCAGGTCCTTAACTCTATTTTCCCCCGGAATACGACCGCCAAATCGGTTAACAACCAGGTACCCATTCACTGCTGGGTGAACAGAGTCTACAGTTAAGGATTAGCGCCCAGTTAATCCTCCCCGGCCAGGATACGAACCCATGCCAAAGCGCTCGCGAAGCTTCGGGCGAGGGTCTCACTACTGCACCACGTGGGCTACTAAATAACAATAACAAAATATCAAAATAATAATATATTAATTATTATTAACAAAAATTGAGAACCCAGCATTTATGCAACTACTTATGAAACCTGTACAGATTTGCTCACTCATGGCGGCTTTGTTTACACATTAAGCAGTTTATGAGCTCCGAAACTATGAGGCTGTTTAAAACAATAATTACTTTGGATTACGAAGTTTTGAAGCTCGTAATCTGTTTAATAAATGTATAGCCGCCATGAATGTTGTCAGATGTAAAGGTTTTTAACTAGATGTTTGATGGAGCCCGTGGCTATATCTCTGAAGATACTCAGAGGTTTGTGGACTTCTTCCCTAACACTTGTTCTCAAGTGCATTGTTCCGACAGTGTGATCATATGGTGTGTGCCCTGCATGTCTTGTTATGCCGAGTTGGACGACCTAGTTGCACAATTGATTACCTTCATTACATTCATGTTTTACTATTGCTCCCTTTCATCAAACAAAGTGGTTCATAGGGGGTTGAACTGTTGTACCAACCCGCAGACCCTGATGTTGCAACTGCTGAGTTGGGGTCATTGTACATTTTCTGTATTGCTCCATCTTTAATTATTTGCTTAATCTGTGGTGGACTCTGGTGTGTGGAAATTTCTATATATATTCCCTTAGTTGCAAGTAGAATTAGGTATGATAAAAGTATGTATAAGTATGATAAAATCCTTACGACTTTGTTTCAGCTGTTGTGTTCCTACTTCCTAACTAACCACATGTTAAATAAAATCAAGCTTTTGACAGCTTTTGAAGCCACAGTGGTACATTAGGACTGGTGGTGGTGCTGATAATTTCGTCAGTCTGGTGAAGGGGGCATGGGGGACATTTCAGGAAATCCATCTTGTCTGTTATCGTAAAAGGATTAAGAACCCAAGTGTCTAGGTGATATAATGCTCAGAGGATTAATATACCTAGCATTAATACACCGTCATATGAAAAAATCAGTTGGAACAGTTTTATTCAACCACAGACGTGGCCACACATTTACAATGCTAACCATAAGATATATATTTTCTTCTGTCGGAGCAGTGTGGGTATGTGAACCAGTCTTGGTGAATACCAGACGCGAGCATTACAGATTTTTTCACTGATATTTCACGCCATTGTGATTTATTTTATATTCTTACTGATTTAACACTATATAATATATCGCTATATTGTGTTGAATCCTGTGAAATATTTTGGAGTGCCTATACGTTTATCTGATATTCAGAAGACAGCAATAATGGCACCATCAACATAAATGATGAGAAACGTACTGATAAACACTTATAAATGTCTATACCTAGTGTTTAGTAACATACAAGAAAATCCTGTCTGCCACCGTCTAATTATTCAGTCCTTCCAAAGCTAGGGTTGCGACTCAGAGTTGCAAGAAATAGTTTGTGATAGTCGCCGGAAGATCTCTAGGGAAATGGCTGTGGGGGAATACATTTATTGTCAAAACTTACGAAATACTACAATTACACCAGGAAACTGTGTGAAGGATATAAGTTGGAAATAAGTTTTCCAACAATATTCTAGCTGAACAAAGACTTTCTCGTGATAATTATCCTGTAAATTGAATGTATACTTTTATTGGAAAGCTGTACATTAAATGTTATATTCAATGTATAGGGGTATGTTTTTATCATGTTTATGTAGAATATTTCCCTTATATAGAATATAAGGGATATATCCCCTAATATATATAATATAAATATATTAATATATATATAAATTTTATATATATAATATATATATATATATATATATATATATATATATATATATATATATAATATATATATATATATATATATATATATATATATATATATATATATATATATATATATATATATATATATATATATATATATATATATATGTATATATATATATATATATATATATATATATATATATATATATATATATATATATATATATATATATATATATATATATATTATATCCGTGGAATATAGGGGAAGATTATGTATAATATGGGAAATTATACATAATCTTCCCCTCCCCTTACATTGTATCGTTCAGGACTAACACAAGGATCTATGAGGAAGCTCAGCATGACTTGTGTTCTGACCATCAACATCAAAACTAGAAAAGCTCAACATCAAAGTTGAACTTTATCGTTGTAGCCACTGAAAAAAATGCAGTCAATTATTTTGTTTACAGGCGATGAGTCACAATAGCGTGGCTGAAATATGTTGACCATACCACATACTAGAAAGTGAAGGGACGACGACGACGTTTCGGTCTGTCCTGGACCATTCTCAAGTCGATTATTTTGTTTAATAATGTTGCTTTTTCACGAAAAAACTAAAATATGCGCCTTTATTTTTTTCAGATGAAAAGTTTATTCAAAATAATTTTATTTTAGTTATATATTAATTCAGTTATATTTCTAAAATAATGCTTTTATATCAAAATAATAAGGAAACATAGGTACAAAAGGTGTATGTGTATTCGTTTGTTGTGTGTGTGTGTGTTTAACTAGTCTTATCTTTATTATCCTTTCACATCTTGCAGGGGATGTTTGTCAACGATACTGGTCTGCACTTTAGTGCTTCCTCCCTTTCTCCTTTCTTATATAATGGCACAACATTTGCCATCTTCCAACAGCTGGATAAACTCCTTTCGCAATCGAGACATTAAAGACCACCAGCTCTGCCTGTGCAGCTGCTTTTAAGACCCCTGGTGAAATATCTGGCCTCGTAGCTATATTTTCATCTAATGATGCTAATAGTCTCATTATTTCCTCTGCTGATATCTTAACATTTGTCAGCTTCTCGTCTAGGGGTTACCTCCTCTCCTAGTGCCCGGAGATGGTACAGCTCTTATCATAGTGAAGACATTGTGCATACTGGCATTTAGCTCACACATTTTCTTTTCATTTTCTGTATGGTCTTCCCTCTCCTTTTCTGGCGATGTTATGTCTAGTTCTTTCAGTCTTTTTTCACACCCCATTACTCGCAATTCTGGGACGAGTCTCAATGCAAACTTCTGAACCTTTTCGAGTTGCTCTTGTGTTTAATTTAGATGTGGGTTCCATGATGAGGCGGCATACTCTAAAACTGGTCTCGCTTAGGCAGCTTTCAGTATGCTAAATGCTTTCTTTTTAATGTTTCTGAATGATGAGCTGACTTTTTAGTGTAGAGTATCTTGTTGATGTTACTAAATTGATATGTGCCTCTGGAGTTAGGCTTCGTGTTGTGTCCACTCTCGGGTCTTTTTCTATTGTTGTTGTAAAGAGATCCTGAAATCTGCCATCCTATTCGTCTCCTGTCGCTTGTTTCAATTTCCATCACCTTACTCTCTATGCAGTCTTTTGATATTGTATGTGTTTGTAAGTTTGTGTTTGACCACCGGGATCACCCATGTACGTGTGGGTAATCCCGATGGTTAATACACCTTTATATAGCAGCATATATGACAACAGATATTCAGTACGGATATATTTATATCTATACCCCCAAAATGACTGTGCAACTTTTATCAAATTATTCAATTCAAAGTGAGATATTAAAGCATAGTTTTCACACCAATTTAGGCTGCAACAATTGTCAGGTGGATACAATGAATGTTTGTATCACTGCGCTGGCTGAAAAATGTAGTTGAAAAAAATGTGTTTGGAATGGAGCGTAACTTAATGTTTTTCATAGTTCCTTTTTTTGCTAGAATTTGTGTTTGGACTTAACTTTTTTTATTTAAAGTTTTGTTTGATAAGTAATTGAGAGGTACACACACACACACACATTATATATATATATATATATATATATATATATATATATATATATATATATATATATATATATATATATATATATATATATATATATTGGCTGTTGATTGCTGGTGTGTATATATATATATATATATATATATATATATATATATATATATATATATATATATATATATATATATATATATATACACACACACACACTGTATATGTTGTAAGGTGCCTTTTGTATTTTTGTCTGTAATGTACCTAATAGGCAGCCTTGCCCAACAAGCCGAATTTTCCTGAAATTATACAGTTTTCGAATATGGAGCTTTAATGGCCAATTATTTTGATACATACCCTGGAAACACAAACCGTAACTGTCTCTATTTTCTGCTTGTTACAATTTTGTAATAAAGTTGTTAAATCTTGGCTTAACGTGTTTATGACGGATTAGAACGTTGTTACAACTTGCTATATTGATTGTTATAACTGGTTAGGTGTTAAAACTTGTTTAAACATTGTGCCAACGTCGTAGTTTCGGTGTGTGTTTGGCGGATATAGCCATTATTAAATCAATTTAATTGATGACGTTAAAATTGGAAAATAGAAAGATATTCGATAGCTTTTCACTAGACAAAGGATGCTAATTTATTTGGTTGAGGAAATGTTCTAGTTCTGGTTGCCTGTTGATGGTCAGAACATAATACGTTCCTTGCGTTAGCTCACAGAAATCACAATGGCATCAAATGGTGATGCATCAAATGAACAAATATGTTCAGTCGATTAAGGCAGCATCTGGGAAGCTCTCGGACGTAGGTTCGAATCCTCGTCACGGCTCTTGTGGATTTGTTTGTTCCTTGTGTTAACCTTTACCATCACAAGACCTGAAGAGGAAGTGTGTAAAGTATTGAATGAACACTTCCAAAGTGTGTCCTTCCTGAGTGAGGTTTCAGATAACCTCACAATGCGGATCATTAAAGACGATAGTAAGATAGATAAATGAGAAAACACCAAGCCATTGCGACTATATCACACATGGAAGAAATCAGGATAAGGATTTGGGATGGGACGGGGGAAAGGAATAGTGCCCAACCACTTTGACGGTCGGGGATTGAACAGCTACCTGCATGAAGCGAGATCGTCGCTCTACCGTCCAGCCCAAGTGGTTGGGCACAATCACGAGACGAGCTAATTCAGAGAGGAGCTAGGTGATAGGATAAACGCGAACGCTTAAAAAAGGAGAGATTTATGGATTAGCGTCCTGCTTATCTGCGCTAAGCTGCATTGATGGAAGCATCGCTGAATGTTGATAGCGAAGCCGATCCCTGCAACGTGTTGAAGCAAAGATAACGCCACCATGTAAGGGTATATATATCTCCCCAACAATCTCTTCCCTTACCTGGGTCGCCCCTGACGGGCATGAGGGTGGAGAGGGCGGCGATGGGCGTCATGATGAAGAGAGAGGCCGCCCACACGCCCGCGATCACCCGGTAAGAGTGGGCGGGCGTCTGCCACCTGCGGGAACGGAGCGGCTGGCAGATGGCATAGAACCTCTCCAGGGAGATGGCCACTAACGTCCACACAGATACCGACACTGACACGGCTGTGAGGGAGAGAGAGATACGGGTAGTGGGCAAGCTACAGCAGCTTCACTAATACGGCTAATCCCACAGCTAATCCTTCAGCACACCCACAGCTAATCCTTCAGCACACCCACAGGTAATCCTTCAGCACACCCACAGCTAATCCTTCAGCACACCCACAGCTAATCCTTCAACACACCCACAGCTAATCCTTCAGCACACCCACAGCTAATCCTTCAGCACACCAACAGCTAATCCACAACACATCCACATGTCATTCACGAGTCGCAGCCCACTTGCAGTATATTTATAAGACATGCATATGTTATTCACAGTTGAAGAGGTCATAGTGCATCCAGAGGTCATACACCTGGAGACTTGTGTTTTCCGCTGTAATTCTTAGTGAATTACGGAAAGAAAAATACTCGTAGCTTAAAAAGAGACTCGCTACACCGTACACCTACGGTGCGCGACGAGTACACCATATATACACCCATGGTACGCCACTTGTCACACATGGTACACTACCGGTACACCCACGCTACACCCACACACAAAATTTGATACACGTCTCAGCGAACCCTGTGTGTGAAATTGAAGTGTGTAGAGCTGAAGGTGGAGAGCTGGAGGCGGAGATTGCAATCACCAGAAGGACGGTACAGAATGTCAGTGTTACACCATTCAAGTTACAGGTAAATGTACCGTATCTGTTTAAAACTTAAAATGACGATACGAGAGTAGAATACGCTATCATACCTCGAGGAGATCCGATTCCCTGAAGAAAAAAATGTACCTCACGGCATCTGACTTTAAGTAATCGTTTCGAAACGTAATTTACAGTCATGTTGAACATCTAGGCGTGTAGTGAGGGACCTAAGTGTGAGTGGAAGACACGGCGATATAGGTTTACATTTCACCATATGACACTAAACCGCCTGTTATGGTTGATTGACAAAGGCCATCATGGAAATACCCTTGACGAGCGCTGACATGATCACTTCAGGTGCCATGAAGAAGGCAAATAGGAAGCCTCATGCTTAACACTGGATAACCCTACCCATTTATTTCAATTTATTTTATTGCGTAAATGATGCCCAGTGCGTTATTTGGTAGTCATCTGTGAGACAAGCTTATAGAGCAATGTCCATGCTTCTTGAATGACAGAAGTTTCTGTTTCATCAGCTAGATCATTCCAGTCTATACCACTAAGATATCCAACTAAACTGTTTCTTAGTATTTACTAACAGAAGGATATATCCTCTATTGGACTTCAGCAACCAACAATAACAACAAACGAGGGTTGTTGTTGTAATATTAAATTCTTGAGGACTTATGAAATCGCTTACAGTTGAGCAGGACAAAGTAAGTGTCCGGGGGAGATGCGAACCTGCGTTGTACCTAACCGCTCAAGTCCCTGTCGTGAATTTTCATTCAAAATGACAAAAGAGTTGGAAAATGAATGAAAAAAAATGCGAGGAAAATCGGCTTTTAAAGTTTTAACAGTAAGAGAAGTAAAGGATTTGACTTTTTAGCTTGAAAGCTCAACAAAAGAGTTTGATTTGGACTCTGTGGAATCTGTGAAATAACACAGTGAAATATATTTCGAATATTAAGCGAGAGATACAAAAGTTGTAAAGATATTGGGTCTGTTTTGCGAGGCTTTGTGGTAGCTATGTTCAGCCCAGCGGCTCTGCTGCCCAAAGAAATCCCATTAACGTGTTGTATCAATGAGAGAATCAGTAAGTCACGAGGAGGATTCGAACCTATGCGCCGGGCACTCCTAGGCCACGCTCTAGGTCACTACATCCCGACATTTTCTTACGGCTACTGGTATTATTACGCCTACTGCAACACGTGTTACTACGTCTACTGCTACGGTAGCAGCTGTAGCTACCGCTACTGTCACTAGTATTACTACTAATAGTACTGCTATTAATACTGCCATTATATGGCTTATTCGAATAGTTTTATGCTTCATAAAAGTGGTGTACGTTCGCTCTCACGGCCCCTAGTGTAGACTATGTGCACATTTCTGCGGCCCCCCAGGCCTTAATTAAGTATGGACTTAAATGGTTGACGAGGTGGCTATATTACGCTGCTATGTTTACACTTGCTATCCTTGTGTGATGGCTGAAGGGTGGTGAGGTCCTGAACGTGTATCCTCGCACCAATTAAGACGTTGCGGATTGCAGTCATCTGTAGAAACAGATATCATATACTTCCGTTATCTTTAAAACCAGATTGCTTGTTGGTAACTGACCATATAAGAAGTTTTCTATATGTCAAAGATTTTGTTTATTACAAAGATCTCCCCAACGGCTGAGAGTCAGGATAATGGTCATTAGTATTGTTGTTGTTGTTGTTGTTGTTAAAGATTCGCTACCTGGAACAAAAAGTTCCACGTAGCACGGGCTATGGTGAGCCCGTAGTGTCTTATCTTTAGTTTTTTCTCCTGATGTCTTGCTGTTCTCTTTGTGGACGGATAGAAGACCAAACTTATTTCAAAACTGGCCAATTGCTGGCTCGAAAGACCCTGCAGTTGGACTGGCACATATTTTAAGGAACTTACACAGTCTGTTCCTAGGGAATTGCTGGCATCTTTGCTGAGTTTTTCTACTTTTCCCTTTGTAATGCAATAAGTACACAAGTACGAGTCGTTGAAGGAGAGGCGCACTGGGGGGAGAGTCGTCTGCCTCTGTAACTCTCATCTTGCACGCGAAGGCTGAACCGAGAAATTCCATTGTCTCCTCCACAACTTGTGGCTACGGAACTATCAGGTTTGTTCCGTGGTGATGGTGCACAGTCATCGGACGCTTGTCTGTTTTGCTCTTTTGTGATGCTCTACCAATAGAGAGAAAAAAAGAGAGAGAGCGAGAACGATAGAGAGAGAGAGAGAGAGAGAGAGAGAGAGAGAGAGAGAGAGAGAGAGAGAGAGAGAACAAGAGAGAGAGAGAACAAGAGAGAGAGAGAACAAGAGAGAGAGAGAACAAGAGAGAGAGAGAGAGAGAGAGAGAGAACAAGAGAGAGAGAGAACAAGAGAGAGAGAGAGAGAGAGAGAGCTATAGCGAGAGAGCTTACAAGACTTGAGAAGCTTCAGGTGCTCCCCTGAGCCTTGTAACACCTTCAGGAACAAAGGTTTTGCGAGCAGAGTAATTAGCTGAAGTTGAAGCTTACCCGGGACCTTCAAGTGCTACCTCACAAACATTACTGAGCAGTTACTGTGTTAATGTGTGGCTTGTTAATGTGTGGCTTGTTAATGTGTGGCTTGTTAATGTGTGGCTTGTTAATGTGTGCCTTGTTAATGTGTGGCTTGTTAATGTGTGCCTTGTTAATGTGTGGCTTGTTAATGTGTGGCTTGTTAATGTGTGGCTTGTTAATGTGTGGCTTGTTAATGTGTGGCTTGTTAATGTGTGGCTTGTTAATGTGTGCCTTGTTAATGTGTGGCTTGTTAATGTGTGGCTTGTTAATGTGTGGCTTGTTAATGTGTGGCTTGTTAATGTGTGGCTTGTTAATGGGTGGCTTGTTAATGGGTGGCTTGTTAATGGGTGGCTTTTTAATGTGTGGCTTGTTAATGTGTGGCTTGTTAATGTGTGGCTTGTTAATGTGTAGCTTGTTAATGTGTGGCTTGTTAATGTGTGGCTTGTTAATGTGTGGCTTGTTAATGTGTGGCTTTTTAATGTGTGGCTTGTTAATGTGTGGCTTGTTAATGTGTGGCTTGTTAATGTGTGGCTTGTTAATGTGTAGCTTGTTAATGTATGGCTTGTTAATGTGTGGCTTGTTAATGTGTGGCTTGTTAATGTGTAGCTTGTTAATGTATGGCTTGTTAATGGGTGGCTTGTTAATGTGTGGCTTGTTAATGTGTGGCTTGTTAATGTGTAGCTTGTTAATGTGTGGCTTGTTAATGTGTAGCTTGTTAATGTGTGGCTTGTTAATGTGTGACTTGTTAATGTGTGGCTTGTTAATGTGTGGCTTGTTAATGTGTGACTTGTTAATGTGTGGCTTGTTAATGTGTGGCTTGTTAATGTGTGGCTTACTGTTGCGGGCTGCTTGTATCGTCCTGATATGAATTATGGTGAATTATTAGTGTAATATTATTATAATTATTACTAGTATCTTGTATTATATTGTTAAGGCTGCTCTCTCACGCCCACATGGCGGTGCTGGTGTGGGTTTGCATTGTTCCTCTTACTAAGCGGCAGTTTCAACACCTTAGATGGTTAGGCAATTGTTCAGGTTGGGTTGTGTAACCATATTTGTAAACATTATCATTAGCACGTGTTATGCTTAGCTATATATTCCTCTCACAACCTATTATATTGTTAGTTAAGACTTACTTATGACTTAAGTTAGTTAAGACTTATGTACCGCGTCTCACCTTAAGGAAGTTAGTTTACATAATAAAGATGGTAGTTAGCCAGGTAGGGCAATTACACTATCTGAACTCGTTCTGGTACCTTTGCAATATTTGTAAAGGGTCAGGGGCCAGATTCACGAAGCAGTTACACAAGTACTTACGAACCTGTACATCTTTTCTCAATCTTTGGCGGCTTTGTTTACAATTATTAAACAGTTAATGAGCGTCGAAGCACCAGGAGGCTGTTGATAACAATGACAGCAGTTGATTGGAAATGTTTTCATGCTTGTAAACCGTTTAATAAATGTAACCAAAGCCGAGGACAGATGTACAGATTCGTAAGTACTTGCGTAACTGCTTCGTGAATCTGGCCCCAGAATACTGGACAACTATCATGTGAGCCTCTAGAGTGATGTATCGGGCTCTAGAGTGATATATCGGCCTCTAGAGTGATGTATCGACCTCTAGAGTGATATATCGGCCTCTAGAGTGATGTATCAGCCTCTAGAGTGATGTATCGGCCTCTAGAGTGATGTATCGGCTTCTAGAGTGATGTATCGGCTTCTAGAGTGATGTATCAGCCTCTAGAGTGATGTATCGGCCTCTAGAGTGATGTATCGGCCTCTAGAGTGATGTATCGGCCTCTAGAGTGATGTATCGGCCTGATAGACGCAGGCAACTCAGAGCGGCCTGGGATTTAGTAGAACAGAGATGAGAGGAACTGTACTTTCACGCAATCCTGATTTTAAAGTATTTTCTCAAGTAGAATAATCCTAACCTAAATTTAAGATAATGTTACTGTGTGAATTTAGAGACATGCCTGTGATCAGTAAATAGAGAAAGAGTAAATTCGCTTACATTGTGTATTATGTTATATTAAGTGTGTTTTTCTCTCTGCTGGATGATTCATTTACCCGAACGACCCTTTTAATCTGTTTTATTCTCTGCAGCACTAAGAGGGAGCCGGTCTTAACATGTTTTACTATTAATTATTGAGAAATTATGTAAAAGCGAGAGTCTAGAAAAATGTCTAGAAATTTAATAACGTTACCCCATTATTTTTTTTTATTTTGAAGATCCATTCTTCGCGTTTCGAACTTTTAATTTTAAAAAGTTGCAAAATTCTTGTCCGTACTGTCTGGGATACTCTTAATTAGCTGTTAAAGAGGCAATTCCCTCCAGGGGAGACTAATGTCATTAGCTGGTTCATCACTCTCACCAAGTTGACAAATTGCATGTAATTTTGATGCAATTTTTAAAGGTCGCAACTTAGAGTCGCGGAAAAATAATATTTGCACTTTGTCACTTTGTTTTTACACGGTTGTTGATAGGGTCAGTCGTTGACCAGACCACACACTAGAACGTGAAGGGACGACGACGTTTCGGTCCGTCCTGGACCATTCTCAAGTCGATTGTGGTCCCATTGAGAATGGTCCAGGACGGACTGAAACGTCGTCGTCGTCCCTTCACCTTCTAGTGTGTGGTCTGGTCAACATACTTCAGCCACGTTATTGTGACACATCGCCCGCATACGGTCAGTCGTTATTAATACTAAACTTAATGCCACCACAACTGCTATTGTAACTACTACTCACAACGCACGATGGCGCGATAATATCAACGAGAATAGCATTTGGAGCATTACTGGGATTTGAAGTAGCGTTCTAGTGACTCCCAGAAGCAAGCCGTAACCCACTCGGCCATGATAGGACAAAGGCTATTCAACCCGGGACTCTACTGAGTCAACTAAGGGAAGACTGGAGGCTTCAACTCAAAATCCCCACATTGCTCCAATTGATATACTCACAACTACTATTAATGCAATGCCTATTGCTACTACAACTGCTACTATTCTTTATACAACTTCTATTATTTATACACCTACTTTTATTCTATACACAACTACTTCTTATAATATTGCGAGCTGAAATACCTCAGTTGGTTAATTGATATCAGTGGGTCACCCAGGTGTGGATCCACCAAATAATTGCAGGTAGCCTATCAACTTGCCTAACTTGCCTATCAATATTTATCTATTAGTGACACGGTGGAAGTGAAATCTAATTCTTCATGCCCCGTCTACTAACCTTTTTATACCTATTGCGCTTTAACTGAACTATTCTAAAAGTTGATTTTTTTGTTGACGAATATTTTCTTAAAGATGTGGATGGAGGTGGCTTCCTTAAATTTTTTAGGACTTGTTTGCGCTATTTCCTCTCCTATACTCCTTTCCTATACATTATAGCCTATATATTTCCTCTTCCTACTTCTCTCTCTTTAAAGAGGCTTCCCTTGTGGTGAGGGTGAGGACGAGCAGCACTTCACAGTAATTAGACCTAATTGAATTACTCGGATTAGTCAAAATTTTATACAAAAAAATTATCAATAAAAATGGTAAATCGTCATGTGTTTTCTGTCATAAAGAGATGAGAGGTTCCCGTCCCTCTTTCATCGTATTTTTCCCGTCGTTATTTTTGTGGTGTATCTGGGCTATTGTATTTATCTATTGTATTTATTGTATTATTGTATTTATCGGCGCTAACTGGATGTGTCCAGACAATATCCTTCTCTGAATGCATTTATGGAAGTCTATTTATTGCCTCTTGTTATAAAAGCCCAGTAGGTATTGTAAGCTGTATGTAAGCCAGTTGTGACCTAGTTGTTTGTAAACCAGGTGTGTGTAAGCCAGGTGTGTGCAAGCCAGTTGTAAGCTAGTTGTGGGTAAGCCAGTTGTAATCTAGTTGTGGGTAAGCTAGTTGTAATCTAGTTGTGGTAAGCTAGTTGTAATCTAGTTGTGGGTAAGCTAGTTGTAATATAGTTGTGGGTAAGCCAGTTGTAATCTAGTTGTGGGTAAGCCAGTTGTAAGCCAGTTGTGGGTAAGCTAGTTGTAATCTAGTTGTGGTAAGCTAGTTGTAATCTAGTTGTGGGTAAGCTAGTTGTAATATAGTTGTGGGTAAGCCAGTTGTAATCTAGTTGTGGGTAAGCCTGTTGTAATCTAATTGTGGGTAAGCTAGTTGTAATCTAGTTGTGGTAAGCTAGTTGTAATCTAGTTGTGGGTAAGCTAGTTGTAATATAGTTGTGGGTAAGCCAGTTGTAATCTAGTTGTGGGTAAGCCAGTTGTAAGCCAGTTGTGGGCATGCCAGTTGTAAGCTAGTTGTGTACAAGCCAGTTATGTGCAAGCCAGTTGTGGGTAAGCCAGTTCTGGGTAAGCCAGTTGTGTGCAAGCCAGTTGTGTGCAAGCCAGTTGTGGGTAAGCCAGTTGTGGGTAAGCCAATGGAAAGACACATCCGAACATATAGTGGTAAATACTTCTTCAAGAGTTGAAGGTTGCTTATTGTATGATATTAACTTGAGTTAATCAACTCTTAAGACTTGTCATATAGCATCTATATTTGTTCATAATGAATTACAAGTGAACACAATTTGAGTGAATAGAAGGAACTATTTTCGAAGTTGAAGTGAACGTTCTTCACAAAAATTTAACCCGAGAGCATGCAAATAAATTAATTTTTTTATGATAATATGGATTTTGTTAATAAATTCTATATAATTTGAATGCATATTGAAATGGCTCTCTATTTTAAACAACGAATCTGTTCACTAAGTAACAATTTTATATTCTCCAAGAAATATAAGGATTATAATGTAATTGGACGTCTTAAATAAGACGGAATCTTGCTCAAAGATTAGATCCTTCTCACCTTGTGACACAGTTGAGCTAAATACTATTATCTTCCCAGGAAGTTGATGGCTCTGAGAGACGTGTTGAGTCTTGTATTAATGTGTATTTAATACTTCCTGCCTCCACAGTGTGTGTGGAGGCGGAGGTGTGGGATTATGTATTAATATATAAAAAGCCTCGCACAACTTTATAATATGACACATGTGAGGGGTGGGAGTGTCATAGGTCAGTCGGTGACGTCCTACGTGCCACCTTATTTGAAAAGTGGCAGTTTATAACGAGGACGTGTGAGCATTTCATGAAGTCTTGATATGAATTCGCGGATGTTTTCCGTAGTTTTTAAGTGCAGTTATTCAGTACTTCGTAATATTAGATTGAGAGAAAAGATGTTGGGGGGGGGGGGAAGGTGGAGGGAATAGGAGATTAGGAAAGATTAGGGGGGAGGGGGAGAGACCCGGGTGCAGCCGAGTAACCCCATCTAGTGTGTCATCATATATTTACATATATAATAGTATATTTTTTGAAACATACATTAGTTACTGAATATGGGAGAAAGATTAACGATTCTAGCACAAGTCTTCTCTACATTTCTTATGTTCTTCACTTGAGAAGTTGAAAAATGAACTTTCACAAAATTTATTGTACAATTATATATGGCCTCGCGCTAAGAGATACGGTTCGTTGAACTTGTCAACATTATTAAAAGTAGATGTGAAGGATATACAAGTTAGTTTAACTGAATATATATAACCAGGGCGGCTTTCTGCGGTTTCCTTAGTTATGTTGCCTGGGGCAGTGTTGTAAGATATTCTGCCTTGGTAGAATGTTGGGGTGAACTGCTTGTTAATATGGTGGTTGAGAGTGCCTCGTGTGTAGTGCTGCACCTGTGTCTAATCTTCTGTTGGCTGGCAATGCATAAGCAACAAGACTTCATCAGAGATAATACAATTGTGATTGTATGAAGAGTGTAATAGGTGATTGGAGTTGACCCTTCAAACCCCCCCCCCCCCATGCCTCTTCTTAAATAAAATTGACTCCTATTGTGACAAACGGCGACTTTTTTTTCTATTTTTGTAAGCTTGAAATGTGGGTTTGTTTACCCATAGTGTGTTAACAATAGACTTTCCAGCTGTTATCGATGTTGAATCACCATGGAATGAAGGGGGGAATCTTGGGGGAGTAAGTTGGAGATTTGGGACAGGGAAAGAGATGAGAGAGGGGAAGAGAGGGGGAGAGAGAGAGGCACATCCGGATACCTCTCCCTAGGTTGACCCGGCCACCTCCGGCCGTCCTACCTAAGAGATATATAAATGCATATGCCAAAAATATTGGATATTGCTTAATACAAGAATACCACTCCCACCTAGAAGATATTTGCAACTGTTGAATCTGAGACAATGAATGCCTCGCCACTTGTAATATTGTCATGGAGGGCTCACAAGTGCTCCGGAGCTCACAGGGGATCCACTTCGGTCAGTGGCGCTCAAATTTCCCAGATGGGTCTCTGAGGCTCAATTGTGAAGCCTTTAATAAAGTGACGCTCTTGGTGAAAACCCAGTAATCTAGAATTGGATTCGACAAAGAGAGAAACGTAATTTTCCTGAGAGTGGAGGGTTGCCGGTGATACAATCTGGAGACAGTCTGGGTCAGTGGTGTCCAGCCCCAGGACAACGGGAGATGCTCAAGGGTTCCATGGGATTAATACTGTGTGTGGCATTGTTCCAAATTAAGAACATCTTATGAGTGGGTTGAACTGAATGTCACTTTATCTCTTGGGACATTTATATACGTTTGTATATATCAATTTTGCTAGTTCCATTTATTATTGGAAGGGCTCATAGGTGAGAACGTGGGTGTAGGGGTTGGAAAGGTGGGAATAAGATAAAAGGTTTTGGGCAAGAGGAGGCCTGGTCGACGACCGGACCGCGGGGACGTTGAGCCCCGGAAACACTTCAAGGTAACTTGGGAACTATTAAGTGAACACAAGTCATTTGGTGTATGGTGAAAATTGTTAGGCTGATTGGGCGGTGATTCCAAGCAGTGTGTGTGTGTGTGTGTGTGTGTGTGTGTGTGTGTGTGTGTGTGTATACGTGTGGGCACGCATTCGCCTCCACTGTAAAAGCTTGTAGCTGGAACATGAGGTATTGTGTTGGTGTCAGCAGAAGGGAGGTGCCCTGGTCCATGATTTACGCCAAACACAGCCAGTCGCAGGTGCCGGCGCCAGCCTGGCAACCCACCTACGGTGGACGGAAATTAATCAGTGTGAGTGATCAAGTCTTGTACCCATGAGACTTAATCACCCGATGAGCGTGTAGCTGAATGTGCAGCAAAGCGGCCGCCGTGGGAGACGCCACCACTTCATGCACTAATTGACCTAATTTAGACGAAAGATGCTCGGTATATATATATATATATATATATATACATATATATATATATATATATATATATATATATATATATATATATATATATATATATACATATATATATATATATATATATATATATATATATATATATATATATATATATATATATATATATATATATATATATATATATATATTTCGTACCTAGTAGCCAGAACGCACTTCTCAGCCTACTATGCAAGGCCCAATTTGCCTAATAAGCCAAGTTTTCATGAATTAATTGTTTTTCGACTACCTAACCTACCTAACCTGTGTCCGTATCATGTTTGAATCACTATGTCCCTATCATGTGTGGGTCACTCTGTCGAGGGGCGTGGTTTCAGGTGTGTATTACTGATAAAGTGAAATATTTTGGATTTATTTACTGATTTAGTAAGTAATAATTCAATTGTGGTTTAAAATATTTGTAAAAGTATGAAAAAGTGTGAAAATATGGATTGCGTTCAATTAAGTTTTGCTTCTCTCTCTCTTACAGTTTATGTCAGCGGCGTGACACTGGTGTCAGCGGCGTGACACTGGTGTCAGCGGCGTGACACTGGTGTCAGCGGCGTGACACTGGTGTCAGCGGCGTGACACTGGTGTCAGCGGCGTGACACTGGTGTCAGCGGCGTGACACTGGTGTCAGTGGCGTGACACTGGTGTCAGCGGCGTGACACTGGTGTCAGCGGCGTGACACTGGTGTCAGCGGCGTGACACTGGTGTCAGCGAGGCTCCAGCTCCTGGGTGACGGCTCTCCCCCCGGACAAGTATGTATGATCTGAAATTTCTGTACTGGCTTGTTCGTAATTAACTCAACCCATCCTCCATAAGTTATCTTATAACATAGATATAACTTATAACATAGATATAACTTATAACATAGATATAACTTATAACATAGATATAACTTATAACATAGATATAACTTATAACATAGATATAACTTATAACATAGATATAAGTTATATCTATGTGGTCGCGCGTACCAATATGTACTGCTGGAAAGTTCACGTTTTGCTCACTTAATTTGATCAAGTTCGAGAAAAAGCTAAAAGCCAAATTTAAACATTCATACACCTTGTATAGTACATATATTTACTTTATTGCTCGTAAGGTAGCGTGTGTTAGGTCCGAGATTGCTTGGTCAGATTAGGTTAATGCTTTAGTGTCATTTTCGATATAATAGAATGCCATTGTGGGCGAATGGTATCCCAGTTTCCCCATAGCTGATCTCAAGAGCTTCTGCAGGTACAGTAAGCCTGGGATGTAGCTCTTGTGTGCTCACAGTTTACAGAGGTGCACAAGGTCTCTCTCTCTCTCTCTCTCTCTCTCTCTCTCTCTCTCTCTCTCTCTCTCTCTCTCTCTCTCTCTCTCTCTCTCTCTCTCTCTCTCTCTCCCCCTCTGTATTTCAAGGAATCTTAATGCCACAACAATGGTAGTTAGCTCTGCTTGCGTCAACGAGGCATAATTCTCAATACTTTAATTTTCTTAATTTCCGTTTTGAAAGACATTATTCCTAATTATGTTGCTCCAGACCTGCCGTTAGTAGTTGTTGAAACATCTGTGTAGATTTGATCTAATTCATTTCCGGCTTTATACATTTTCTCGAGAAATTTATAAGACAATTACAGGCAAACTACCTGATTTCCTCTGGCATCATATCAGCATAACACCCATACAATGTAAAAACAGATCAATATATACTAATATATGTATATACTGTTATATGTGTACACTATTAAATAGATCAATATATTCTATAGATACAAATAATGCTGAAATGACATCATAATTTTGTTGTAAATCAATGGCTTAATTAGTTAATGATATATGCAGGCGATGAGTCACAATAACGTGGCTGAAGTATGTTGACCAGACCACACACTAGAAGTTGAAGGGACGACGACGTTTCGGTCCGTCCTGGACCATTCTCAAGTCGAAACGTCGTCGTCCCTTTAACTTCTAGTGTGTGGTCTGGTCAACTTAATGAAATATATATTAGAGATAAATAGGGTGGAAGGTTGTGGTGTTGACTAGAGCTTTATCTAGCGGGTGTGGCCTGGGTGGTGTCACACTACACAGCCACTTCACCAATTGGGGCCACCTCGAACCACACCCCAATTAACAAATACATCAATCCACATCCTCTAAAACACGGTGTAGCCTATTTGGTATTCATAAGAGACAGAGATCAATCGTTGTCTGGGGGTATTAGCATATATATGTTCTCCTGTGTTATCCAGAGCAGGTAGAATGGACTGGTTATAAGGATAGATATCAGGGTATCGTCGCTTGGCCTGATGGTATCGTTGTGTGTTGTGTGTGTGGCGTGAGGTTGGGCAGGATATCATCTCCCACAGCTCCTAATGTCGTTTTCAAGAGTTGCTATGTGTGTGTGTGTGTGTGTGTGTGTGTGTGTGTGTGTGTGTGTGTGTGTGTGTGTGTGTGTGTGTGCGACAAATGTATGTGAGCAACTGGGACAGTTGATGCTATGTATATATATATATGTGTGTGTGTCTGTGGTAAATGTATGAGAGGAGCTGGGACACATGTATACTTAGCGGACCAGGAGAGACATATGAGTGGGGGCAGCTTACCCTGCATGTAGGGGATGAGTCTGCACATGACGGCGCCGAAGACGAAGTCCTGAAGAAGGGAGCCGACGAGAGTGAAGGGCATACAGAACACTCCCAGTAGCAAGTCTGACACCGCCTGAGGGGGAGATTGGGGGGAGATAACTGATCAGGTAAGGATAAATCTGTGGGGTAAGATGGATTATATGTCTTACTCAGGATATCTAGATAAACTGTCTCAAGTTAAAGGCAGAAGTGAATTTGGAGACAATTGAAGAGTAAGATCTTAAGGAGGTGAAGAAGAATGACAGAATCTTCTACACCAGAAAAAGAAGACAATCATCAAGTAGTCCGTGGCATCTGCAAGACAAACTTACGAGATTCCAACCAAGAAAAGTAATAAGAATGACGTGAATGAAGAACGAAGAGAAGATGACGAATTATAAGCAAGTTCTAATTGTCGGTGGCCGCCCGCCAAACACACACCCAAACTAACACGTTGGTACAACGTTCGAACAAGTTTTAACACCTAACCAGTTATAACAACCAATATAACAAGTTGTAACAACGTTCTAATACGTCATAAACACGTTAAGCCAAGATGTAACAACTTTATTTCAAGTTGTAACAAGCAGAAAATAGAGACAGTTTCGGTCTGTGTTTCCAGGGCGGGGGCTTCCTTCACTGACCAGACATTGTTACAACATTCAAGAGAGTAATACCATGATGTCCTTCCCCGGGAGTCCGGAACGAGTCCACTTGAGCTTTTCTGAGCTGGAGTGGACCAACTCTAGCGGCTTAAACTCCTGCAGGAGTGTGTATCCTACACCACATTCTCTCACTCTGCTACAACGTTGTAAATTCAACGCCCAAACCTAACCAGAAAAGCAGGAACCCAAGCCACTCACCTCGCCTAATAAATCGAGGCGTAAAAAATTCAGTATTTTTGCGAGCCACTACTTTCCGTAGCACGTTACATTTTGGACGTTTGGAACCATAATGAACCATAACAACATGTCAGTGGAGAGGCCAGTGTAGCCAGGACGAACAGACGTGACTTGGAACTTGCGATCAGCTCTTTAAGAACCACATTTTTATGTGTTTTATCAACAGGATAACAGGTAGTGTCAAAGGTGGGTCAACAGGGGTAACAGGTAGCGTCAAAGGTGGGTCAACAGGGGTAACAGTAGTGTCAAAGGTGGGTCAACAGGGGTAACAGGTAGTGTCAAAGATGGGTCAACAGGGGTAACAGGGAGTGTCAAAGATGGGTCAACAGGGGTAACAGGTAGTGTCAAAGGTGGGTCAACAGGGGTAACAGGTAGTGTCAAAGGTGGGTCAACAGGGGTAACAGTAGTGTCAAAGGTGGTTCAACAGGGGTAACAGGTAGTGTCAAAGGTGGGTCAACAGGGGTAACAGGTAGTGTCAAAGGTGGGTCAACAGGGGTAACAGTAGTGTCAAAGGTGGGTCAACAGGGGTAACAGGTAGTGTCAAAGGTGGGTCAACAGGGGTAACAGGTAGTGTCAAAGGTGGTTCAACAGGGGTAACAGGTAGTGTCAAAGGTGGTTCAACAGGGGTAACAGGTAGTGTCAAAGGTGGTTCAACAGGGGTAACAGGTAGTGTCAAAGGTGGTTCAACAGGGGTAACAGGTAGTGTCAAAGGTGGGTCAACAAAATAGCAGATAGCGTCCAAGATGCGTCGACAAGATAGCAGATAGATCGAAAATTGACTAACAAGAGGAATCGACGAAGTTCAGAGAATCTGTGTTTGGGAGTCACAACTTGACTAAGGCTTCATTTGCTTAGAATTGAACCAAAACAAAAAAGTTAAGATCCTGCTATACCTAAACGGGAAATGGGAACACTGTTTTGAACATATGATAATATTGCAACCAGTAATGCGAACAAACCTGTTAATTAACTTGGATACAGGTAAAGTTAGGAGTGTGTGACATATTTATAAGCACAGTAGAGGAGAACTATTGAATTAGGAGCAAGGAAGGGAACCCAATTTGTGACATTCTACGTAGAAGGGGGACATGGAAATGGATGCTGTCAAGGGCTCCTGTTGTCCATTGGCGAATAGATAAATATGGCTAGAAAAAATTGCGATATAATTTATTGGCCACTGAGGAAAGGTCTGAACACAAATGTATGCAAGGGGGAGGGTGTACACGTAGTTAGAGCAAGGGAGATAAGATAGATATAACCACTGTAATAGATAATAACCTCTCAAGAAGGCTGGTAGCTCGTGCCCTTTCGTCAGACGCTGCTGTTAGTGTAGTCTGTCCGAATTTAAATTAATAGATAAAGATACTGACATTTAGAGATGGATGGTTATGCAAAGTTGCTTTCGGAAACTATTACAAGCAGGAGCTATTGTAAAAATACTATTAAAAAGCTCTTAAATATACACAAATAATGAAAATAGATAAAAAACACATATGCAGCTAAATTCACTCGAGGTATTCTACACTAGAATGGAGAATCTCCGAAACTGTAAGCTGAAAAATAAACATATTCGGGGATATAATCTTATAAACACAGATATAACTATTAGAGGAGAAGTGTTTGCATCTGTCTGTGTAAAAGTGTAAATAGTGTAGCTGCGTGTGTGAGAGCGGAGGTAGTGTAGCTGCGTGTGTGAGAGCGGAGGTAGTGTAGCTGCGTGTGTGAGAGCGGAGGTAGTGTAGCTGCGTGTGTGAGAGCGGAGGTAGTGTAGCTGCGTGTGTGAGAGCGGAGGTAGTGTAGCTGTCTGTGTAAGATTAAAGAGCGAAATGTTGTGTTAAACTGGAAATTTACACACACATGCACATATAGAAACTATTTATTTCGAAGATACCGAGCTGTAACCAGCTATCAACTGTCAACAAACCAGCCATTAACTGTCAACACACCAGCCATCAACTATCAACACACCAGCCATCAACTATCAACACACCAGCCATCAACTGTCAACACACCAGCCATCAACTGTCAACACACCAGCCATCAACTGTCAACACACCAGCCATCAACTGTCAACACACCAGCCATTAACTATCAACACACCAGCCATCAACTGTCAACACACCACACATCAACTGTCAACACACCAGCCATCAACTATCAACACACCAGCCATCAACTATCAACACACCAGCCATCAACTGTCAACACACCAGCCATCAACTGTCAACACACCAGCCATCAACTGTCAACACACCACACATCAACTGTCAACACACCAGCCATCAACTATCAACACACCAGCCATCAACTATCAACACACCAGCCACCAACTATCAACACACCAGCCATCAACTGTCAACACACCAGCCATCAACTGTCAACACACCAGCCATCAACTGTCAACACACCACACATCAACTGTCAACACACCAGCCATCAACTGTCAACACACCACCACCAACTGTCAACACACCAGCCATCAACTATCAACACACCAGCCATCAACTGTCAACACACCAGCCATCAACTGTCAACACACCAGCCATCAACTGTCAACACACCAGCCATCAACTATCAACACACCAGCCATCAACTATCAACACACCACACATCAACTGTCAACACACCAGCCATCAACTATCAACACACCAGCCATCAACTATCAACACACCAGCCATCAGCTGTCAACACACCACACATCAACTGTCAACACACCAGCCATCAACTATCAACACACCACACATCAACTGTCAACACACCAGCCATCAACTGTCAACACACCAGCCATCAACTGTCAACACACCACACATCAACTGTCAACACACCAGCCATCAACTGTCAACACACCACCACCAACTGTCAACACACCACACATCAACTGTCAACACACCACCACCAACTATCAACACACCAGCCATCAACTGTCAACACACCAGCCATCAACTGTCAACACACCAGCCATCAACTGTCAACACACCAGCCATCAACTGTCAACACACCACACATCAACTGTCAACACACCAGCCATCAACTGTCAACACACCACCACCAACGGTCAACACACCAGCCATCAACTGTCAACACACCAGCCATCAACTGTCAACACACCAGCCATCAACTATCAACACACCAGCCACCAACTGTCAACACACCACCACCAACTGTCAACACACCAGCCACCAACTGTCAACACACCAGCCATCAACTGTCAACACACCAGCCATCAACTGTCAACACACCAGCCATCAACTGTCACCACACCACACAAGTCACTAAGCAGGTATTCTCATTAAAACTGCCACAAATAAGAAAGCGAACACAAACAACGGTGCCTGTAGTTCCAACGGCTGACCAGAGATCAAAGCGTAATATTAACGAGGAATGCATCACCGCTGAACTACACCGGCCCACCATTATTGGCCAATATATTAAGGTGATATATGTGCCAATTAATCTGGCATTATAGCCAGATATTAATCAACCATGGTGGTTAGAAATAAATCGAGCGGCGTAGCCAGGGACTTGCCCTGTATTCTAGCCAGTGATTAATCCACCAGCAGCAGTAAAGCAAGGATTAATCCACTCTGGGTCAGTATAACCTTTGCAGAGATGGATATACAGCGATCCGTTATGATTGGAGGGGGAAATAGATGAAGGGGTAACCGTATGAGAAGTGTGGGCAATTTTCCCCCAATCCTAAGCTGAGCCTCGCTGAGGGTTGGCCAATCATCTAGAGTTCGATTAAACAACGGCTAGTTACAACAACACATCCACCACCATATGAGCCCTGGATATGGGACTAAGATGTCTTAATGTCTAAGTGAGGAAACATGCCATGTTTGGCTACTTTCGTCAAAACAACTTGGGTGTAAACACTTACGAGAGACTGAACAAGTGCTACGGTCCAGAAACGAACCATCAAATTCATCAGCTAACCTTGTTAACATTTGTCTTTTCGTTATAGCATTTATTCATTATTCAGCAGGGACAACTTAATTCGTGGCCCAGTAACAAGGCTAGAACAAAACAAATCACGCAAATAGTGTTGGGTGTAATTAGTTCCACAAGGGTGCCTTAATCGACAACTGTGGCTCATTTCATCCTGTGTGGCTTAGTGAGCATGGAGATACTCTGCTTCTATGATTAATTGATCCAGTGACGATTGTTGATGAGGATATCATTACAGACGAGGTGGACGTAGTCGCTCGTTCCTGCCCAGTAGTGACCTCGAGTATGATCTGCCAGCTAAACTCACACTAGCCAAAATGACCCCACAAGAATATATGTTAGTGTTTCGCTATGATGAAGCTCTCCTCCCGTAGCTGAAATAAGCCAGGAATGATGACCAGGTTTCGTACTTCGACAACACGACAATACTTAGTTATTATCAACGAGCGAACTGATGGATGCCCATCAGTCACAACCCCAGCAAGTAGAAGCAGTAGCGAACATTATCAGACAGGTGCCTCGAACCCCCCACCAGACAGGTACAACGAACCCCCCACCAGACAGGTGCAACGAACCCCCCACCAGACAGGTGCAACGAACCCCCCACCAGACAGATGCAACAATACTCCCCTCCCCCCAACATGAGGGATCAGACCAGTACTCCCCCCCCCCAACATGAGGGATCAGACCAGTACTCCCCCGCCACACATAAGGTCAACACCCTGCCACTGTCACAAAAAACTACTTTAGATGTGTCCTCTTTCACAGTAAACCCTCGCCAGTATCACATATAATACAATATTCCACGCCCAGTTTCCATTACTTTTACTAAAGCTGACAAGAGTTGTTTTGGTTCAGTTGGTGAAAATGCGTGTTATATCCCGCTGATAACTTCCATAATCTGGGGATGGGAGCCTTCCGCGCTCCAATGTTTATCTCCGTTAACTTCCATCACTTTGTCCGGTTAGTTTGATTTTTGTGCAGTGTTCCGGATGTATCAGTTCCCCCCCCCCTGCAGTGTAGGCGAGGAGTCACAGTAACGAGGCTAAAGTATGTTGACCAGACCACTCACTAGAAGGTGAAGGGACGACGACGTTTCGGTGCGTCCTGGACCGAAACGTCGTCGTCTCCTTCACCTTCTAGTGTGTGGTCTGGTCCCCCCTGCATCATTTATATTGACCTGAAGCCATGTACATGTGTCTGTGTGATCGTGTAGTGTCAACGGACAGGAACTTTTTAACATTAAATTGGCAAAGTCTCGACAGTGGCGGGGAAAAAATATGTACATTTTCAAATGATAAAAGTTTAGTTATCAGACCAAGACTTGTTGGGGGAAGAACTCACTAATTAACGAGACTTCTTGGGGAGGAACTTACTAATTAACGACACTTCCTGGGGTAGGGGCTTATTAATTATATCCTGGTAGTTCTAGGGATGTGGGGCCATAGTTGTCATATTGTCCCAGAGAGATCACTTGGCAGCGTGGATAATTACTGCATCTCCCACTGGGAAGGTCTGGGATTCAAATCCCCTTTCAAATTATATTCATGATATAAATAATTGGTGCATAACTCTCTGACGCCAATCCTGCACTTTAGCGGGATTGCCCACCAAACAGGTGCATCGAACCCCACCCGATAGGTGCAAAGTGGGAGCCGTTCCTCCCCCCCCCCCTCATCTTTGTAGGGGGCCCTCCGTGTATTTACCCAGGACCTAAGGTGCCGTGAAGATGGCCCTGATGTTAGATGGTACAGCAGTGACCCAAACAACGTAGTTTGTAATATCTGTGTCATGGACGTGTCTGATACAATGGGTGGGGGCCCAAAGTGGACCCTTGCGCTACTCCCCTCAACCTCGTCACTTTTCTCCAGTCAGGATCATTTCCCTTTTAGCACGACCCTTCATGTTCCTTCTCTTGTCCCACTGTTTTATTCCGGATTTTAGCATTTATTCCGTGTGCTTTTGTGAGTTCCTTGGGGAGTCTTTCGTGTGGTTCTTGATCAGAAGTGTTAGTGAAGACGAAGCCCACATCTTCGGGTGTTGGTGATGGTGTTGACAGCAGTGATGGAGATACTGATGGTGATGATGGTGATAATGGTATTGATGGTGATGCTGGTGGCTCTTGAGGGGTGATGATTACAATGATGGTTACCGTGATGGTGAGGGGGGTTATTTTGGACAATGGCAAATACAACACTATCATTATCAACCCTCACTATAGTGAATTTATCGTCCCGGTCACCATCAACATAGTCATTGTAACGATCTCATCCTCACTATTCTCACCATCCTCCTCACTATCACCACCATTATTTACCATCCTCACTATCGTCATCACCGTCCTCACTTATTACCATTCTCACAATCATCACCATCACTCATCATCATCATCAGCGCAAGTATTATAATTAGTTTCTGATCAATTAAGCAGCTTGAGCAACAATTGACTTTATGCTCCTACTCCACAAGGCTGAAATCCGCACGACTTTTAGAGTCGCAAATAAATCCCACGGATTTAAAATCCAATTTTGGTCGGCCGGTCCGGATAATTCCGCGAAGATTAACGCTCATCCGGCCGCCGAAATCTCTCTCTCTCTCATAAGCTACGGTTGGCTGGTAGTACTTGAGATTAATCGGCCGGGTATATCCGGCTATCGTAGAGAATATAGCCACTGAACCGGAGCATCTCTGTTATCCGGCGGGTAATGTGGAGGCGTGTAACATGTGCCTAAACGGACCACTTATATTCTCGGCTATCCGAATTTTTTGACACGCACTTACAGGACGTGATGGGATGTTTATAGTCTCAGTTAACCGGCTATAAGCGTATCCGGCCGGAGACATTTATGCGAGCATGTCTATTATTGTTAGCTGGCAACCTTAGTAAAGGTTGCCAGAGTGTGGATAAGTGCATATTTTACAGCAGCCACACAGTGTGGGTGGTGTGGCTGGGATGGTCAGTGTGTACCACACCTGCAGGTCATAGTGTGGCTGGGATGGTCAGTGTGTACCACACCTGCAGGTCATGGTGTGGCTGGGATGGTCAGTGTGTACCACACCTGCAGGTCATGGTGTGGTTGTGATGGTCAGTGTGTACCACACCTGCAGGTCATGGTGTGGTTGTGATGGTCAGTGTGTACCACACCTGCAGGTCATGGTGTGGCTGGGATGGTCAGTGTGTACCACACCTGCAGGTCATAGTGTGGCTGGGATGGTCAGTGTGTACCACACCTGCAGGTCATGGTGTGGCTGGGATGGTCAGTGTGTACCACACCTGCAGGTCATGGTGTGGTTGTGATGGTCAGTGTGTACCACACCTGCAGGTCATGGTGTGGTTGTGATGGTCAGTGTGTACCACACCTGCAGGTCATGGTGTGGCTGGGATGGTCAGTGTGTACCACACCTGCAGGTCATAGTGTGGCTGGGATGGTCAGTGTGTACCACACCTGCAGGTCATGGTGTGGCTGGGATGGTCAGTGTGTACCACACCTGCAGGTCATGGTGTGGTTGTGATGGTCAGTGTGTACCACACCTGCAGGTCATGGTGTGGTTGTGATGGTCAGTGTGTACCACACCTGCAGGTCATGGTGTGGCTGGGATGGTCAGTGTGTACCACACCTGCAGGCCATGGTGTGGCTGGGATGGTTAGTGTGTACCACACCTGCAGGCCATGGTGTGGTTGTGATGGTCAGTGTGTACCACACCTGCAGGCCATGGTGTGGTTGTGATGGTCAGTGTGTACCACACCTGCAGGCCATGGTGTGGCTGGGATGGTCAGTGTGTACCACACCTGCAGGTCATGGTGTGGTTGTGATGGTCAGAGTGTATCAGGGGGAAAGCGCCAAGCCATTACGACTAAATAGCACTGGGAAGGGGTCAGGATAAGGCTTTGGGGTGGGACGGGGGAGAGGAATGGCGCTGAAAGTTATTTGTGAGGAGAGATTACATCATAAATCACAGTAACTGTTCAGAGGATATAACGGCGCCGCCATCTGTTGTTTCCTGCTCATGTTTCTCTTTTTTTTATTATTATTCACCGGAAATACAAAACTTGCGGATTTTAATTTGATGTTTTATAATTACTGTGCGATGAAATATAGTCGATTGAATTCTGTTGGTACTTGATCAGACAATGGAGATTTGTCATAGGTTTTTGACGCCCGTGAGTATCATATACGTCGAAGCCATGTCTCCTCTGAGTCTCCTGTACTTCGGTATCATATAGACCGTAACCATATCTCCTCTTAAGTCTCTTCTACTCTAATAATATATTAATAGTGTTCATGTTTCCTCAGTCTCCCCTAGTCCAGGATCATAGACGTCGTGGCCATGTCTTCTCTGCTTCTCTTCTCTTGTAACGTGAGGATAAATTGTCTTGCCTCAGACCTCGTGTTTATCAACCTACTGGACCAGTGTGGCCCCTCACACGCGATAACTGATCGCTCTGATGTTATCTAGTGTTGTAAATACTCTGCAGCCTTGCATATTCCGCTGTTGTGATCGTTTATGTGTGACAGTCTCTTAGTGTGACTCCAGGGCTTAACCCTCCCAGATTGTTTCCAATCTTCCAGCTCTCAGCGTCACTGTGCTTGCTAGGAGTGAACCAGGACACCCAATTGTGTTTGATCATGTGTGTGTATTTTACGATAGACCTTAAGCGTGCCTTAGGAGTTTTGGAGTATCTTAGTCATCCCGTAAGTCTTTGGTGATTGCACAGGGTGCACTAAGGTTGAGATTTGTGGATTATACAGTGGGCACTGGGTGAAGGGGCTCTTATCACCCCGAGTGAAGAATTGCTCAGGATCTGTCAGGAGAACACGTGGGCCGAGAGGACGCGAGGTGGGTGCCAGGAAAGTCAACTGATTGCCAGTTCATGATTAAACATCACCTGCAGTTTGGAATGCTCACTGTAAGCGTGATGTTGTGAGCGTGTTGTTGTTGTTATTCAATTCGGGTACTCGGAACAAAAGTTCCAAGTAGCACGCAGTAGTTCCAAAAGTTCCATGCGACGTATCGTATGGTGAGCCCGTGGTGGACTTCGCCACACGAGGTAAAATTGTGAGCGAAGATAACTTTGCTTAAACTTACTGAAAAATAATATAAACTCGATTAGCGGTTAGAGAGTTTGATTCAAAGTTTTCAAACCCCCGCCGCGTGTAACCGCCACGGGCGACCAGCCATACTTGTCGGCAACATTTCCCGCGCCCGCTGCGTCCACCAATCATCCACCAGGGTAAAAAAAAACGCAGAACCTTTTTTCAACTGGTGGATAATATGCCTGACTCGGGAGGCGTTTAGCGGCCATAAAGACACCAGAAAACACTCCATGATGCATTCATATTTGTCAAGGAATACACACACACGCATGTATACATGTACATAGTCACGTATATGTACATGTATACACGTATGTGTGCAGTTAGATCGGGCCGTTCATCTGGATTTTACGTTCTCCGTCAAAAAATCAACCGTTGTCCTGTTACCTAGCAATAAATAGGTACCTGGGAGTTGGTCAGGTGTCACGGGCTGCTTCCTGGGGGTGGAGGCCTGGTCGAGGACCGGGCCGCGGGGACACTAAAGCCCCGAAATCATCTCAAGATAACCAGAAACAATCAAAACGCGCCATTCCATCTAAACCTCTCGAAGCCTAGGCAAAGAATACGTCAATATTATAGTGCATTAATTTGTACTATTACGCCGTATTTTTTACGGTTTGGTCGATCCGGTAAATAAATGTGACTTGTTAAGTGAGAGGACAGGTTGAACGACGAATGTAGTCATGTTGTTGTATAATACAGCCAGTAGGCGAGTCTCGCCCGGTGTATTTCATAATACAGCCACTAACTTGGAACCTTGCCTGTTGTATTGGATAATAGTCACTAACTGCATGAGCCTCGATGTCCCAAGTTCCAGCTCCATCATAACACAATAATTGATCTAAATTGCTGTGTCATATTGCTCTTCTCCCCCGGGGCCGGCGTGCGTCCAGCATGCGTCCAGTGTGCGTCCCACCGTGCGTCCCAGCGTGCGTCCAGTGTGCGTCCCACCGTGCGTCCCAGCGTGCGTCCAGCGTGCGTCCCAGCGTGCGTTCCAGCGTGCGTCCAGCGTGCGTCCCAGCGTGCGTCCCAGCGTGTGTCCAGCATGCGTCCCAGCGTAGCCTCGCGGGAGAGCTGATCGATTCAATTATCTTTAATCCATTATTTGTAAAGTTTCCGTTGTAGAGCGCTTTAATGCTCCTCACAGCTGGCTCCTGTGGCAACCCGTATACCTATAATAGGTTAAGTAATAATTGTAATTACGAAGCAATAAGATGCTTATCTTAACATACTAAGAAGGTTAGGTAAGGTCGGTGTATTCTATGAAGCTTTTCAAGGTAAACTAGTATGTTTAGTGTGTCACATATGCACGTATTTAATAAATCAATATTGACTATACGAAAGTGCAAGAACGGGTTGCACCTGTGGGTACACTTGGGTACTGCACCTGTGGGTACACCTGGGTACTGCTCCTGTGTTTATTCCTCACAGTTTTCTTGGCAGAAGGAAGAGGTTTCATTGACAAGTTTCTTGCTACGAGAAACTATAATAATTAATATTGCGATATTAATATCTCTCTCTCTCTCTCTCTCTCTCTCTCTCTCTCTCTCTCTCTCTCTCTCTCTCTCTCTCTCTCTCTCTCTCTCTCTCTCTCTCTCTCTCTCTCTGTTCCTGTGTTTTTTCACCTCGTGTGTCTGTTTTTTTCTGTTTCAAAACATTCAATGTTTATTTTATTTTTAGCACTGATGAATTGTATATAAATATATTTCATTGTGTTCATTTTTTTCTGGAAAATATACATCGTATAATCTATATTTTCGAATTTGGATTTAATAGATTTCCTAACGGCTTTATAGCGACACAAGACAATGGGATTTTTAATTTAGTTTTCCCCCTGTTATAAAGCTTAACTACCTTCCCGATTGTCATGTTGTTACAAGGTATTAAGAGTGGTTATTGTGGTGTTGGAAACTGGGTCGTGTGGAGAGTGTAGGTAGACGAGACAGTCGAGGCTGAACGAACATATAGCACCTACATGGAACCCGCCATGCAGGTGTTTTAAGGTATGAGGGAGTTGTGGAGAGGCTAAGTGTGGGACTTAGATAAATATAACAGGTTTCCTGTAACTAATTAATGGGGAAAGGGGCCGTTGACCAGACCACACACTAGAAGATGAAGGGACGACGACGTTTCGGTCCGTCCTGGACCATTCTCAAGTCGATTGATTGGGGGAAAGTGGCCCCCCTTATTAGGGAAAGGAAACCTGTTATTTATCCATGTCCCGCTGTGTCAATTATTGATTTACCTGAGGATGCAAGCGGTTGCATCCTCAGTGCAACCGGTTGCAACATGCAGTAACAGTTGCCTAAGGCTCCATGTATATGGAGACGGGTCGAGACGTCTATCTTACTGAAGGAATCCCTACTGAATCTTTCGGGTGTTAAGTTGACTGTGCTTCTCAACCCTTGAGAATGTCCACAACTTTCTAACAAAATTAAGCTAAGATAGATCAACTGAACTCTGTTCAACGGTTATAGAATAGAGACACTCCTGAGTAGACATGATCACAACATCATGAGATGTGTAGACGAGAAGCTCAGCTTCCCACCAACCAGCTGCACGCTCTCCCATACGAATCACAATCACAGACTACTTGGTCCAGCTGCTGCTGGCCACGGGGAAGGGCTGCTTCTTCAGCTCATTGTCCCACAGGACTCGTAATTCTGTGGCGCGGGTTCGATTCCCGCACCAGGCAGAAACAAATGGGTAAAGTGTCTTTCACCCTGACTGCCCCTGTTACCTAGCAGTAAATAGGTACCTGGGAGTTAGTCAGCTGTCACGGGCTGCTTCCTGGGGTGTGTGTGTGTGTGTGTGTGTGTGGTGTGAAAAAAAATAGTAGTAGTTAGTAAACAGGGGCCTCGTAGCCTGGTGGATAGCGCGCAGGACTCGTAATTCTGTGGCGTGGGTTCGATTCCCGCACGAGGCAGAAACAAATGGGCAAAAGTTTCTTTCACCCTGAATGCCCCTGTTACCTAGCAGTAAATAGGTACCTGGGTGTTAGTCAGCTGTCAAGGGCTGCTTCCTGGGGGTGGAGGCCTGGTCGAGGACCGGGCCGCGGGGACACTAAAGCCCCCGAAATCATCTCAAGATAACCTCAAGATAACCTCAAGTTGATTGACAGTTGAGAGGCGGGCCGAAAGAGCAAAGCTCAACCCCCGCAAACACAACTAGGTGAATACACACACACTTGAAGTATGACACTTGCCCCAAAACAAATACTAATGTTACACACAGAAATCACAATAGCGTGATGCATCAAATGAATAAATCCACAAGGGCCGTGACGAGGATTCGAACCTGCGTCCGAGATCATCCCAGACGCTGCCTCTATCGACTGAGCTACGACATGGTCAAAAAAGAGTTGAAACTGAAGTTCTACTGAACTTACTGGATCCTGCAGTCTCGGAGAGGCTACTAATGTTGCCTATCTCCAGCTTGCGAGGTCTTTACTCACCAACGAAGGTCTTTATCAGGGTATGATTGCCCAGTGCTGGGGACAGGAAGCCTGGGAGGCATATCAAGGTCGCACTAGGAAACTGGCTGACCATTCCCCTGGATGCAGTTCGCATCAGTTGCCTAACTCCCAGATACTTATTTACTGCTGGCTGAGGATTGATTGAGGAAGATTAAGTTAAGGGGCCTGACAGCTGAGTGGACAGCGCTTCGGATTCGTAGTCCTGAGGTTCCGGGTTCGATCAACGGTGGAGGCGGAAACAAATGGGCAAAGTTTCTTCCACTGATGCGCCTGTTCACCTAGCAGTAAATAGGTACCAGGGAGTTAGACAGCTGCTACGGACTGCTTCCTGGAGGGTATATAACAAAAAAAGGAGACCTGATCGAGGACCGGGCCGCGGGGGACGCTAAGCCCCGAAATCATCTCAAGAAAACCCCAAGCTAACGACCATGAATAACCCGTAACTAGGTGAGGAAGATACTGAGCATTGTTAAAGCACTGTTAACCATATGTAAGTTGTGATGTTTCCAGGATGTTGACGGTGAAGTGAGTCTATGGAGCAAGTTTCCCCAAGTGGAGGTGATAACGAGCTGAGGATTGCTATAATGCTCTTGATAACTGCTCCGGGAAGCTATCCTATCCGCATTATACTAATGTACGGTGATAAACTCCCCCAAATGGCACGAATATAAATTGAGAATTAGGAGGAAAGCCTGTTGGCCTCTATGATTAATGTATCATTAAGCGAACCTAATGGCGCAACGGGAATTATGAATACAACATCAGTAACAAAAATACAATCATATTTAAGTACATTAAATCCAATAACAAAAATATAATTTTTTTTTCTCTCTTGTAAGAATTATTACCTTCAATTAGCTAATTAGAACGAAATGTAAACACATCTCACACGACGGTTCGTAACCATATTGGCACAAACATGTGTACGAAACCTCTCCTAGAGTGATGTCAACATACTACCCCGGTGTGAATGTTGTCATCATACCTGCCCTGGTGTGAATGTCATCATCCTGCCCTGGTGTGAAGGATGTCATCATCCTGCCCTGGTGTGAAGGATGTCATCATCCTGCCCTGGTGTGAAGGATGTCATCATCCTGCCCTGGTGTATGACATCATCCTGCTCTGGTGTGAAGGATGTCATCATCCTGCCCTGGCTACACCAGCTCCAGGTTGCGAAGCTAAATTGAAACATTACAAACTCGAGGGAGAGAGGAGCAATTGGCACTTCCCAGCGGTTTAACGACCCGACCACTCGCGGTCTCTCGGGGTTTAGATCAAACGACTCTATGATATTAACAATGTATTTAGATTTCGGAGATAATTTCGTCGTTTACTGGTTCAAATATTCTCCTGTCAAGCGGTCAACTTTGACCGCGGATTAACATTTCCCTCCGCCATTTCGTTGACCACCATGGGACAACTTTTATTAATTTTGATTTATTTATACAAGAGTTTTTACATTCTTGTGCAGCCATTAGCACGCGTAGCGTTTCGGACAGGTTGTTAATCCTGATTTTCACACACATACATATCCCCAGGAAGCAGCCTGTAGCTGCTGTCTTAACTCCCAGGTACCTATTTACTGCTAGATGAACAGCCGCATCGAGGTGAAAGGAACTCTGCCCATTTCTTGACCAGACCACACACTAGAAGTTGAAGGGACGACGACGTTTCGGTCTGTCCTGGACCATTCTCAAGTCGATCGACTTGAGAATGGTCCAGGACGGACCGAAACGTCGTCGTCCCTTCAACTTCTAGTGTGTGGTCTGGTCAACATACTTCAGCCACGTTATTGTGACTCATCGTCTGCCCATTTGTTTCCGCCTCCGCCGTGAATCGAACCCGATCCCTTAGGACTATATGAACACCGAGCGCTGTCCACTCGGCCGTCAGGCCCCTCACATTGATAACCACGGGATAATATGATCACCAGTAGTTAATATTGATCTTTACCAGCGTCTCAGCAGTTCCCCTCCGTCTCTTTGTATCTAACTTCCGTGTTTTTCTTTTTAATAGTTGTTGTTAAAGATTTAGCTACTCAAGGACGAAGTGTCCATGTAGCACGGGCTATGGTGAGCCCGTATTATTTCTAATAGTTGTCAGTTTCGTCTGCCCCTTTACCCGTTGGTTCCGTGTTCCCGCCCCGGTGCTCCCCCAGCCCGCTAATAGCCTCATAAACTCCTCTCAACGTCACCCAGATAAACAAAATACAGCGTGCTACTTTTCCTGATAATTATTGGGGGGTTCTAAAGCTGTACTTTCAATCTGGTTGGCCACGATCACTTCATGGGACCATTAGCGGTGGTAGTTAGTGTGTCGGCGGGGTGGTTTGTGCCGTGGGGGGGAGGGGGGGATTTCTTTCGGCTGGTCTCCTCTGTCTCTCCTGTGGGAGGCATTGGTCAGAGACACTGATGGAACGGCTTTTTTGTGCTTGGGAACACACAGGAAATTTATATATATATATATATATATATATATATATATATATATATATATATATATATATATATATATATATATATATATATATATCGATCCATTATTTGGGAAGCTGGGAGAGAATAAGACAAATATATGGTCCTGCTGGTGTCTGATTTCTTCACTTCACTTCAACTAATTCAACTCAAATTACTTCTCGTCTCTTCAATGCTCTCAATGTATTTTAGTTTTGCTCGCCTCACATCATGCAATTTGAACTCACTTGAGCTAACAATTAGCAACAGTGAGCGGGAGACATCTGAGAATGGAACAAAGGTTAGCTAGAGAGTGTGTGTGTGTGTGTGTGTGTGTGTGTGTGTGTGTGTGTGTGTGTGTGTGTGTGTGTGTGTGTGTGAGTGTGTGTGTGTGTGTGTGTGTGTGTGTGAGTGTGTGTGTGTGTGTGTGTGTGTGTGTGTGTGTGTGTGTGTGTGAGTGTGTGTGTGTGTGTGTGTATTTGTAATGACCTATGTGTAATTACCTTAGTGTAGTTACAGGATGAGAGCTATGCTCGTGGTATCCCGTCTTCCTACTGCTCTTTCTCGTATAACGCTTTGAAATTATTGACGGTTTGGGCCTCCACCACCACTTCACCTAACGTGTTCCAACCGTCTACAACTCTGTTGTGTGTGTGTGTGTGTGTGTGTGTGTGTGTGTGTGTGTGTGTGTGTGTGTGTGTGTGTGTGTGTGTGTGTGTGATAAATGAGGTCATTGGGAAATGATTGGAATGTGTTGATTAAATACTAAGAGGGAGTGATAGACAAAGGATGAATGTCTGTCGGGAGTATTTTTGTATGTTGAAGCAAGGTGTATGTTGAAGCAAGGTGTATGTTGAAGCAAGGTGTATGTTGAAGCAAGGTGTATGTTGAAGCAAGGTGTATGTTGAAGCAAGGTGTATGTTGAAGCAAGGTGTATGTTGAAGCAAGGTGTATGTTGAAGCAAGGTGTATGTTGAAGCAAGGTGTATGTTGACGCAAGGTGTATGTTGAAGCAAGGTGTATGTTGAAGCAAGGTGTATGTTGACGCAATGTGTATGTTGAAGCAAGGTGTATGTTGACGCAATGTGTATGTTGAAGCAAGCTGTATGTTCCTGTAAAGGAAATAAAAGAGACAAATGAATAAAGAAGATGCCAGAGGGAATTTCGTAAATGTGTCAATAAATTAAATACGTTAATCAGACGAACTCGAAGAAGTGGATCATTAGACGAAGAAATAATAGACGTAACCTCAGTGTCCACCTTAAATGTAAATATCTACATAACGTGGGAACTGAGTGCAGTAAACTGAGACTGTTCGGAAGGCGGAGTTGGGAGCTGACGCTCGACCCTTCCAGCACACCAAGGTCAGGACACACACAACATGACGCAAAAGACAAAACAGAGCAGAATTTGGATAGTAAACTACCAATTATGACAACAACTGGACCACCAAAGGGTCATTACCTAAACTGTCATTATGATTGTTAGTAAAAACATTTCAATAAAGGACTCTGTAAAAAGGTTTAGCCGAGCAGTAGGCGGCAGTCGTTGACGAAGCCGCTCAGGTGAACCAAGTTTCAGATTTAAGCCACAAGGCAATTCAATAGAATTTGCTCTCTAGCAAACACACACCGAAACTACGACGTTGGTACAACGTTCAAACAAGTTTTAACGCCTCCTAACCAGTTATAACAACCAATATAGCAAGTTGTAACAACGTTCTAATCCGTCATAATCACGTTAAGCCAAGATGTAACAACTTTATTACAAGTTGTAACAAGCGGAAAATAGAGACAGTTTCGGTTTGTGTTTCCAGGGATTCAGTGTCGGGAGCAAAAGGTACTAAAGTACTGCTGTACGTGGCGGGTCCAACAAGAGTCCTTACAACACCCAACAATGGTGTGACTGAGCTCAAACGGCTCCGGAATCTGGGCGAGAATTCATAAAGCATTACTGTTACCTAGCAGTAAATAGGTACCTGGGTGTTAGTCAGCTGTCACAGGCTGCTTCCTGGGGGTGGAGGCCTGGTCTAGGACCGGGCCGCGGGGACACTAAAGCCCCGAAATCATCTCTAGATAACCTCTAGATAAGCATTCATGCAATCACCTGGCGAACCTACATCATCCCTCAATCATTTGATGAGCTCAATCAACAGGTTATGAGTTGCTAAGTACTACGGGGGTTATTTATAATCATAATTATCACCTTGGGTTGTGAAGTTATAATATTAATCTGCTCATTAAATAATAACAACGCTGTAGTGATTAAGGAAAGATCTACATGTTTCGTAACCGGTTGCATAAATGATTTATTAATCCATGCCTTGTACACCAGACGACGTAAGCGTACAAACGGCACTAAAAATATTACAAAAAAAAACATTTAATTGAAATTCAACATTTACATTTAAAAAATAATAATTTTACATTTAAAAATAATAAAATCAAGGTAGAAACGCAAACACAGAAAAATACACATTTTTGCTCTACAATTGTTGTTGTTGTTCTTTATATATATTATTTTTTTAGCTTTTCAATTTAATTCATTTATTATGCACCCCATCCCCAGCGCGTAGGCGGAAGGGTTGCAGAGACGCATAATTAACCCTAAAATTCGTTTACCTTGTTAAACTCCGTCGTGATGAGCTGGGTACAAATCGACCTAAGTTCTTGCAAACTAGAACTGCGCTTTTCTTGGTAGAATTATCTATAACTAATCAGGTTATGTTGACCAGACCACACATACTAGAAGGTGAAGGGACGACGACGTTTCGGTCCGTCCTGGACCATTCTCAAGTCGACTCATCGTCTAATTAGGTTAGCTGGCCGTTTTATATCATTTAGTCATTCATTTACAAGACATTTTAATTGTTGATGTGATTGTGATGGTACGGTTGTTAACCTGTTGCCACAACCAGTTCTTAATTAGACGTATTTTGGGAGGAAATGTTCGCCGGAAGTGTTCTGTTTGTATAACAGGAACATCTGTCGGGTTGTGACACGTTGTACTATGTTGTGTGTTATTCTTGAGGGAGTTGTAGAGAGACAAAGTGTGAGTTATGAGGGAGTTGTAGAGACACAAAGTGTAAGTTATGAGGGAGTTGTAGAGAGACACAGTGTGAGTTATGAGGGAGTTGTAGAGAGACAAAGTGTGAGTTATGAGTGAGTTTTGAGGAAGGAAAATGTCAGGTATAACAGTATTACAAGTGGTAAAGACGTTAAATACCGGAGGAAGGGGACACAGCCTGAGGCTGGATGCATTCTTACCAAATGTAATATACAAATGAGTTCTGAAAAAAGTAAATAGTCCTAGGAAAAGCCAGTTACCCCTCGCGGGAGGCATGCAATTAGCTGGAAATATTCGAGGCAGACGGGAAAGCCTGCCCGGGGGGGGGGGGAAGCCTTTACATGTGTGGCTATATTAAACATTCGCCTAACAAATATTAAGATAACATGCAGACGAGGACGGAGAGAGGCGTAGGAACTCACCAAGTTGAGGAGGAAGACGTTGGTGACGGTGCGGAGGTTGCGGTGATGGAGAAGCGTCACCACCACCAACACGTTCCCCACCACCCCCACCACGAAGATCAAGGAGAACCCCACGATACGCGCCCACTCACTCGCCACCAAGGACGCCGCCGTAGGTGCCCTTGAGGTCCCTGAGGAAGAACAGCCAGGGAGCTCCGACGACGAGGTGTTAGTTTGAGCCAGGCAGGAGGCGGGAAACGACATGTTCTGAGCACCTCCCTTGTCGTCTGCCATAATAAAAGACACATTCTTCCAACTCCAAGGCATTTCTATTTCTGAATTTTCATTGTCGCACTGCCGTTGGTTCATATCGAGGCATTCTGAGGGGTTTGGGCATCTAGAGATGTCCCTGCAAGGATCTGAGAGTGTGCTTCTGGGGCCGGTTGTCTTGCTAATCGTTGGAGGAGGATTGATAGAAGAGTTGACATCCTGGAAAGCTTCTGTGACATAAGGTTTAGCTGTTTTTGTCAGGGCAGCGATGGAATGGGTCTTGACCAGTGCTTTCCCAGTTAATAAAGACGTTATAATTACTGCTTCCCTCCCACTGGTAACTGTTCCGTTGCCTGAACCTGCTTGATGTAAGCGTACATGATGGCAGGCAGCGCTGTGAGGCAGCATGCGCTCTTCCCCACACATAAGATTATTCACGTCGCTGCTCCGTTGAGACTCGTAAATCTGCTGCAAAGTGGGTGAGATTGATGGACGGTGGGTATACGTAGGCTGCGCCTCGATACCCCTCCAGCTGCCTGTCTGGAGATGTGACCGAGATGACAGTGTCGAAGATGGACTGTTCCGGAATAGTGCTTCTTCGCTGACGGGACTTTGTGAGAGGGCCAAAGATGAAGAAAGTCCCGAGGACCTCCCTAAAAGTCGGAGCAGACTTGGAGACGTCGCTGAAGGTGGGGGCAAGTCTGAGAATGTTGCTGCTGATGATGACAGAGCAGCAGAAGAGAGTAGTAAGCGTTTACCTTGAGGTAGTAAGAACTGAAGGGGTAGCAGGGGTGAGGAGGAGGTTAGCGTGAGGGGCGATAAGGTGGGGGGAATGAGAGGTGAAGGGGTAGTGTGTGAGAAGTGTGAAGGACGGATGATTGTGAGGGATGAAGGTGCACCAAGTGTGTGTTGTGCTGAAGCTGGTGACGTAAGGTATGAACGCCTTAAGAGTGACAGTACGAGAGCATCCGTCGTGGCGTGCTCACCCATCACCACGCACAACACACACACTAACGGATGCATCATCCGTTACTCTTGAGCGCGTCGTCTTAACCCTTCCTGGCGCTCAACGCTGAAGCGTCATCAACACTTCTCACTCCATCATCGTCATTGCAAATTTCTCGCCGTGTCTACATCACTCGACTCCCGTTGTGATGCCAACCTTTCATCCGGACGTTCTTGAACCAGTGCGTGAGAGCTAGTATGGGCGTCTCTGGCGACTGTATACAGGAGAGCGCCTTGTATGGCCGCCCCTGGTGACAATACACAGGAGGGCTCCTAGGATGACCACCCCGAGCGACTATACACAGGAGGGCTCCTAGGATGACCACCCCTGGTGACTATACACAGGAGAGCTCCAAGGATGACCACCCCTGGCGACTATACACAGGAGAGCTCCTAGGATGACCACCCCTGGCGACAGTAAACACATCACAACATCCTTTATACAGTACTCTGGGGTGATATTGACGACCATATCTCTTAGTGCCTCAGCGCCTCGAGGACCTCACAGGATCCCTGCCACGATAGGTTGAGGCTCCTTTGATGGCGGCCAACGATCTCCAATGACCTTTGATGGTCACTCCGCTGACATAAGAATCTCCAATAAGCTCTGACAGTTTTACATGTCCTCAAACGAGCCACGATGACCTCCCCCGGGTACGCCCCAGTTATTACCCAGGAACTTCCACTTTGCAAGTCAGCAGCTTACAGGGCGATCGGAAGCAGGCAGTCCGTTGATTTACTTCTCTTGGCAGTAGCAGGAACCGCGAAGTGGGGTGAGGCTCGCGGAGTGAGGCTCGCGGAGTGAGGCTCGCAGAGTGAGGGCCCTCAGTGGCAGGACCAGAAAGATGAGGTCTAACCCTCAATCTCAGGGCCTGAGAGGTGGGGGAAGGGGTGTCAGGTCCTCAGCTTCGGGATTCGAGAGGGAAGATAAGGACCTCAGGGTCCGTTCTTGCAGCTTCTTGCGAGTTGCTGCTTTCTGTGGGAAGAAATATTTCAGGTTGATAAGAGCTTCGTATTTGGCCGGAGGAGGAGGAGGAGGAGGATGAAAACCAGATGAAGAAGAACAGAAAGAAGAAGAATCAGAGTGGATAGAGAACGAAATAACATTAAAATGGAAATCGTTGCACGAACGCAAAAAGCTAAAAACTAAAGAGAAACACGGTAACATAATAAGAAATTCCATTATACGGTCCGTGAGTGAGGCCGCTTGACGAGGTCATAAAAATGTGCAGGAGAAAGCCAGCACGGTCGCTTCCATACAACATACGACCGTGTTTATACACGCCAGCACACACCACATGCACACACACACACACACACGCCTCGAGGAACACTCACACGTAACGACTTGTATACACACAGGTTGTGTATAGAGCCAGAGACCAAAGAGCCAGAGCTCAACCCCTACAACACAACTAGGTGAGTACACACATATATGTAGATAATTATATATATATATATATATATATATATATATATATATATATATATATATATATATATATATATATATATATATATATATATATATAGAGAGAGAGAGAGAGAGAGAGAGAGAGAGAGAGAGAGAGAGAGAGAGAGAGAGAGAGAGAGAGAGAGAGAGAGAGAGAGAGAGAGAGAGAGAGAGAGAGAGGTGTGTACATATACATACATGTATATAATTATATAAACTACACATATCTACACTACACATGTGTATACACCATGAAACACACAGACGTATGCGCGGGCGCAGTGGTAAAATAAGTGACTTTAAATGTTGGTATTATAACTCTATCTTAATGTTAATATTAACCTTCCATAATTGATAGCAAATATGAACAACTAATTGGACTTGAATGACCCGTATTAATTACATATTGTTATGTAATTGTTCAAATATCAAAGCTGGAAAATAGTGCCATGTTTAACCTGTTCCATAGGCAGTCCAATTACAGTTTGTTCATTATTTTTATTATATATACCATCAGTATCTCATTAATAATATCAATGCAACTCTGATCATAATCATTATTAATATTATTTGAATTGTTATAATTGAATTTTTATAGTTATTATGATGAGCAGATAATAATGCTATTTATATTAACACCGAAGTTATGAATATTAATATCACCGCTACTAATATTATGCAAAACAACTTACAGCCGCCAATCTGAAATTTGAATAAACAAAATTTCCGTAGTTAATTAGCGGAAAATATTGACATAATTTCTGACACTTTCAATAAATCTGCTTCATTATTTTTGTAAGATGACCTCTGATGCTGTGGTTCATCTGCAGCCTGTGAGAGCATCACTTCATTGACGCTTTTGAAGCAAACATGTCGTCTCTCTCTCCTCCTGGTCCTCCTGGTCCTCCTGGAGACAGTTCAGGGTTTTCTTAGTCCGGCGCCTGTCAGTCATGCTGAAGCTGCTGAAGCGTCTACACATGTTTGTAAAGATATGTTTGGTGTTTGTTCGACTTCTCCACAGGTCAGTTACCTGCTCCTGGTTGGGGGTTTTCTCACCAGGTTCATGGGTATTTCTGGCATATTTCTACTATAGGAATGAAGGAGTGAGTGAGTCAGTATATGTGTGTGAACGAGTTAACAAATGAATGTGTGTGTGTCTGAATCAGCGGGTGAATGATTGAGAAGGTGGGTGAGTGTGTGTGTGTGGGAGGTGGTACCCAGAGAACGTGGGAGGTGGTACTCAGATCTTTACATACATTTCACACATACACAAGTGTGTGTGGGGGGATTTACCCTCTATGTTATTATGTCTGAGAGAAGACATTACCATTAAGTTCACTACGGGCTCGCTACGGCCCGTGCTACTTGTGGCTGTTGTTCCGGGTTGTTGAGTCTAGAACAACAACAACATTACCATTACTTGTTATTGTTATCATTCTTGTTATCATTGTTATTGTTATTCTTGTTATCATTGTTATTGTTATCATTCTTGTTATCATTGTTATTGTTATCATTTTTGTTATCATTGTTATTGTTAGTATTATTTACGTTTTTATTATTATTTGGATCTATAAATATAATAAGTTTTTCCGTAACAATTAACATAATTATGTTCTTTCAATCTGTGTTATGCTGATCTCTCTCTCTCTCTCTCTCTCTCTCTCTCTCTCTCTCTCTCTCTCTCTCTCTCTCTCTCTCTCTCTCTCTCTCTCTCTCTCTCTCTCTCAATTATTGACAACAAGTTGCTTGGAATATCACCAGACGCCAATTAGACTAATGAAAATGATTTAAGGATAATTACCCTCCCAGATAATAGCGATAATACCAGCTAGATTATTTGTAATAATTGAAGATAATTGCTTATACCAGGTAATGTCCTAGCGTGAGGTGACGAGGCGTCGAACCTTGGTCCATACGATAGACTGCGACATGACACCACTCTGGTGAAGTCAGGGGGACATGACCAAGATATCAATGGGTGTCCACTGAGAGGTGTACTTTATTTCTCGGTGTATAGACACTGCCAGAGTTTAATTTTGTCCTGGACAATGTTCAGAACAAAGTATACTTGTTGATTGGTCAGAGAGCTGTTGTGGTGGACTTAATAGCCCTCCAGAGGTTGATGGGCCGTAAGCCCAACACCCAACCAACCCATTATATCGCTCGAGTCGCATCAAAAAAGACTTTTGTTATCCATTAGTCTTATAACGATACCGGATTACAGATTTGTGAACTTAATTAAGCCACGTCCTAATGTCAGCAGCCTAAATTAAACTTAAGTTGAATAGACTTTAAACCTAAGAACTTAAGTTTGGAGTTCGTGGGTTCTAGCTGCTTACATACATAACCCAGGGAGGATTGACTGGGTAGTAATCCATAACTGTTCACCCCCCTGTTCACACAGCAGTAATTAGATATCTGGCTGTTATCCAGTAAGGTAAGGCTTACCAAGCTATGGGAAAGGAACACAAAGGTACAGGGCGTTATTAGGAACAACATTTGTGTTGGTTACAGTGCAGAATGGCCTGTAACTAGGGCAGGTTGTATTAAAAAGCGCAGGCACTGTTAGCATAGTGGTAAGACACTCGTCTTGCGCCTCGGGAGCGATTTGGTATGGGTTCGAGTCTTAACCCAAGGAGGAATGACTGGGTAGTAATCCATAACTGTTCACGCCCTGTTCACACAGCAGTAATTGGGTATCTGGCTGTTATCCAGTAATGTAAGGCTTACCAAGCTATGGGAAAGGAACACTCAGCCAGCTAACAGGAGTCAGAAGTCGTCTACTCCTGGACCCACGTGTGTAAAAAAATATATTGAAGTGAATTACAAGGCGATTGGATTTGTATCTGAAGACGTTACGAAGAAAACTAGATTTTCTCTGGAGATGTCCGAACAATGTAACATTGTTTTTAAAATGTATCACGTAATGATGACTTGCCAGCAAAAAAAAATTGGTTTACTCAGAAATGAGTTTCAAAGAAATTGGGGTTTTGTCTATACATGTTACAAAATAAACAAATCGAACATTAATACCTCAAAAGAAAATGAGTTGCACATAGAGAAAACGATTCTCTTACCTGTATACGTTAAACAGAAAATGGAAACTCTTCCTAACTAATTGCTACACAAAACAAGGCTGTTGCCTGGGGCTACATTACAAAGAAAGTGTAGATTTTTACCTACGTAGATTAAAAGGGGGATTCTACTTGGGATTCGTTACAAAGGAAACGGGGATTTTACCTGGGCAGATTACCGAGGAAATAGAGCAGTTTGCCTGAAAAAATTACAAAGAATATAGAGATCTTTATACCGAGTTGGAGGGAAAGTTAATTGGACTGGCGCCAGTGTCCGCGGGGAACTATAATTATATTAATAACTCTAAGCTTCTTCCTCCATTTTACTGTAAAACTGCCTCTCTCTTTTTTTATTATACATGCATGAATGATTGAGAGATGTAACAAACACATTCACCATGCATGTGTGGCTCTTGTTTGTGTTATATATATATATATATATATATATATATATATATATATATATATATATATATATATATGTGTGTGTGTGTGTGTGTGTGTGTGTGTGTGTGTATCACGAAAATAAACACGTGATTAAAAATGTGACAATGTCAGACCACGGAGGAAAAATGAAACAGGAATTTCCTTAAGTACTTTCGTATATTAATACATCTTCAGAAGGAGTGAAAATGTATTAATATACGAAAGTACTTAAGGAAATTCCTGTTTCATTTTTCCTCCGTGGTCTGACATTGTCATATATATATATATATATATATATATATATATATATATATATATATATATATATATATATATATATATATATATATATATATATATTGACACTGCTAAGATGACCAGAGTGACAGAAATATTCAGTTTATTTCTCATGTGATGTAAATAAAAAACGTAAATCAGGGCCTAAATCTACATCTTATTTACCTGCGCAGTATTGCACTTTTTTAAATCCTTGCAAGGGTGTGAATTGGTTTGATTCCCCATTGTGAGGAACAGGGAGCCTGTTAGGGTGACTGTTGGTCTTGCAAGACTAGGGCTGACGAACCCGTATTGGGAGCGTGTTCCCAAATTGGCGATTATCTTACACATAATGTATATCGCGTGCCTATGGAGAACTATATGGTGGAAAACATTCTTAGTGGAAAAGAACATATTACTCTGCAGGCGATGAGTCACAATAACGTGGCTGAAGTATGTTGACCAGACCACACACTAGAAGTTGAAGGGACGACGACGTTTCGGTCCGTCATGGACCATTCTCAAGTCGACAATCGACTTGAAAATGGTCCAGGACGGACCGAAACGTCGTCGTCCCTTCAACTTCTAGTGTGTGGTCTGGTCAACATATTACTCTCTCTGTGAAGCTTTTGCTGCAGCATGCATGTTGCTGTGTTAAGAATTACGCATGCTCACTAGTTTGATTTTTATGACTATTATTATACTTACATTGACAAAGCTCATTATTAAAAACAATGACTTAAATGAATATGTCGGTGAAAATAATATTGTTTCTGCCATTGCGACATTTTAAGTCTTCGGGAATGAAATTCCAATTTTTCTAAGTATCGTATCCTGTCAGTTTCGAAGTCGTTTCAGTTACTAGCAGTTTCTTTCGTCAATTTCTACTTCATCTTTTAGTCGACAAATTTATCCTTCAAAGTGAGCTGCTTAGTAGATGAGTTACATCTCAGAATGATCAAACTCAACTGCAACATGTCCAAACTCACTTTCTTGAATTCAGAGAATGTCACAATGACATGGAGGAAACAAATAACTCAACTGTCTGCATACTTAATGAAGTTTAGTCTTCCCAAATGAGTTTACTCAAACTCGGTCAAACTTAACTAATTATTTTTTGCATTTCAAGGTATTGATGATCGAAAATTGCATTTGAAGGCTTTAAATATATGTTTTCTCGTGTATTTCAAGATCTGTTATATGTGTGTTCTTAGGGGTTTGAAATATTTAACAGTGACATTGTTAATATAAATGTGTAAAATTTTGGGTTTAGTGTCACGTGCTTATGTAGTGTATCCTCACAAACCATATCTAAATACCGGTTAATCCAGCCACCAAATCGTACAGTGCTTCGCGCTTTTTATTCGCCGAATACCACCTTTCTAAATACTTCCTCCACATACTTCAAATACAAGTAGAAATAATCGTCAACAAAACCTTAACACCTAACCTATGCCTACCTTTACTTAGAACTTTAATCTGTCCCCCCTGGGACAGATTGTCTCCACATAGTATATCAAATTACAAATTGATATAAGAACAAATACTTTACATTATACTTTATTATATATTATTATTATTATTATTATTCTTTATTATATATTATTATTATTATTATACATAATACTTTAATACTTAACAATACTTTAAAATCGCTGAATGTATTCACCTAGTTGTGCTTGCGGGGGGGGGTTGAGTGCTCTTTCGGCCCGCCTCTCAACTGTCAATCAATTCACTGTTACTAACTTTTAACTTTTTTTCACACACACACACACACACACACACACACACACACACACACACACACACACACACACACACACACACACACACACACACACACACACACACACACACACACACACACACACACACACACACACACACACCAGGAAGCAGCCCGTAACAGCTGTCTAACTCCCAGGTACCTATTTACTCCTAGGTAACAGGCGCATCAGGCTGAAAGAAACTCTGCCCATTTTGTTTTCTCGCTGGCGCCGGGAAACGAACCGGGGCTACAGGATTACGTGACCAGCGTGCTATCAACACAGCCATGCTCCGGTGGCTGTGTCGTGTGGCCTCTGCTTTAACGATCCCGGCAAATACAGGTTGCAAATACAAATAATTGCCAATAGAGCCAGAACATATAACATATCATAGACATATAGCTATAAAATAAATTATAATATACATAAATGTTAATTTATATTCGAGAATATATCGGTTTTGGTTTCACACTAAATTAAATACTGACGAAAACATCAGTTTTCGTTAGTTTTTCGTCAATCCTCATAAAAGCTGTTTATGAGGATGTTGTGGAGTCCACAAAATAGTTGAGTCCATCCTCATAAACGCTGTTTATGAGGATGTTGTGGAGTCCACAAAATAGTTGAGTCCATCCTCATAAACGCTGTTTATGAGGATGTTGTGGAGTCCACAAAATAGTTGAGTCCATCCTCATAAACGCTGTTTATGAGGATGTTGTGGAGTCCACAAAATAGTTGAGTCCATCCTCATAAACGCTGTTTATGAGGATGTTGTGGAGTCCACAAAATAGTTGAGTCCATCCTCATAAACGCTGTTTATGAGGATGTTGTGGAGTCCACAAAATAGTTGAGTCCATCCTCATAAACGCTGTTTATGAGGATGTTGTGGAGTCCACAAAATAGTTGAGTCCATCCTCATAAACGCTGTTTATGAGGATGTTGTGGAGTCCACAAAATAGTTGAGTCCATCCTCATAAACGCTGTTTATGAGGATGTTGTGGAGTCCACAAAATAGTTGAGTCCATCCTCATAAACGCTGTTTATGAGGATGTTGTGGAGTCCACAAAATAGTTGAGTCCATCCTCATAAACGCTGTTTATGAGGATGTTGTGGAGTCCACAAAATAGTTGAGTCCATCCTCATAAACGCTGTTTATGAGGATGTTGTGGAGTCCACAAAATAGTTGAGTCCATCCTCATAAACGCTGTTTATGAGGATGTTGTGGAGTCCACAAAATAGTTGAGTCCATCCTCATAAACGCTGTTTATGAGGATGTTGTGGAGTCCACAAAATAGTTGAGTCCATCCTCATAAACGCTGTTTATGAGGATGTTGTGGAGTCCACAAAATAGTTGAGTCCATCCTCATAAACGCTGTTTATGAGGATGTTGTGGAGTCCACAAAATAGTTGAGTCCATCCTCATAAACGCTGTTTATGAGGATGTTGTGGAGTCCACAAAATAGTTGAGTCCATCCTCATAAACGCTGTTTATGAGGATGTTGTGGAGTCCACAAAATAGTTGAGTCCATCCTCATAAACGCTGTTTATGAGGATGTTGTGGAGTCCACAAAATAGTTGAGTCCATCCTCATAAACGCTGTTTATGAGGATGTTGTGGAGTCCACAAAATAGTTGAGTCCATCCTCATAAACGCTGTTTATGAGGATGTTGTGGAGTCCACAAAATAGTTGAGTCCATCCTCATAAACGCTGTTTATGAGGATGTTGTGGAGTCCACAAAATAGTTGAGTCCATCCTCATAAACGCTGTTTATGAGGATGGACTCAACTATTTCTACCCATCCTCTGGCTATGATTGTTCTAGCTATTTTATATTACATTACATGAGTAATATAACATGATTATATTTAAATTACATGAGTGATACATTAAGAAAGAAAAGATGGGAAGCGCGAAGTGAAGCAGAAAGTTGCGCTTCACTTCGATTATTGGAAATGATTGAAGCAGCTGACCATCGTTTTGATGTTTTGATGCCGGGCTTTGATGAAGCAGCACCTGGCTTGGAGTGGGTTTATGAGTGGGTTGACGGGAAATTGGCAATCCGTCCTCATCAACAAAGGCCAAAAAATGATTCCATGCAGCCTCCAAAAATCACCTGATTACGAATGAAAAAAGCTTTACACACTACTCGCAAATGATTACGTTCGAACATTACCCAGACAATGCTTCGCTGATGGCCTCTGTTGTTCGAATAGCGACGCTATAAATGCTTCACCCGCGTACAACACATACCAATAATCGTCAACAGAACCAAAACACCTGACCTGAACTATGCTTTAATATCCACAATACGCTGATACATAAGAATATTAATTTATATTTGAGAAAAATCATATTTCAAATGAAGAGCGTGTAAAAAATTGGCGAATGGGTCTTCGCATTAAGCTCAACACCCCAAACCATTGTTGACGATCAGTTAGCGTATTATCATCAGTTCATTCACATGAAAGTTGTAAATAGAGGATCCACCAGCGCGGGTGCTCAGTTACCAGCCTTCTTTAGCAAGGACCTTAACCTTTACTGTGGTTTTCAGTGAGGAACAAACCAGAAGCCAGGGCAGGAAACACAGCTTCTGTGAGTAAATGAAGTCAGTGTTGGACCAAGACTTACGTGACCACACTCAGCCCGGTGCCCCAGTCCCATCATCCTTCAAGACAAGGTAAACTGCTAATATATATATATTTTTGGATTTATATATGATTGTGCATATGATGATTGTATGGTGTTTATGGTATGTAGGATATCAATGTATTAAGACACTTCAGTAAAGTGGCTTTCATCCCATCGCAGGTAAGGGTTGCAGATCTTCGAGGACGGAAATTCGCCACTTGTCAGGTACGTTGCTGCTTCCTCGTGTTTCCATGGTTATGTTTCAGAGATCTGTCAAGGCCAGGCTGTGAGAGGTGTTTATCATTGTTGCGCGTACAATAATTACTGCTATAGACGAGCAGGTCTATAGTACGATGATAGTCTCTGCAATTCCAGAGGCTGTTAAGGTACGAGAGTATTGAGCTTCAGTGCCAATGTTATTTATATTAGACCTATTGTTGCCATACTATCATGGCAATTAATTAATCACAACTTAAGAAACGGGTCAGTTGGATAACGGAGTCACTCTCATGTAAATAGGTGTTATTAAGGTGATTTTAGGCACCTTAATCGTCGACTTAGGGTCGACGAGGTGCTTCGACGTGTACACCGTCTGAGTGGCAGCGTCAGCGTGTACACTCAGACTGTACCCCTCCCCCCCCCCCGAGTGTAATTCGGCGTGTATCCTGGGGTGTCTTAAACACCTAAGGCGGGTTGCAAAGCACTGAGGTCCAGGAGTCGTGTTGTTAGAGGGAGGGAGAAAGGTTTTGGGCGGTGCCCCGAGTGAATGATTCCTTCTTCCCGTACACTGAGTTTGTAGATGCGCCCTTGCCATTTTAAATACGTTCAGGAAGAGTGGTCATGGTTACGAGGGAAACAGAGGCGAGCCTGGTGAGGGGAGCAAAGATAAATCCCTTGGATTTCCCTAGCACATCTACAGAGCTTGGTTCTGTAGCACATCTACAGAGCCTGGCTCTGTAGCACTTCTACAGAGCCTGGCTCTGTAGCACTTCTACAGAGCCTGGCTCTGTAGCACTTCTACAGAGCCTGGTTCTGTAGCACATCTACAGAGCCTGGCTCTGTAGCACTTCTACAGAGCCTGGCTCTGTAGCACTTCTACACAGCCTGGCTCTGTAGCACTTCTACAGAGCCTGGCTCTGTAGCACATCTACAGAGCCTGGCTCTGTAGCACATCTACAGAGCCTGGCTCTGTAGCACATCTACAGAGCCTGGCTCTGTAGCACATCTCTGTATGCTACATCTCTGTACCATACAGAACCTTGTAGACCGGCCGCGTTGTAAGTGGTTGGCCTTCCTGGAAACTGAACTAGACATATTGTGGCAATCAAGTGACTGTATCGTGAGCTGCCTTAGTTTAGAGTAAGCTGGTGTGTATTTGAATTCGTTCCCTGAGACACACAAGGTGGCATTGTGGGCAAAATCAGATAAATTTTTTTATAAAAATGGAGGTATTTTGTTTGTAAATGTTCACTGATGGGACTGCAACAAATTGCAGAGCACTTTAAGTTACTATATCTGCAGGGGGGCGATATTGTAGGCGCTAACTCGTGAATTATATTCCCGAGGCAAGATACGTCCTGTATGAGGCGAGCATCGGAGACGTTGAGGAGGACAGAAAGGACTTGAAGCTCCTGAAGGGTGAGGTGACAGGGAGAGCATCAGCCACAAGTCGCCAGTAGGAGACGTGGTCGGCGTGGATACGTCGGGAAGAAATGGAGAAGCTATCCATGCGAACGTTGAGAACGGGGGACTTCTTTCTAGGTCACGAGGCTGGACCAGTGGGACTCGCAGGTGGAGTGGAGAAATATGGAGGCACATGATGAGAGGGAAGATAAAGCCTTAGAGTTGGAAGGTCTCAAAGTACAGCGAGAACCTGAGAGGAAGAAAAATGTTAGAATGGAAGATCTTAAATAAGAACATGTCAAGATCGGAGGGCAGAGAGAACCCAAGAACTGCAGCACGGAAGTAGAACTTGAGGAATTGGGATTCTAAGCAAGAGGAGGAAGATAGATTAAGAGTATTGAGGCGGATTCTAGACAGCCCTAAACCAAAGGTGTCGTACGTATTTGTGAGAGTGTATCCAAACTGACGATAATCTTCTAAAAAATTCTCTCGCATGCTTATAGAAAAATGCACTAAGGTATTTTTGGTGACAAACTAATTTTAGTCTGTATGACTTTTGCTGCTGTTGCCCTAACAAGGAGTCGCACGTGACAATAGTTTCATCACTAAGTCTACGACTGTAATTAGACTTGACCAAGTCGAACACTAAAAACATTGACGATGAATATTAGTACGGCCATTGCGAAATTGTTTAGACGATTGACGTTTTAGGAATGGAATTCCAGTGTTGCAAAACCTAATGTAATGCAAATTTCTTCATTAATCCAGTGACAAGCCGATCACTTTTAGTGTTTTCTAGTTCAGCTATTAAGTTGAAAAGGATTTGCTTCCAAATTTAGTTTTTGTAAATTAGTTTCATTTCAAAATTTCCCAAATCAATACATCGCAACATTTCCAAATTCAGATTGTCCATTGTTACACTATCTGTATTCTTTATGAATTTTGAAGTTTCTTCAAATGACCCGATCTTAGTAAATCTTAAAAAGAAAATTGTTCAATAGTTAAATTAAAGATGCCTGAAACCTTAATATGAAAGCTGTGATTATAAGTTTTCTCGGGAATTGTAAGATCTGTCGCGTGCTTCTTAGGTGTAAGAAATATTACAAGTGTCATTGTCCTCAATACGTTTAAAACATTTTCATTTAACTTCAAAGGTCTTTTTCATAACCCTTAGCACGTATAAGAAACTAGAGTATGTCAAAGGCTTTTATGTTATCAAACATAAAGTCAACTGTTTTGCCAGATGATTGTAGCTTGTTGCTCGTCCTATTGACCTGAGAGGATAAATCTGCAAAAAAATGATCTACAAATCCATATAATAAGAATTCCTAAAAAAATAAATGAATATCATTTATATCAGGGGAGCCGGTCGGCCGAGCGGACAACACGCTGGACTTGTGATTCTGTGGTCCTGGGTTCGATCCCAGGCGCCGGCGAGAAACAATGGGCAGAGTTTCTTTCACCCTATGCCCCTGTTACCTAGCAATAAAATAGGTACCTGGGTGTTAGTCAGCTGTCACGGGCTGCTTCCTGGGGGTGGAGGCCTGGTCGAGGACCGGGCCGCGGGGACACTAAAAGCCCCGAAATCATCTCAAGATAAGATCATCACAACACTCAACAAATCGCTTAAGGACATAACCTCCACTAAGCCAAGGAACATTGTTGAACATAAGTAATCCCGTGTGCTCAGAATTCACGTTACAACTAAAATAATTATTGATTTTGTTTCAGAAATAAAATTAACTTCATTGGTAAAAAATCATCATGACTTTCAGTTCCCCGAGGCCAGCTTTTACATACAAATCCTTGTGTGAAAGCCTACCAGTGGATGTCCAACATATTGTGCAAATACATTTACAAAACCGGTTTCGTTACCAATCATTTAGTAACGAAAATTATATTAACTGACTGAATATTTGATAACTGTGAGAGAGGGGGGGGGGGGTGCGCCTTCAGTTATGACGGACATTGTTGTTTAAAGGTCAATTATATTATCTATCTGTCGAATTTATAATTCCTATACTATTGCCTTACGTATTACTGTGGCGTAGTGGTAGCGCACTCATCCCGCACCTCACCAGCGATATCGTCTGGGGGTCGAGCCCTAACCAGTGAGGATTGACTGGGTACCAGTCTTGAACCAGAAGCGTTAGCTGCATTGGTATAAATCTTAAGTGATAATAGTAATTTACTTCTCGTGTTGCGTAATAAATATAATGTTCACTTCAAAGTATATTTCAAATCATAGGATTAAATAAATGAAAACATATTACTTTTACTCCTTTATATTGTGATTTATATTTGACCCATTTCATTGGTAATCACATTTATTTGTGCTATTATTTTATGCTTAAATTACATTGTGTCGTATATTAATGCTTCTCCGTATGATATTTATAAATTCCCCCCCCCCTTTCATGTTTATATATAAAGTGCTTCTCCCCCTATTATATAATACATATTGTTTGCCCCCATTACATGTTTAATGGGGAGAGGGGAGGTGTGTGAAGCTGTAAGGAAAAGTCTCCATTACATTAGCATCAGAGAGACATTAATTAAAATTATAATACAGGGAGAGAATTTCCATCACAAAGTGATGAAAATTAATATCCACTCATTGTACAGAATCAAATAAGAATCTAAATAAATGTTACACTCAAGTTAATGCGAAGTCAAACACAATTCAGATATATATAAAAATGTTAGATTTATATGAAATATAAATATATACAATTTATATTAAACATATAAATATTTTATACCTTTTAGGCCAAGTTGCCTAACGATTTCTTGAAATTATATATTGCGGGTTTTGTTTTCTTATGGAATGATAAAGCTTTCCATTATAGTATATGTTATTTGAGTTTGATTTTTGAGTTAAAATCGACATAGAAATTTGATACCTAAAGGTACCAAAACCTAAAGTACCTAACTTAAGTACCTATCCTGACCTATCTTAACCTAACCTGACCTATCTTAACCTAACCTGACCTATCTTAACCTAACCTGACCTATCTTAACCTATCCTGACCTATCTTAACCTAACCTGACCTATCTTAACCTAACCTGACCTATCTTAACCTATCCTGACCTATCTTAACCTATCCTGACCTATCTTAACCTATCCTGACCTATCTTAACCTAACCTGACCTATCTTAACCTATCCTGACCTATCTTAACCTATCCTGACCTATCTCAACCTAACCTGACCTATCTCAACCTAACCTGACCTATCTTAACCTAACCTGACCTATCTTAACCTAACCTGACCTATCTTAACCTATCCTGACCTATCTTAACCTAACCTGACCTATCTTAACCTAACCTGGCCTATCTTAACCTAACCTGGCCTATCTTAACCTATCCTGGCCTATCTTAACCTAACCTGACCTATCTTAACCTAACCTGACCTATCTTAACCTATCCTGACCTATCTTAACCTATCCTGACCTATCTTAACCTATCCTGACCTATCTCAACCTAACCTGACCTATCTTAACCTAACCTGACCTATCTTAACCTATCCTGACCTATCTCAACCTAACCTGACCTATCTCAACCTAACCTGACCTATCTTAACCTATCCTAACCTATCTCAACCTAACCTGACCTATCTCAACCTAACCTGACCTATCTTAACCTATCCTGACCTATCTTAACCTATCCTGACCTATCTCAACCTATCCTGACCTATCTTAACCTAACCTGACCTATCTTAACCTAACCTGACCTATCTCAACCTCACCTGACCTATCTTAACCTAACCTGACCTATCTTAACCTAACCTAACCTATCTTAACCTATCCTGGCCTATCTCAACCTATCTTAACCTAACCTGACCTATCTTAACCTAACCTGACCTATCTCAACCTAACCTGACCAATTTTAACGTATCCTGATCTCTCTTAACCTATTCTGTAAAACCTAACGTACCTAACCTGACCTATCTTAACCTATCCTGACCTATCCAACTGTTTTGATACTGAAAATGGAGGGTGTAGTGAGTGAACTGGTACTGGTGAGGGAGCTGTGTGGGGCTCTGAGGGCAGAGGTGGATACCCTTATCAAGGCACTACGGGCTCACCATAGCCCGTGCTACCTGGAACTTTTTGTTCCAGGTAGCGAATCTTTAACAACAACATGCGGGAGGAGCTATGACAGTTGCAGGAGCTAAGACAGACAAAACAACGTCAAGGGGGAAGCAAATGAGTAAAGCAGCAATAGAAAGTCTTCGTCTAGCAATGTTGCAAATGACAGAGGTCTTGCGAAGTCTCTGACAAAGCCGCCTACAGATGTCATAAAGACTAATAACGAAGGGAGCCCCGGTCCATCAAGGTGCTCACGAAGTAAAGGAAGTACCTAAACTAATTTATTTGTTGTGGTGGCGAAGCCTTACACATCAAAAAGTCAAGACCAGTAATCAACAGCCTGTTAACGCATAATTATACTCGACCCACTTCAAGACCCCGTACCAACACACAGTAGAAGCAAAAACATAGGGATTTAATGGCCTATTAATATCCATCATGCCGTTCATCCACTTGTTCGTCTCGATCACGTCTTGTACCACCTCACCCCGAGCGAATATAAGCTTTGGCAGAACATGGAGAATTTGTCTTTGAAAATGTAAGGAGTAGCTTGCGAAACACATCCCTGGGCGTCAAGTCATAATATAGTGTGAAAATGAAATTTGGAGAGTTAATTTTTCAACTTCCCTCGACAGTGAAGAAAAACATAAGAAATATTGAGAAGATTCGTGTTAGAATCATTAATCTTACCCTTTCAGTAATATTCAACAACATTCTATATATATATATATATAAATATATATATATATATATATATATATATATATATATATATATATATATATATATATATATATATATATATATATATATATATATATATATATATATATATATATGAAAGATCAACACAATTATTTTGAAGGGAAAATTTGAATCAAACTTGTACAGCATTTCATACATTTTGAATGCAGACAAGAACCCACCAGAAGGACTGGCTACAATACCCACCAGAAGGACTGGCTACAATACCCTCCAGAATAACTGGCTACAATACCCACCAGAAGGACTGGCTTGGATCACCTCTCCCACACATCCTCTGAGTGGCATAACCTCTACACACTCTGGTCGATATATCCCGACTCAGCTTCACTAACCTTCGTGGGTCCTAATTAACGTAATTGTGGCCACAAGCTCTTGATTCTTTTCATATTATCCGATTACTCCTCGCATTGTAATGTTACTGTGTCTGTCTCTTGAAGATATTCAATTCACTCCCACCCACAGGCCTGATGCCTGGTCCCATGGCACTCCCACCCACTGTCCTGACACATCGTCCCATGGCACTCCCACCCACTGTCCTGACACCTCGTCCCATGGCACTCCCACCCACTGTCCTGACACATCGTCCCATGGCACTCCCACCCACTGTCCTGACACCTCGTCCCATGGCACTCCCACCCACTGTCCTGACACATCGTCCCATGGCACTCCCACCCACGGTCCTGACACCTGCTCTAATGGCACTCCCATGCATGATCGAGATATCTTCCCAGATGTCTTGGAGTAGGAGTGCCATTGAAGTAATCTAAGAACCCGTTATCTTGCCTTGCCGTAGTGATAACCTTCCCCCTCGCGTGAGATATCGTTGTGCCATGATCCAGTTACCAAAATTACCATTGTTGCAATGCAGGCTTGCAATTCCGTTTTATATTTCATTCTCCCACTTCAATTTTTAACTTCCATATTGAAAAGTCGTGTTTCGGAGTCCTCCAAAAATAGTTTTTTTTCCACAATTCGAGTCGCCAATTTTACTACGTAGATAACCATTATATAATCGTGATATATGATAGTAGATAACAATGATATAAAGCATTTATAATCTTGTCGTGCATTGTCCAAAGTCATTTATTTTACACGACCTGATAACATGAAATGTAAATAACGTAAATTTAAATTGTAATTTAAATTAATTAACGTAAATTAATTTCACCTAAATAAGTGAAATTATATGCCTTGTCGCAGCCGGAAGTGTTCTGTTGTTGTAGCTGTGAGTGTTCTGTTGTTGTAGCTGTCAGTGTTCTGTTGTTGTAGCTGTGAGTGTTCTGTTGTTGTAGCTGTGAGTGTTCTGTTGTTGTAGCTGTCAGTGTTCTGTTGTTGTAGCTGTGAGTGTTCTGTTGTTGTAGCTGTCAGTGTTCTGTTGTTGTAGCTGTCAGTGTTCTGTTGTTGTAGCTGTCAGTGTTCTGTTGTTGTAGCTGTGAGTGTTCTGTTGTTGTAGCTGTGAGTGTTCTGTTGTTGTAGCTGTGAGTGTTCTGTTGTTGTAGCTGTCAGTGTTCTGTTGTTGTAGCTGTGAGTGTTCTGTTGTTGTAGCTGTCAGTGTTCTGTTGTTGTAGCTGTCAGTGTTCTGTTGTTGTAGCTGTGAGTGTTCTGTTGTTGTAGCTGTGAGTGTTCTGTTGTAGCTGTCAGTGTTCTGTTGTTGTAGCTGTGAGTGTTCTGTTGTTGTAGCTGTGAGTGTTCTGTTGTTGTAGCTGTCAGTGTTCTGTTGTTGTAGCTGTGAGTGTTCTGTTGTTGTAGCTGTCAGTGTTCTGTTGTTATAGCTGTGAGTGTTCTGTTGTTGTAGCTGTGAGTGTTCTGTTGTTGTAGCTGTCAGTGTTCTGTTGTTGTAGCTGTCAGTGTTCTGTTGTTGTAGCTGTGAGTGTTCTGTTGTTGTAGCTGTCAGTGTTCTGTTGTTGTAGCTGTGAGTGTTCTGTTGTTGTAGCTGTGAGTGTTCTGTTGTTGTAGCTGTCAGTGTTCTGTTGTTGTAGCTGTGAGTGTTCTGTTGTTGTAGCTGTCAGTGTTCTGTTGTTGTAGCTGTCAGTGTTCTGTTGTTGTAGCTGTGAGTGTTCTGTTGTTGTAGCTGTGAGTGTTCTGTTGTAGCTGTCAGTGTTCTGTTGTTGTAGCTGTGAGTGTTCTGTTGTTGTAGCTGTGAGTGTTCTGTTGTTGTAGCTGTCAGTGTTCTGTTGTTGTAGCTGTCAGTGTTCTGTTGTTGTTGCTGTGAGTGTTCTGTTGTTGTAGCTGTGAGTGTTCTGTTGTAGCTGTCAGTGTTCTGTTGTTGTAGCTGTGAGTGTTCTGTTGTTGTAGCTGTCAGTGTTCTGTTGTTGTAGCTGTCAGTGTTCTGTTGTTGTAGCTGTCAGTGTTCTGTTGTTGTAGCTGTCAGTGTTCTGTTGTTGTAGCTGTCAGTGTTCTGTTGTTGTAGCTGTCAGTGTTCTGTTGTTGTAGCTGTCAGTGTTCTGTTGTTGTAGCTGTCAGTGTTCTGTTGTTGTAGCTGTCAGTGTTCTGTTGTTGTAGCTGTCAGTGTTCTGTTGTTGTAGCTGTGAGTGTTCTGTTGTTGTAGCTGTCAGTGTTCTGTTGTTGTAGCTGTGAGTGTTCTGTTGTTGTAGCTGTGAGTGTTCTGTTGTTGTAGCTGTCAGTGTTCTGTTGTAGCTGTGAGTGTTCTGTTGTTGTAGCTGTCAGTGTTCTGTTGTTGTAGCTGTGAGTGTTCTGTTGTTGTAGCTGTCAGTGTTCTGTTGTTGTTGCTGTCAGTGTTCTGTTGTTGTAGCTGTCAGTGTTCTGTTGTTGTAGCTGTCAGTGTTCTGTTGTTGTAGCTGTCAGTGTTCTGTTGTTGTAGCTGTCAGTGTTCTGTTGTTGTAGCTGTCAGTGTTCTGTTGTTGTAGCTGTCAGTGTTCTGTTGTTGTAGCTGTCAGTGTTCTGTTGTTGTTGCTGTGAGTGTTCTGTTGTTGTAGCTGTCAGTGTTCTGTTGTTGTAGCTGTCAGTGTTCTGTTGTTGTAGCTGTCAGTGTTCTGTTGTTGTAGCTGTCAGTGTTCTGTTGTTGTAGCTGTCAGTGTTCTGTTGTTGTAGCTGTCAGTGTTCTGTTGTTGTAGCTGTGAGTGTTCTGTTGTTGTAGCTGTCAGTGTTCTGTTGTTGTAGCTGTCAGTGTTCTGTTGTTGTAGCTGTCAGTGTTCTGTTGTTGTAGCTGTCAGTGTTCTGTTGTTGTAGCTGTCAGTGTTCTGTTGTTGTAGCTGTCAGTGTTCTGTTGTTGTAGCTGTCAGTGTTCTGTTGTTGTAGCTGTCAGTGTTCTGTTGTTGTAGCTGTCAGTGTTCTGTTGTCGCTGTGAGTGTTCTGAATGACAAGGATGACCAACCAACACCCACAAGGATGACCAACCAACACCCACAAGGATGACCAACCAACACCCACAAGGATGACCAACCAACACCCACAAGGATGACCAACCAACACCCACAAGGATGACCAATCAACACCAGCTCAACAACCCAAAAAGTTGTGATGCTAAACGTGATTCACCCTAACGTGGCTGACAACCAATAACCCATCCCACACAGTTGAGAGGCGGGACCAAAGAGCCAAAGCTCAACCCCCTGCAAGCACAACTAGATAAGTACACACGAATCACGCACCTACACATGAATCACTGCCTAATGGAATGCATTAGGCAGCGATGTGGTGGAGGCAGACTCCGTACTACACCGTCTCAAATGTAGATATGATGGAGCCCAGTAAGCTCAAGCAACCAGTACAAGAACTGATTGCAAGTTGAGAGGCGGGACCAAAGAGCCGAACCTCAACCTCCACGCAAGCTAGATGAATACAACTAAGTGAGTACAAGGGTCCGTCTTGGACCGTTATGACACACAAGGAAGACGCTGCAAAATTTGTGTCTGCTAATTACAAGATAACGTGAAGGCAAGACGCAGAGAGCAGAAAGAGCGATTAAACTAACACGTCCGTTATAAAAATCAACCTTATGAACACAGTCTCAAAGTTCCATATTGCTAGATAACGAGGCAGACATCTTGGTAGGAAGGTTAAGAGACATTAAAGAAAGCATTAAACTTGGGGATAGACGATGCAATATGTGCAAGAAAAAGGTTTTGGTTTAGAGCTTCGTTTGAACACTGCAATTAGTTGCCCAGTGTTGGTGTAGGCAAATGATATCAATAAGCCTTCAGTAAACTACAAAATGGGACGATAAATACTGAACTTTGGGATGGTAGAAAGGGTTGTAGAAGCTGTTGTATCGTCCCTATTGTAGCCTTCCTCTTGTGGCGTCTCTGTTGTAATGACCTACGGAATGAGAGCTACGCTCGTGGTGTCCCGTCTTCCCAGTACTCATTGTCGTGTCTTTGAAAGTACTGACGGTTTTGGCCTCCACCACCTTCTCACTTCACTGGCTCCAACTCTCCAAAAATAAACTTCCTAATGCTTTTTCCTCAGCTTAAACCTGTGTTTGTTCTTGAAGTTGCAGCTTTTTTAAAATTCTTCTATGTCACTTTTATCAATTGCAGTTATTATTTCTACGTAGTGATCGTATCACCTCTTTTTCTTCTATCCTCTGGTGTATTGAGCACCTCTTAGTCTCTCCTTGTAGTTCTTGTTTCTCAGTTCTGGAAGTCATTTAGTTGCATGGCTCTGTGCAGCTGTTGTGGTGTCTGCTGTTGCGTCCCTGTTGTAGCGTCTGTGCTGGCAGCCGCAGTAGAAGCAGCAGCAGCAGCAGCAGCAGCAGCAGCAGCAGTAGTAGGGGAGAACCATTATTTCTCGTTTACTGTCATAGTTCCATTTCATAATTCACCACTGTGTGGTACTTCATTCATAATTTTGTTCAAGCGGCACCAGAGAGAGAGAGAAAGAGTGCGAGAGTGAGTGTGTGAGAGAGAGAGTGAGAGTGAGTGTTAGAGAGAGAGAGAGAGAGTGTGTGTGTGTGAGAGAGAGTGAGAGTGAGTGTTAGAGAGAGAGAGAGAGAGAAAGAGAGAGAGAGAGAGAAAGAGAGAGAGAGAGAGAGAGAGAGAGAGAGAGAGAGAGAGAGAGAGAGAGAGAGAGAGAGAGAGAGAGAGAGAGAGAGAGAGAGAATTTTAGAGAGAGAGAAAGAGACAGACAGACAGACATAGACACACAGACAGATATGCAGTCGTTAGATAACTCCAAAAAAAATTATGCTTTATTATTATTTTAAATAAAAATTCCAGTGTTAAGCATTGCCATTATAATTAAGTATAACGTGTGCTTATATATTGCAAAAATTAATGTCAACATCCACTGATGTCTAATTAAGACCATTTTTGCTCCCAGGATAGGTGTGGGGTGCACAATAGACTACTGCTCATAGGATGAGCATAGGTTAAAGAACACACTACTACTCACAGGATGAGTATGGGGAGCGCAATAAACTACCCGTCACAGGATTATAATACTGTAACCCGTAATATATCACTAACATATAATATATCCATATATCCGTAATATATCCATTTAAAAGCTGCCCCCTCACTACTTCAACAGTTTATATCTCAGTCAGATGAGACGTGATCCTCCTGAGAGCTGGTGTAATGCTGCCTTGTTATGGGTAATGTGAAGACCGCCAGTGGCAGGACCTTGTGGGAGCAGTGGCAGGAGCTTGTGGGAGTAGTGGGAGCAGTGGCAGGACCTTGTGGGAGCAGTGGGAGCAGTGGCAGGACCTTGTGGGAGCAGTGGGAGCAGTGGCAGGAGCTTGTGGGAGTAGTGGGAGGAGCTTGTGGGAGGTGGGAGCAGTGGGAGGAGCTTGTGGGAGCAGTGGGAGGAGCTTGTGGGAGGAGCTTGTGGGAGGTGGGAGCAGTGGGAGGAGCTTGTGGGATTAGTGGGAGGAGCTTGTGGGAGGTGGGAGGAGCTTGTGGGAGCAGTGGCAGGAGCTTGTGGGATTAGTGGGAGGAGCTTGTGAGAGTAGTGGGAGGAGCTTGTGGGAGCAGTGGCAGGAGCTTGTGGGATTAGTGGGAGGAGCTTGTGGGAGTAGTGGGAGGAGCTTGTGGGAGCAGTGGCAGGAGCTTGTGGGAGCAGTGGGAGGAGCTTGTGGAAGCAGTGGCAGGAGCTTGTGGGATTAGTGGGAGGAGCTTGTGAGAGTAGTGGGAGGAGCTTGTGGGATTAGTGGGAGGAGCTTGTGGGAGGTGGGAGCAGTGGGAGGAGCTTGTGGGAGCAGTGGGAGGAGCTTGTGGGAGGTGGGAGGAGCTTGTGGGAGGTGGGAGTAGTGGGAGGAGCTTGTGGGAGGTGGGAGCAGTGGGAGGAGCTTGTGGGAGGTGGGAGGAGCTTGTGGGAGGTGGGAGGAGCTTGTGGGAGGTGGGAGGAGCTTGTGGGAGGTGGGAGCAGTGGGAAGAGCCCAGTAACACAGCCCAGAGTTACTAGGGGGGTGTTTATCACAGGGTAAATACTGGGGGCAGGACTTTACGGGCTATTCATGCCCGTACAATCGGAGCAGGACTCGTCCAGAATTGACACAACCCACTTATAGAACCTCTGCACGTCTTTAATGGCGGCTTTCTGTTCATTTATTTAACAGTTTATGGGCTTGGAAAGTTTATAACTCAAGGCTGTTATTGTTATTGTTATAAATAACCGCCGTAGCGCGTCAGAGCTCATAAATGGTTTAATAAAGTATAAACAGCTGTCATGATTGGGGAAAGATGTACTGGTTTCGTGAGTGGTGGAGTAAATGCTCGCATCATAGCTTTGATTGCCACTTCAAAGATGTTCTGTGACAGCCAAGGAAATCATCGGGCATTAGGCTCATGAGTATATAATTTAACAGATTTAGATTTTAACATTTTCTAACTTAATAAAAGGCATCTACAAATTATTAATCCCATTACAGGCTTTAATAAAAATATATTATTATTGTTTACTGATGCATTGACTGACCTGTGTTAGTCTACATCAAAGTGAAAATTCCTTTATTGAATTCCTTTATCAGTTATCGCAAACTCGTATAATAACGAATGTATTGGAAAGGTACTTAAAATAGGGGTGAATGATTTATGAACACCGTGTACATCTTGATCTAGACATTGCTAGCAAAGGGAACGCAGACAGAGCAAGGTGCTTAGTTAGTGGAAACATGGCACTTACACAAGTCATAGGAATACAAGAGACTTGCATAAGTCACAACTTCAACTCCTTAATCTGTCTTCGCGTGCAGTCAGCACCAACACAGCTCCCTGGAGGGCAGACTGAATGCTCTGAACATCCTCCCAAAAATGAACTAAGCTCACTCATATCTCTAGAAAATAGGACGAATGAGCTGATTCCATTTCTTGCTGGACTATAGGCTCGAGTCATTTAGCCAGTTAGTATATAATTGGTTACATTTTCCGAGACAGAAACATCTCTCACACACACACACACACACACACACACACACACACACACACACACACACACACACACACACACACACACACACACCTGGTGGAGAGGGGTGCCAGGGGTGGTCAGGTGTATGTGAGCGAGACAGTACAGGTACACAGTGAGGAGGGAGAGTTCCTCAACAGTAACGGGATCATCAGGATAAATTTAAGAAGCAAAAAAGCAGCAACAACGGCAGTTATTGTAGTTGCAACAGTAGCAACAGCAACAGTAGCAACAACAACAGTAGCATCAACAACAACAGTAGCAGCGTCAACAGTAACGCCAGGCTAAAAACTAACCTTTTCCCAGCAAGATAATATTGACCACAGGGGCTGACAGCTAAAGCACACAAAAATGACTGCATGTGTTAGGTAAACTAACATATCACGGAAGAGTCACCATTCCCCCGTCGTCTCGCAGAGAAGAATCACGCTTGGAAAATGGCCACATTGAAGCAATTAGGACTGGTTCACTTGTCGTACTTTTGCGAGGCCTCGACGCCTCCAGACCCAGAGGGTGTGTGTGTGATGGGCTACTGGCCTCCCCTCCCCCTCACACACACACACACACACACACACACACACACACACACACATACACACACACACACATACACTCATTCTCTCTCTCTCTCTCTCTCTCTCTCTCTCTCTCTCTCTCTCTCTCTCTCTCTCTCTCTCTCTCTCTCTCTCTCTCTCTCTCTCTCTCTCTCTCTCTCTCCCCCTCCCACTTCCACAGACTGTCATGAACATTGCAAAAGATACATACCCATATAATTACTTTTTAATTACCTGGGGAAAAAGAGCTTTATTTCGGGAACAATAATAGTAATTGTGGGTTACAACGGCCTCATTAATTTGGGCTCTAGGGTGAAACTTTTGTTCATTGCTCCCTCTTGTCATTGCTCCGTCACACACACACACACATGGTACCCCTGGTGGCTGAGTGGAGAGCACTCAGGGCTCGTAATCCTGGGGACCAGGGTTTGATCCCTAGCGATGGCGGAAAACAAATGAACAGTTTCACCTTGATGCTTCTGTTACCTAGCAGTAAATAGGTACCTGGGAGTTAGACAGCTGCTACGGGCTGCCTCCTATATGTGTGTGTGTGTGTGTGTGTGTGTGTGAAAAAAATAGTAGTTAGTAACAGTTGATTGATTGACAGTGTAGAGGCGGGCCGAAGGAGCAGAGCTCAACCTCCGCAAGCAGAACTAGGTGAATACACACACACACACACACACACACACACACACACACACACACACACACACACACACACACACACACACACACACACACACACACACACAGGCAGCCTTATAATCTCCTCTCATCTCAACCCAATGGAATCCTACCATTGTTGTCCTCAAGAAGCCTTACTCAGCACCCACATAATTCACAGGAGGAAAAGAGTAAGGGGAAGAGGAGGAAGAGAAAGTGGAATAAAGAGGACGGGAAAGATGGGACGGAGAGGAAGGAAGAAGGGAAAAAAAGAATGGGGAAGAAAGGAAGGGTAGGGAGGGTCAGAAGGACCAAATTGTCGTCTCAGATATTTTCCCCAAGACTCGCCAGTTTTCTCTCAGACCCTCCCAAGCAGACATTCTTATTTCTATAGAACTTTCTTCATTAATCTTGACGGAGGTGTTTGGGGAGTTTTTTTCTATTGGGACAAAACTCCCAACATGTCACGTTTATTTTGTAGCGTTTCTTAAACCTGATTGGTTGGTTTTGTAGTGTTTCTTAAACCTGATTGGTTGGGTTTTGTAGCGTTTCTTAAACCTGATTGGTTGGGTTTTGTAGCGTTTCTTAAACCTGATTGGTTGGGTTTTGTAGCGTTTCTTAAACCTGATTGGTTGTCTATGCAGTGTTTCCTCCTCCCATTGGTCAGTTTTCTCGGCAATAATCATTTACTCGCAGTTTGTGTTGCGTGTTTATAGTGTTGTACAAGGCCTCTGCGGCGTGTTGAGTTGCAGGAGTCGTAGTGTGTTACCGTGTTAAGTGTTGCATTATGTGTAAGATGCATTGTGTTGAGTGCGAGGCAGAGTGTGTTAAAAGGGAGCCGTGGTGTGTTGCTTGTTAAGGCGCTGTTATGTGTAAGTCAGATTACGTTATTGGTAAGTCATATTGTGTTACAAGTCCTATTGTGTTACAAGTCCTATTGTGTTACAAGTCCTATTGTGTTACAAGTCATATTGTGTTACAAGTCATATTGTGTTACAAGTCCTATTGTGTTACAAGTCCTATTGTGTTACAAGTCCTATTGTGTTACAAGTCCTATTGTGTTACAAGTCCTATTACGTTACATGTAATATTGAATTAATAGTAAGACATGATTTATTATGATCAACTTAAAACGTATTGAATTCCTTTGTTACGAAAACACGTTAATTAATCAGTTTAAAAGAGGACCAATAATAGATTATCCTTAATACTAACATTTCAGTGTTTAGTTTATGGTAAATTTTTTATGTTCACTTATTATTGTTATTTATCTAAAGTATCTTTACGTTGAAGTACATATTGTTACTTTCTGGTGGTCCATCACTACATATTGTTACTTTCTGGTGGTCCATCACTACATATTGTTACTTTCTGGTGGTCCATCACTACATATTGTTACTTTCTGGTGGTCCATCACTACATATTGTTACTTTCTGGTGGTCCATCACTACATATTGTTACTTTCTGGTGGTCCATCACTACATATTGTTACTTTCTGGTGGTCCATCACTACATATTGTTACTTTCTGGTGGTCCATCACTACATATTGTTACTTTCTGGTGGTCCATCACTACATATTGTTACTTTCTGGTGGTCCATCACTACATATTGTTACTTTCTGGTGGTCCATCACTACATATTGTTACTTTCTGGTGGTCCATCACTACATATTGTTACTTTCTGGTGGTCCATCACTACATATTGTTACTTTCTGGTGGTCCATCACTACATATTTGCTAGTTTCTGGTGGTCCATCACTACATATTGTTACTTTCTGGTGGTCCATCACTACATATTGTTACTTTCTGGTGGTCCATCACTACATATTGTTACTTTCTGGTGGTCCATCACTACATATTGTTACTTTCTGGTGGTCCATCACTACATATTGTTACTTTCTGGTGGTCCATCACTACATATTGTTACTTTCTGGTGGTCCATCACTACATATTGTTACTTTCTGGTGGTCCATCGCTACATATTGTTACTTTCTGGTGGTCCATCGCTACATATTGTTACTTTCTGGTGGTCCATCGCTACATATTGTTACTTTCTGGTGGTCCATCACTACATATTGTTACTTTCTGGTGGTCCATCACTACATATTGTTACTTTCTGGTGGTCCATCACTACATATTGTTACTTTCTGGTGGTCCATCACTACATATTGTTACTTTCTGGTGGTCCATCACTACATATTGTTACTTTCTGGTGGTCCATCACTACATATTGTTACTTTCTGGCGGTCCATCACTACATATTGTTACTTTCTGGTGGTCCATCACTACATATTGTTACTTTCTGGTGGTCCATCACTACATATTGTTACTTTCTGGTGGTCCATCACTACATATTGTTACTTTCTGGTGGTCCATCACTACATATTGTTACTTTCTGGTGGTCCATCACTACATATTGTTACTTTCTGGTGGTACATCACTACATATTGTTACTTTCTGGTGGTCCATCGCTACATATTGTTACTTTCTGGCGGTCCATCACTACATATTGTTACTTTCTGGTGGTCCATCACTACATATTGTTACTTTCTGGCGGTCCATCACTACATATTGTTACTTTCTGGTGGTCCATCACTACATATTTGCTAGTTTCTGGTGGTCCATCACTACATATTGTTACTTTCTGGCGGTCCATCACTACATATTGTTACTTTCTGGTGTTCCATCACTACATATTGTTACTTTCTGGCGGTCCATCACTACATATTGTTACTTTCTGGCGGTCCATCACTACATATTGTTACTTTCTGGTGGTCCATCACTACATATTGTTACTTTCTGGCGGTCCATCACTACATATTGTTACTTTCTGGTGGTCCATCACTACATATTTGCTAGTTTCTGGTGGTCCATCACTACATATTGTTACTTTCTGGCGGTCCATCACTACATATTGTTACTTTCTGGCGGTCCATCACTACATATTGTTACTTTCTGGCGGTCCATCACTACATATTGTTACTTTCTGGTGGTCCATCACTACATATTTGCTAGTTTCTGGTGGTCCATCACTACATATTTGCTAGTTTCTGGTGTTCCATCACTACATATTTGCTACTTTCTGGTGTTCCATCACTACATATTTGCTACTTTCTGGTGGTCCATCACTACATATTTGCTACTTTCTGGCGGTCCATCACTACATATTTGCTACTTACAGCCAAACATCTACTATAAGTACTTTCATTTCTGAATGATGGGTTGATATATTTGCAGGTATACATAGATGGATTGTAGGCTCACTAGAGGTATACATAGGTGGATTATAACCTTCCTACAGGTATACATAGGTGGATTATAACCTTCCTACAGGTATACATAGGTGGATAATAACCTCCATACAGGTATACATAGATGGATCATAACTTTCCTACAGGTATACATAGGTGGATTATAACCTACAGGTATACATAGGTGGATAATAACCTTCCTACAGGTATACATTGGTGGATCATAACCTTCCTACAGGTATACATAGATGAATTATAACCTTCCTACAGGTATACATAGATGGATCATAACCTTCCTACAGGTATACATTGATGGATTATAACCTTCCTACAGGTATACATAGATGGATCATAACCTTCCTACAGGTATACATTGATGGATTATAACCTTCCTACAGGTATACATAGATGAATTATAACATCACAACAGGTATATATGAATATGCTGTAGCCTGTCGAGCCATGGTGGAGATGGGAGCCAGGGTACACAGAAGCTGTGTGAAATATTTTGTTTGGTTTCTGACACTCAATACGCCTGAATCATTTTTTGAGGATCAAAGCTTAGAGTACACACACGCCTTTACCATTCCCCTTCCCTCCCACACTCCCCTTCCCTCCCACACACACACTCCCCTTCCCTCCCACACACACACTCCCCTTCCCACACACACACTCCCCTTCCCACACACACACTCCCCTTCCCACACACACACACTCCCCTTCCCACACACACACTTCCCTTCCCACACACACACTCCCCTTCCCACACACACACTTCCCTTCCCACACACACACTCCCCTTCCCCCACACACACACTCCCCTTCCCACACACACACACTCCCCTTCCCACACACACACACTCCCCTTCCCACACACACACTTCCCTTCCCACACACACACTCCCCTTCCCACACACACACTCCCCTTCCCCCACACACACTCCCCTTCCCACACACACACACACTCCCCTTCCCACACACACACTCCCCTTCCCACACACACACTCCCCTTCCCACACACACACACTCCCCTTCCCACACACACACTCCCCTTCCCACACGCAGATTCCTTTCCCTTCTCCCCTCCCACACCCAAGTGCCCCTTCCTCTCTCAGTCCTTCCTCCGAATTGACAGTACGTCTTAATAGTAAATGTAATAAGTACAATCCTGACTATCGGCATAGTACATAAATACACTTAATGGCCAGCATCGCACCAAAATGTTGTGAATATTAGAGTTTACCTGAAAAGGTGTATAGAAAACCACGACCTAACCTAGCCTTGGGAGTGTAGGAGGACAAGCATGTAAAGAACATTTATTGTTTCTTAATTACAATTAGTACTTAACCTATAGCTATATTGATATTACAGTTTTATAAAACTAATAAAACAAAACTAAAGTCTTTCAATAAATTATAAAGTAACTCAGGATATTTTCAATTTTTTGTATAAAATCTCTATTGTTTAATAAAACTGAAAGAAATTCTTTATATTTAAAACTTGTGTATATAGAATTGAAAACGAAAACTTCAACCTAAAAATTTTGAGTGTATTAACAGAAAATGAGGAAAATATTTGGGGAGGTAAATATAACAGCATAATAAGTGTATTTATGTACTATGCAGACAGACAGGATTGTACTTATTACATTTAGTATTAAAACGTACTGTTTATTAGGATGAAGGGTTGCCCCCTCTACACTACAGTCCAGTCCTGAGTTTCCCTGGTAACTTGAGCCTGATTTTCCCTTGTACACACCAGTGTTCAGTGAGGGGTGGGGGCATATCATAGGACCTCCGACAGATTACAAACAAACAGTCCGTGAGTGTTTGTATTACTGAGAAAACCAACAGAGACGAAAAAAATTCAGGTTAAAATAACCTGTGGTATGCAGCCCCGCATTGTTTTATTAAACATAACATTGAGGACATTCAATATGCAGTAAACTAGTGACGGGACGCGGCGCCTCTTGCTCTACTGTTATGGTAGCCAGGACCACGCATTCGAACACTCCCTCCTGGAATTATGTCTCAATTTCCAGCTTTATAAACGAAAAGTACCGTCTGGTGTGTGTGTGTGTGTGTGTGTCTGCTCACCTAGTTGTTGTACTCGTCAAGTTGTGCTTGCGGGGGTTCAGCTCTGGCTCTTTGGTCCCGCCTCTCGACCGTCAATCAACTGGTGTACAGGTTCCTGAGCCTAATGGGCTCTGTCATATGTACATTTGAAACTGTGTATGGAGTCAGCCTCCACCACATCACTGCCTAATGCATTCTATCTGCTAACTACTTTGACACTGAAAAAGTTCTTTCTAACGTCCCTGTGGCTCATTTGGGCACTCAGTTTCCACCTGTGTCCCCTTGTTTACATTGATGTGTGTGTGTGATTAATTCTAATGATGGTTACAGCTATTTATTAATATTTTTTAATAATTCGAGCCCATTATAGTCGTGTTATTTGCCTAGTTGGAACCACTTAGGGAATTTACTAAAGATTTTTTGGACCTAGATTATTAAAATAATTACTCGTTAAAACAATTAATTCTTCATTCATTTGATAAAAAATGTTCTATTTAACTATCTGCATTTTTTTTACTAAATTGCCCAATCTTTCTGTTGAAGAAAACCTTGGTGCAATTTTTTCATGTAATTAAAACTTGGAGGTGTCAGAAGGTCGTGGAGGGCCCCCTGGGAGGTGGAGGGGCCCCCAGGGTGGTGGAGGGCCCCCTGGGTGGTGGAGGGCCCCCTGGGTGGTGGAGGGCCCCCTGGGTGGTGGAGGGCCCCCCCTGGGTGGTGGAAGGCCCCCTGGGTGGTGGAGGGCCCCCTGGGTGGTGTAGGGCCCCCTGGGTGGTGTAGGGCCCCCTGGGTGGTGTAGGGCCCCCTGGGTGGTGGAGGGCCCCCCTGGGTGGTGGAGGGCCCCCCTGGGTGGTGGAGGGCCCCCCTGGGTGGAGGGGCCCTTGATGGTCTCTCTCGTATGTCAGTCTGTCTCTTAGCTTCAAATTATCTCTCTGTCTGTCTCTGCGTCTCTTTTTGAAGTCTGAACCCCAGGACGGGACCCTTAGCTTAGTTCTGGATCTCATAAAAGGACTCCACGCTAGCGCTGCATGTTCGTGGATTGGTCTGACATACGTAGTGAATAAGATCAATGATTCCTTAATATCAGATTTGATGATAGGTCTAAGGGATGGGTCCACGGAACGTTGGAGGAGGTACAGAGTGGAAGAGTGTAAGCAGATTCCGAATGGGAAGGGGGTAGGAAAGGTAGGGCAGACTTAACAGGAAAGAGAAGGGGAGAGGGGAGGACTGGCGTAGAAATAGGGATAAAAAGGGTACAAAAAAGGGGTAAGTAAACAAAGGGGAGCGTGTTGGGGAAAAATTAAAAGGCGGAGGGAGTGTCAGGAAAAGGAAAATATAAAAGGGGAGGAAGGAGAAGCGGAAACATCCCAGCACTGAGAGATGGTGAAGAGAATGGTGAGATACAACGGCTGATGAGGAGAATGAGGGGTGAGGTGAGGGGAGGTAGTGGGTGAGATGACTGAGACATGTGATATATATATATATATATATATATATATATATATATATATATATATATATATATATATATATATATTATTAAATATGACCGAAAAAGTAAGATTAATAATTCTAACACGAATTTTCTCAATCTTTCGTACATTTCTTTTCACTGTTGGAGGTAAATCAAAAATCAATTCTCCAAAATTCATTTTTATTTCTAGTCTGACGCAACACGAGCGCGTTTCGTAAAACTTATTACATTTTCAAAGACTTTAGTTTACAAATACACAACTGAATAGAACTTACGCATCTCCGATTTTATATCTACATTTTAGTGAGGTGGATGGGGTGAGGAGGCATTAATAGGGTATTAATTTCATCAACACAAGACAGAACAAGATGTGTTGATGAAAATCTTGTAGCCTACAAGAGAGACAAGGAAGGATTTCCTACACCAGGTTGGCAGATGCCACTGAAGAGGACAGGAACCCTGGTACAGCAATTTGTTTTGCTGAGCTAGCGCCGAGGCCCCGAGTCTGACAGGAAGGGAAGCCTGTTTCCACTGTGAGTTGCTGAGAGAAAGGTCGAAGGCTTTTTTCTAACATTGATTTCAGCAAGCTGTCGTACTCTTGCACGTTAATATGTACTCTTGAACGTACTCAGCACGTCAGCACAAGCTGTTTATATTTATATATTTATACACACACACACACACACACACACACACACACACACACACACACACACACACACACACACACACACACACACACACACAGACAGACCTGTGATACTCACCTAGGTGAGTAGGTGAGGTGAGTACACACGCACACACACACCAACTCAACAGTCCCAGAGGGGAGTGGGGAACTCCCAATCAGCAATCCACCAAACCCAGACTCGAGGATAACACCCCTATCTTCCTCCCCATAGAAACCTCCCCTTACCCTGAACTCTCCCTGTCCCCATTCAAATGCTCAATCAACCCTCCCTCCTCCCCTTACCCCATACCCTCCCTGGTCCCCCCTTTCCTTGACCCCCCCACCCCCACCCCTCGCCTTAGAATCCTCTGAGACCCTGTTAACCAACTCACAAATTCCCTCCCCAACCACTGATCTCCCTCCCCTCCCACCACAGACTCCCCTGCATTACACAACCCATGACCTTCCCCTCCACCACATCCCATGCCCTAACTGACCCCCAGCACCAGACCCTCTCAGCCACACCACCCCAGTCACTTCCCCCTCCCCGTACCGCATCCTCCAAACTTCCTTACACCCCAGATCCCATAGGTCCTCCTTCCTAGAACTGCCCTCCAACCTGACACCCCTTGTCCCCCAACTCCAATGGAATTAACAGAAACTGAGGATGGACAGAAGAGAGTCAGCTTCAAGGTAATGTACTCGAACATAGATGGCATCACAGGCAAGGCAAGTGAACTTAGTGAAAGAGCACAAGAGGTGAACTCGGATGTAATTGGACTCACTTAACAAAACTCTCAGGAATCATAACGAATGGGGTGTTTTCTCAGGACTACACTGTAATAAGGAAAGAGAGATAGGTTAGGGGAGGGGGCAGAATGGCCCTATTGATGAGAAGGAATGGAGTTTCGACGAGATTGTTATTCTGGGCTGCGAGGGATTCACAGACTTCATATCAGACACCATGAGGATGGGAGGACCAAGAGTAGTAGTATCAGTGATATATAACCCACCACTAAATAACAGAAGATCCAGGCAAGTATATAGGAACATGGCAGTTAACACTATAATAGAAAGAGCAGCCGCTGCTGCCTGTAGAAATCGATCCTATCCGTTCATCATGGGGGACTTCAATCACAGAAGGATAGACTGGGAAAACAAGGAACCGCATGGAAGTGAGGAAACATAGTGCTAAACTGTTGGAAGCGGCGAGAAGAAACTTTTTAAGTCAGCATGTCAGGGGACCCACAAGAACGAGAGGCACCAATGAACCAGCGAGACTCGACCTAGTCTTCACTCTGAACGACACAGACATAAGGGAAATCGGTTTTGAAGCCCCCGTGGGAATGAGTGATCACAGTGTACTGATGTTTGAACACCTGGTCGAAGTAGGGTCAAAGTACTCAAAGAAGGGCCCAGAAAACAAAAGGCCGGCATACCAGAGGCGAAACTATGTGGAGATAAGGAAATTCTTAACAGATATAGCTTAAGGAACAGAACTCAGAGGAAAGACAGCCCTAGACATGATGAACCACATCACAAAGAAGAGTAAGGAGGCAGCAGACAAATGTCTGCTGCAGATAATGAAAGGATAAGTGAAGGAACAGATAATGAAATTGACGATAGGGGCAGACAGATTCACTACTAACGACAAGGAAGTGTGCGAAGAATTCCAAAAGAATTTCCAGGAGATCTTCACAGTAGAGCAAGGAAAAGTTTCAAAGAGAGGGAATATCTAACCAGACACCACTAGAGGAGTTTGTGATTACCAGTGGGGAGGTGAGGAACCATCTGCTAGATTTGGATGTGACAAAAGCTATAGGACCAGATAGAATCTCACCATGGATAGGAAAGGAAGGAGTAGAAGCACTGTGCCTGCCACTATCCATGGTGTACAACAAATCACTGGTAACTGGTGCATTGCCAAAAGTTTAGAAGACGTCCAATGTAGACCCGATATACCAGAAAGTTGATAAGACAGGCGGCATTGAACTACAGGTAAATGTCCCTAACTTGCATACCATGCAAAATGATGGAGGAAACTGTGCGAAAAAACTAGTGTAATATCTGGAGCGAAAGAACTTTGTAACATATCAGCATGGGTTCAGGGATGGGAAATCATGCCTTACAGAATTAATTGAATTCTATGACCAGGCAACACAAATCAGGCAAGATAGAGAGGGCGGGGCGGACTACATATTTTTGGATTGCGAGAAAGCCTTTGACACGGTACCACGCAAGAGACTAGTGCACAAGCTGGAGATGCAGGCAAGAGTGAAAGTGGCGTTACCAGTGGAGTCCCATAGGGATCATCAGTCCTTGGACCTTTACTGTTTCTGATTTATGTAAATGATCTCCCAGAGGGAATAGACTCGTTCCTCTCAATGATTGCTGATGTTGTAAAAATTATGAGGAGGATTAAAACAGAATAAAATAGTATGAGGCTACAAGAGGATCTAGACAAACTGAAGAAATAGTCCAACAAATGGCTATTAAAGTTCAACCCATGTATATGTAAGGTGATGAAATTATGCGGAGGAAATAGGCCAGACACTGGATACTGAATGAGAGATGAAGTCCTTCACGAAACGGACAGAGAACAAGATCCAGGAGTTGATATCACGCCAAACCTGTCTCCTGAAACCCACATCAAAAGAATAACATCGGCGGCGTATGCAAGGGTGGTAACCATCAGAAATGCCTTCAGAAACCTGTGTAAGGAATCCATACCACGTATGTAAGGCCGATCCTGGAGTATGCGGCCCCAGCATGGAGCCCGTACCTTATCAAGCACAAGACGAACCTGGAAGTTCAGAGGTATGCCACTAGACTTGTCCCAGAACTAAGAGGCATGAGTTAACGAGGGAAGGCTGAGGGAACTGCACCTCACGTCGCTGGAAGACAGAAGAGCTCGGGGAGACATGATCACCACATATAAAATTCTCAGGGGAATTGACAGGGTAAACAAGGATGGACTATTTATCACGGGTGGTACACGCACAAGGGGACACAGGTGGAAGCCGAGTACCTAAATGAGCCACAGAGATGTTAGAAAGAACTTTTTCAGTGTTAGAGTAGTTAGTAAATGGAATTCACTTAGCAGTGATGTGGTGGAGTCTGACTCCATACACAGTTTCAAATGTAGATATGATAGAGCCCAATAGGCTCAGGAATCTGTACACCAGTTGATTGACGGTTGAGAGGCGGAACCAAAGAGCCAAAGCTCAACACCCGCAAACACAAATAGATGAGTACACACCCACACTAGGCTGGGTTGTTTGGATGTGGAGGTGCTGGGTGGAGGTGCTGGGTGGAGGTGCAGGGTGGAGATGCTGGGTGGAGATGCTGGGTGGAGGTGCAGGGTGGAGGTGCAGGGTGGAGGTGCAGGGTGGAGGTGCAGGGTGGAGATGCTGGGTGGAGATGCTGGGTGGAGGTGCAGGGTGGAGATGCTGGGTGGAGATGCTGGGTGGAGGTGCAGGGTGGAGGTGCAGGGTGGAGATGCTGGGTGGAGATGCTGGGTGGAGGTGCAGGGTGGAGGTGCAGGGTGGAGATGCTGGGTGGAGATGCTGGGTGGAGGTGCAGGGTGGAGGTGCAGGGTGGAGATGCTGGGTGGAGATGCTGGGTGGAGGTGCAGGGTGGAGGTGCAGGGTGGAGGTGCAGGGTGGAGATGCTGGGTGGAGATGCTGGGTGGAGGTGCAGGGTGGAGATGCAGGGTGGAGGTGGAGGTGCAGGGTGGAGGTGCAGGGTGGAGGTGCAGGGTGGAGATGCTGGGTGGAGGTGCAGGGTGGAGGTGCAGGGTGGAGGTGCAGGGTGGAGGTGCAGGGTGGAGGTGCAGGATGGAGGTGCAGGGTGGAGGTGCAGGGTGGAGATGCTGGGTGGAGATGCTGGGTGGAGGTGCAGGGTGGAGGTGCTGGGTGGAGGTGCTGGGTGGAGGCTGCTAGGAGCCCAGATAACCGGCTCTCATCACAACCAGGCCTGAATAAACCCACCATCAATTATTGGGTATTTCGTGCATATATATTTTCAGAGCTGAAAAGCCACTTCAACTGTTGATATACGAATTTAATGCCTGCAGAACCTTGACGACTGGGACTAATGGACCTGAGTAGTGACTCAATGGGAGAAGCCAGGCAATAGGTAATGGTTTCATAACGCGTATGTAAAATCTTGCCAATCACCACGACTAGATTTGAATTAAATCCTTTGCCAGTGTATGAGTGCGTCGCCCGTACCCCTTAAGTCCACCTAACTCAAGTCTTAATGTTTTACAGCTTTACAACATTCCTGTCTGGGCCGTGTGTGTGTATGTACTCACCTAGTTGTTCTTGCAGGGGTTGAGCTTCGACTCTTTGGTCCCGCTTCTAAACTCGTCAGTCTACTGCTGTACACATTCCTGAGCCTACTGGGCTCTATCATATCTGCATTTGAAACTGTGTATGGAGTCTTTCAGCGACTTGAGGTGCAGTTCACGCAGCCTTTTCTCATAACTCATGCCTCTTAGTTCTGGGACTAGCCTAGTGGCATACCTCTGAACTTTTTCCAGCTTCGTCTTGTGTTTGATAAGGTACGGGCTCCATGCTGGGGCCGCATACTCCAGGATTGGCCTTGCATATGTGGTATACAGGATTCTGAATGATTCCTTACACAGGTTTCTGAAGGCAGTTCTGATGTTAGCCAGCCTCACATACGCCGCCGATGACATTCTTTAGATGTGGGCTTCAGGAGACAGGTTTGGTGTGATATCAACTCCTAGATCTTTCTCTCTGTCCGTTTCACGCAGGACTTTATCGCCCATTCGGTATCCTGTGTCTGGCCTCCTATTTCCTTCACCTATATATATATATATTTATGTGTTTGTGTGTGTGTGTGTGTGTGTGTGTGTGTGTGTGTGTGTGTGTGTGTGTGTGTGTGTGTGTGTGTGTGTGTGTGTGTGTGTGTATTTACTCACCTTGTTACCTAGTTGCGCTAGGTATGGTTAAATTGTGTGTGCGTGTGAGTGTGAGCGTGTGTGTGTGAGCGTGTGTGTGTGAGTGTGTGTGTGTGTGTGTGTGTGTGTGTGTGTGTGTGTGTGTGTGCGTGTGTGTGCGTGTGTGTGTGTGCGTGTGTGTGCGTGTGAGCGAGCAAGACCCCAGGGGACACTTCTCCACCTCCCAGCTCACCTACAATACATTACCGTTAACACTATTGAGTTGGTTCTTTATTGCGACTCACGAGCTACGTAAGCGGGAGAGAGAGAGGCGCGACTACCGAGACGGAAAGGAAGAAACGGGAAGGAAAGGGTTGAAGAAGATAAGATATGGGAAGAAAAGTGGGTGAGGACGCTTAGAAATTGAAAGGAAATGGTGACTAAATGGAAAATATGGAAAGGAAGGTGGTGAAGGAATGGTAGGGAAGAGTGTGTGTGTGTGTGTACTCACTTAGTTGTGCTTGCGGGGTTGAGCTCTGGCTCTTTGGTCCCGCCTCTCAACTGTCAATCAACTGGTGTACAGGTTCCTGAGCCTATTGGGCTCTATCATATCTACACTTGAAACTGTGTATGGAGTCAGCCTCCACCACATCACTGCCTAATGCATTCCACCTGTTAACTACTTTGACACTGAACAAATTTTTTCTAACGTCCCTGTGGCTCATTTGGGTTTCCACCTGTGTCCCCTTGTTCGCGTTCCCCCTCATGCTAAATAGTTTGTCTTTGTCTCACCCTGTCAATTCCTCCTGAGTATTTTGTAGGTAGTGATCATGTCTTATGATCACCACAGATACGAAGACAGGAAAATTAGAGATGAAAAGGAAAAGTAAAGGAGTGGGAAAAGGAGAAGTTAAAGGAAGAGGAAGATGGCAAGTGACTGGGAGGGGGGAGGAGAGAAGGGGAGATGAGGGAAAGAAAAGAGAGTGAGGAAAGTAAAGGGAGATAGTTAAGAAAGAAAGGAGGAAAGAAAGAGAAAGAAGATTGAATGAAACGGAAAGAGGAACACAGAGAAAAAACAAGAGTTAAGAAAATGTGAAGAAAAGATTATGTATACAGACGATGAGTCACAATAACGGGGCTGAAGATATGACAACCGGACCACACACGCATCAGAAGATGGAGAGACGACGACGTTTCGGTCCGTCCTGGACCACACGACCATGACAACGGTCCACGACGGACCGAAACGTCGCAGTTTCACCATCTTCTGATGAGTGGTTTGGCCATCAAAATATAATTATTACATTATACAAAACTCCGCTCATCATGAACTGCTTTAATATTAGTAACTTTATCAAGTCTACTTTAATAAGTGTAATTACATAGTCCTAGTCTAATATACTGAAATTGTTCAGCAATGGTCTGTTGTTTAAATTGTATTTACTGTTACTGAAATTGTTCAGCTTTAGCCTATTATTGAAATTGTTCAGCTTTAGCCTATTATTGAAATTGTTCAGCTTTAGCCTATTATTGAAATTGTTCAGCTTTAGCCTATTATTGAAATTGTTCAGCTTTAGCCTATTATTGAAATTGTTCAGGTAAGGCATATTATTGAAAATTTTCAGAGTAACCATATTATTGAAAATTTTCAGAGTAACCATATTATTCAAAATTTTCAGAGTAACCATATTATTGAAAATTTTCAGAGTAACCATATTATTGATATTATTCTCCTTAGGCTTATTATTCACGTCGTTCAGCCTAGATCTGTTACTGGTAGAAGTCAGTTTAGGCCTATTGAAATTGTTCAATTTTGACCTAATAAACTTTTTTCACTAAATTGACTAAATATTTGCTCCAAAACCGTAACGCTGATTGGCCTCTGTCATGACTTCTGGGCCGTGACATCACTTGTTCAGGGTCCTTGACATCACTTGTTCTGGGTCCTTGACATCACTTGTTCAGGGTCCTTGACATCACTTGTTCAGGGTCCTTGACATCACTTGTTCAGGGTCCTTGACATCACTTGTTCAGGGTCCTTGACATCACTTGTTCAGGGTCCTTGACATCACTTGTTCAGGGTCCTTGACATCACTTGTTCAGGGTCCTTGACATCACTTGTTCTGGGTCCTTGACATCACTTGTTCTGTGTCCTTGACGTCACTTGTTCAGGGTCCTTGACATCACTTGTTCAGGGTCCTTGACATCACTTCAGGGTCCTTGACATCACTTGTTCAGGGTCCTTGACATCACTTCAGGGTCCTTGACATCACTTGTTCAGGGTCCTTGACATCACGTGTTCAGGGTCCTTGACATCACGTGTTCAGGGTCCTTGACATCACTTGTTCAGGGTCCTTGGCATCACGTGTTCAGGGTCCTTGACATCACGTGTTCAGGGTCCTTGACATCACTTGTTCAGGGTCCTTGACATCACTTCAGGGTCCTTGGCATCACTTGTTCAGGGTCCTTGACATCACGTGTTCAGGGTCCTTGACATCACGTGTTCAGGGTCCTTGACATCACGTGTTCAGGGTCCTTGGCATCACGTGTTCAGGGTCCTTGACATCACGTGTTTAGGGTCCTTGACATCACGTGTTTAGGGTCCTTGACATCACGTGTTCAGGGTCCTTGACATCACGTGTTCAGGGTCCTTGACATCACTTGTTCAGGGTCCTTGACATCACGTGTTCAGGGTCCTTGACATGACGTGTTCAGGGTCCTTGGCATCACGTGTTCAGGGTCCTTGACATCACGTGTTCAGGGTCCTTGACATCACGTGTTCAGGGTCCTTGACATCACTTGTTCAGGGTCCTTGACATCACTTGTTCAGGGTCCTTGACATCACTTGTTCAGGGTCCTTGACATCACTTGTTCAGGGGTCCTTGACATCACCTGTTCAGGGGTCCTTGACATGACGTGTTCAGGGTCCTTGACATCACTTGTTCAGGGGTCCTTGACATCACGTGTTCAGGGTCCTTGACATCACTTGTTCAGGGTCCTTGACATCACTTGTTCAGGGGTCCTTGACATCACGTGTTCAGGGTCCTTGACATCACGTGTTCAGGGTCCTGACATGACGTGTTCTGGAAGGTCCTGCGATGGCTGCTTGCTGATATATTAAAATTATAGTTATGATGATAATTATTAGAATTACAATCACAATTATAATTGTATAATTTTTGCTATTATTATAACATCCGAAAACAATTAATACATATAACTGAGGTCATAACCACTGACAAGTAATTATCACTCACCCTCAGAGGCCAGACGAGGGATGACTAGTGTAAACCAGGCGATTAACGCCCCACGCTCGTTAAGCACACGTCTAGTTAAGTCACTCAACCACATTTAAAAGTAAAAGTCAAGCCAACTTTTTTTTTTCTGTCATTAGTGTGCCCTAAGGTCACTAACCTTAGCGAATAAAAGGTTTATTTTTAGGAGAATTTCAAATGTAAAATAAGTTTGAGGAAGTTTGGAGCGGGGAAGGAGCGCGTGGAGGAACGTGCGTACTCCCCGGTGGCTGGTAGGCGACTGAACCCATCACGGCGCTGAGACTCTTGGCGCCCCCATACTCGCTGTTCTCGTCAGCTGACAAACGTCCAATTTGAAGTGGTTTCAAGAAAAAAATTGAATTCTGTGTTACTTTCAGGGGAAACAGAAGCAACAAAATATGACATCACAGATCAGTCTGCTGCCTGGAAGAACTTCACGTGCTCGAGCAAGCCGGTGAGCTCCTACCTGTAGAGAGGTTAGCTCCCTGGGTGGATGGTTCATGCGGGATTATCATCAATGAAATGACAACGAAAAAGGGGTTTGAACTCTGCTCTTTCGGCCCGCCTCTCAACTGTTTCTAACTACTTTTTTTTTCCTAAACCACACACACACACATCATATGTCATATGATGTGTGCCTATGCCTATCATATCTACACTTGAAACTGTATGGAGTCAGCCTCCACCACATCACTGCCTAATGCATTCCATCTGTCAACCACTCGGACACTAAAAAAGTTCTTTCTAACGTTCTCTATGGTTCATTTGAGCACTCAATTTCCACCTGTCCCCCGCCCCCAGTGCGTGTGCCCCTTGTGGTAAATAGTCTGTCTTTATCTACCCTATCAATTCCTATGTGTGTGTGCGTGTGTGTACATAGATTTCATGTTGACAGCCCTCGGCATGCCGAAATACGAACTGCAGGCTGTTACCCACAATATTCGCGCCACGCAGTCAGCGGGTTGACGGGTAACTGTCGTCGGGTTGATGGGTAACTGTCGTCGGGTTGACGGGTAACTGTCGTCGGGTTGACGGGTAACTGTCACCGGGTTGACGGGTGGAGGTACGCAAACATGATGCGTCATTCAGCAGGAACCCTAATGGTCCATGCGTGGCAGTTCCTATATATATACCCAGCCAACTTAGCTTGAAACAATCGAGGGATTTTGTTACCGGTAATGTGTTTCATACATCCGAATCCCTGTTCCAAAACCAGTATTTACCCAGGTAATTGTATTCCATACATCCGAATCCCTGTTCCAAAACCAGTATTTACCCAGGTAATTGTGTTCTATAAATCTGAATCTCTGTTCCAAAACCAGTATTTACCCAGGTAATTTTGCTAATGATATTCGACGGACGCCAAGAATATGGTGTGGGTTCTTATATCAATATTGTATTAGCTGAATGAATCAAGATATTCCTCATTATGCATTCTTTAACTGATAATGTATTATATTGTAATATTCTTTATATCTTAGACACTATTGTTAGCATTCTTTAAGAATATCCAAACGTGTGAATCTTCCATTACGTCTTTGGGTAGTCTTTGATGTCCTAATATTAGTGTAGACATGTCCTAATCTAAGTGTGTGTGTGTGTGTGTGTGTGTGTGTGTGTGTGTGTGTGTGTGTGTGTGTGTGTGTGTGCGTGCGTGTGCGTGCGTGTGCGTGTGCGTGCTGGGGGTGGGGGTGGGGGGAGTGGGACCCATGGGAGAAGGGTTGAAGCGATTCGGACACGTCTGTAACGTGAAAGGTTTGAATCCCTTGGGCGACGTGTTGGAGCGGACTGGAAGAGCGCCTTGGACAGGTGTGTAAGGCTTGGACCAGCCTTACACACCTCCTACACCTTATACATGTAGGAGGTGTGTAACCTTTTAACCTTTGTAAAAGATACGGCAACTGACTCGCTCTGTATGACAAAGTATGTATGTATGTATATATGTCATAATAGGTAAATAAGGGCTCTGAAAATATGTATACATGTATACATGTGACATAATGCAGGCTCTTTCCTTGTATGTATAGTATACCCTGCACCCAGGGCCCGTGGCAGACTATTTTGCCCTCTAGGCAAGGCCAACTATTGCCAAGAAAATGGCAACTTCGATATTCAAAATCAGAAATTTTGACGAAAAAAAATTAAAACCACAAGACTTGCAACTGCTAAATTATGGTTAAAGTGCAAGAATTAGTTCACACATCAATCTCTGATCACTGTCAAAAATGCCAAAGGAGATATTTTTGACACAAAATAATTTTGAAGTAGTGGGCACTCGTGGGTTATGTATACCTCATCCAAGCTATGTATACACCGCTTCCTTTTCAACGTACATATCGATCATTCTTGTTGCATCCGCACGATTTCAATAATAACTTTTACTGATGCCAATTTCAAAGTTTTCATAGCCGGAAAAAATGTCTTAAAACTACTAATTTGTATGAACTTGAAACCGTGACCCATGAGCCTGACAGCTGAGTGGACGGTGCTCGGTATTCGTAGTCCTGAGGTTCTGGGTTCGATCCCCGGTGGAGGCGGAAACAATTGGGCAGAGTTTCTTTCATCCTGATGAACCATGTTCACCTAGCAGTTAATAGGTACCTGGGAGATAGTCAGCTGCTACGGGCTGCTTCCTGGTGGGTGTGCCACAAAAAAGGAGGCCTGGTCGAGGACCGGGGACTCTAAGCCTCAAAATCATCTCAAGATAACCTCAAGATAACCCATAAAAAGGTGTTATCACTGAGCCTTTGTGAGGTGTGTGGCGGTGTTAAACCTCGGCACCTCTTCTCTATCTACTAGTCTCCTTTCCATCACCTCTCCCTCCATCACCTCTCCCTCCATCACTCCTTCCCTACCTCCACCTCTCTCTCCCTCACCTTCCCTCCCTCCCTTCGTCCTCCCTCACAAGCAGCTGACCAAGAAGGAACTTAATGACAAAAATTTATCTGACTTATTCACGTCCTTTCGTCCGTAAGTTGAGACCAGATTACTACTTTCTTGGTGATGCTTACAGTTTGGTGTAAGTTTATTAGTGAGAGACAGGCTGAGGTCTCTGACTTACTCTCAACACACCCTGCCTCACCCCAGTACACCCTGCCTCACCCCAGTACACCCTGCCTCACCCCAGTACACCCTGCCTCACCCCAGTACACCCTGCCTCACCCCAGTACACCCTGCCTCACCCCAGTACACCCTGCCTCACCCCAGTACACCCTGCCTCACCCCAGTATACCCTGCCTCACCCCAGTACACCCTCCCTCACTCCAGTACACCCTGCCTCACCCCAGTACACCCTGCCTCACCCCAGTACACCCTCCCTCACCCCAGTACACCCTCCCTCACCCCAGTACACCCTGCCTCACCCCAGTACACCCTCCCTCACCCCGCCACACCCTCCCTCACCCTCACCCCGCCACACCCTCCCTCACCCCACCATGGGTGAGACCATTCCTTCAGTAACTACGGCGCCACAAATTACTGCACCTGACGCCCACGCTGACAGCCTCAGATACCCCCCCCCTCCCTCCCGTTGGACCCACACATATTTACTCCTCTACCATATATACATTTTCTCACACCTGGTAAAAATGATTATATAAAACTACTTGTGTGTGATGGGTCAGTGTAAGTAATTATCGGGAGGAACCTCCTAACATTATCTTCCTTATTGATGAGTTTAGTACCCGTCAAGATCCCCCGTGTGTGCTGCCTCGCCTCCTTAAGTGTTGCTAAGTACTTACGTCAAGTGTGTGACCGGAAGTACAAATATATATCATTATGGAGCCATTATCATTAGGGAGCCGGTCGGCCGAGCGGACAGCACGCTGGACTTGTGATCCTGTGGTCCTGGGTTCGATCTCAGGCGCCGGCGAGAAACAATGGGCAGAGTTTTCTTTCACCCTATGCCCCTGTTACCGAGCAGTAAATAGGTACCTGGGTGTTAGTCAGCTGTCACGGGCTGCTTCCTGGGGGTGGAGGCCTAGTCGAGGACCGGGCCGCGGGGACTTTAAAAATCATCTCAATCCGAAATCATCTCAAGATAACCTCAAGATGGACCACAAGAAAGTAGACTTTAGTGTTATTTAATTTGGACAATCCGGGGTAAATATTTCATATTTTTTGCTGCTAATAAGACCACCTAACATCATATCTTATAGTTATATCTACCCTCAGGTCTTTTTTCTTCTCGTGCTCGGTCAATCACTAGGTCCTGCACCTGGTCTTATATGTCACCTAGTGTTCCTATTTCCATCATCTTACACTTGTTGGTGTTGAAGTTCAGTAGCCATTTCTCCGACCAACTCTGCGGGTTATCTGACTCATCTTGGCTAATCTTACAAGCCGTGCCTCTCATCTCTTCTCATTAAGTTAACACAAAGTTTTCCCTTGCAGTATTTCTCGCCTCACTGCGGGTCGCTGACTGCCGCGAGTGCTGGTCTCCGATTGGCTGAAAGAATAAATAATCCAACCATGACGTCACTTGGCGGGAAATCCGGGAAAAATTAGCTTAAATATTTATAAAATATTTTAGTGTTTATAATGCAATCACGTTGCATTATATGCAAACATCTATTATAACTCTTCTCGGTTATTGAATGGACAAGTAGTCTATTTTTTTCTGTCGTCCTGTCATTCAAGTCATTCACAGCAATCCTGTGTTTTGTGCGAGTGAATCCATGGGACTCTGGCTCCTGTGTGTTAGTTATTCTCTTTATTTGTTTGTTGTCCTTCACTTCCACCTGCCTCTTAAGTGTATGTAGTGATCTCTTGTGCATTACTGTGTCTAAGGCTTTTTGGCAGTCCAGAAATACGCAATCTGCTCAAGCTTCTCTGTCCTGCCTTATTTTTTCATTTTTTTTTATTATAGTAACGCAGTATTATGTGTGTACTTACCTAGTTGTGCTTGCGGGGGTTGAGCTTTGGTTCTTTAGTCCCGTGTTACACCGCCTCTCAACTGTCAATCAACTGGTGTACAGGTTCCTGAGCCTACTGGGCTCTATCATATCTACACTTGAAACTGTGTATGGAGTCAGCCTCCACCACATCACTTCCTAGTGTATTCCATTTACTTTCTACTCTGACACTGTGTGTGTGTGTGTGTACTCACCTAGTTGTGCTTGCGGGGGTTGAGCTCTGCTCTTTCGACCCGCCTCTCAACTGTCAATCAACTGTTTACTAACTACTTTTTTCCCCCCAAACCACACACACACACACACACACACACACACACACACACACACACACACACACACACACACACACACACACACCAGGAAGCAGCCCGTGACAGCTGACTAACTCCCAGGTACCTATTTACTGCTGTGTGTGTGCGTGCGTGCCGCCGTACGAGTATATGTGTCCCTCTTACCTTCGACTAACCTGCTACAGCTGAAGCCAGACTTTACCAGCCCAGGTTATCAGTGTTTGTGTTGGGTCTGGTAGTGTTGATTTGGGATCCAACTTCCTACCAGCTGTTCCTGGTGCTGGGGAATCGCTTCTCTTTTGTCTCTTGTTTTTTTATCCCGCTCCTAAAAGCTCTTCAAACGTATTATTTATTTTAGTGTTGCTCTCTTTATCCTTATTGTTAACATTAATATTTGTTTATATTAATTCTTGTTCTAGCTCAGTTTATAATTAAAAATTGACATTTCTTTGTTATTTTTTAAAGGAAAAGAAGCAAATAAGTGTCTTTCTATACATTTATTATTGTTGTATGTGTTTGTCTGTTCTTATAGTAGTGAATGTTAACTTTGTGGAGCTTGTTGATTAATGCGTTTGAGCAAACACAAATACACACACACACACACACACACACACACACACACACACACACACACACACACACACACACACACAGCACAACTAGGTGAGTACACACACACACCTGAATCTGTACTCCAGTTGATTGACAGCTGAGAGGCGGGACCAAAGAGCCAAAGCTCAACCCCCGCAAGCACAAATAGGTAAGTACACACACTCCTCAGAGTGGACAGCGCTTGGGGGTCGTAGTCCTAAGGACCCGGGTTCGACTTTCGACCGAGGCTGAAAAAATGGGCAGAGTTTCTTTCGCCCTGATGCCTCTGTTTACCTAGCAGAAAATAGGTACCTGGGAGTTAAACAGCTGCTACGGGCTGCTTCCTGGGGGATGTGTGTATTTACCTAGTTGTGCTTGCGGGGGTTGAGCTCTGCTCTTTGGTCCCGCCTCTCAACTGAACTGGGGTTGCTAATGTGTGTGTGTGTGTGTGTGTGTGTGTGTGTGTGTGTATGTTTGAGAGAAATATATGTAGTACATATAGTAGAGGAAAAATAGATTGGTTAGAAAGGCGGGGTCCAAGATCTAATAGCTCGATTCTGCAGGTACACATAGTAAATACACTTAGTAAATACACACATACACATATTAGATACACATATGAGTGACAGAAACATCTTCAAGAACTTTTTCAGTGTTAGAGCTGCCAACAAGGGGAATAGGTTAGATGTAGACGTCTTTGAAGGTAATTCGATTAAAGGTTTTAAATGTGAATATGATAAAAACGTGGAAATGAAGTCATTGCCTTAATCTATGTTCGGAAAGCGAGGTTAGGAGCTTAGTTTGGCCCCCTGCAAGCACATCCAGGTGAGTACACTCACACACACACACACACACACACACACACACACACACACACACACACACACACACACACTATAACTCAGTAAAAAGCTCAGGTCCCTGCTCATCAGTAGATTGAGAGGTTGGGGCCAAAGAGCCGAAGTTCAACCCCCGAAAACATAACTAGGTGAGTACTGGAGTTCTACGACAAAAATAACAAAGCATGACATGACGGGAATGGTTGGGCAGCCTATCTATTTCTGGGCTGCCAGGAATCCTTTGACACAGTACAACACAAGAGACCACTAGGTATAGTTCAGAGCCAGACACAGTACAACACAAGAGACCACTAGGTATAGTTCAGAGCCAGACACAGTACAACACAAGAGACCACTAGGTATAGTTCAGAGCCGGGCAGATATGAGTGACACAGCACTGACATGAGTAAGAGAATATACCAAAGGAGTATGACCATGTCGTGGCTCAGTCGATAAAGGCAGCGTCTGGGATGATCTCGGACGTAGGTTCGAATCCTCGTCACGGCCCTTGTGGATTTGTACATACCAAAGGAGTCCAAGAGTCACTGTGAGGGGCGTGAAGTCGGACTCCATTACCAGTAAACTTTGTCATCTACACACACACCTGAGACCCAGGGTTCGAGACCCCACACAGCCCAGGTGAATGGTCTCCTTTATCAACGCTCCCCCCCCCCCTCTCACACAAATAAAACCCTCTTTTGTGTTCCATATAAAGCTTCTAACCAGAGATTTATTTTCCCATACGCTTCGTATCTGGCTTGATTCACATAAAGAAATCATTATAGACGATTCCAGACCCTATATTCCAGTTTACTTCCCTCCCACATGTTCCACTTTCACCTTTTATCGTTCTGGATCCCATTTCCTGCCGCCTTCTCTCACATATATCAGGGTTTCCCTTCATCTCCCACTCTCACTCTACGGTGTTCAGCTGTCAACTCAGTTGCCTTACGGCAGTTTTGGGCTGATTAGCAATGGTGCTCACGACTCGAATCTTGGCATCACAATCTCCTCATTATTTGTAATTGGTATCACAAACGCAACATTATCCTTGGCATCACAGTTATATCCATCATTATCCTTGGCATCACAGTTATATCCATCATTATCCTTGGCATCACAGTTATATCCATCATTATCCTTGGCATCACAGTTATATCCATCATTATCCTTGGCATCACAGTTATATCCATCATTATCCTTGGCATCACAGTTATATCCATCATTATCCTTGGCATCACAGTTATATCCATCATTATCCTTGGCATCACAGTTATATCCATCATTTTCCTTGGCATCACAGTTATATCCATCATTATCCTTGGCATCACAATCACATCCGAGCTGTTCTGGAACTCTCCATATATCAGTGCTTGTCAAGATTATCTTAAACAAGTTGGGCATTTTCTTGAGATTCAAAAGATTTTAAACCTCGTCCATTAAAACGTCTAGTGCCAATATTAGAATTTAAATATATTGTATTGTGAAAAAAAATATAAAAAGTTTTATTTTATGAGATCTAGACATTTTTCTTATACCCAATATATTCCAGATAATTTTTTTTTTCTTTCTCTTGAGAAGATCCGGGTTTTCTTTGCTTCTTTCATCACACATTTCCAAACTTTTCTATTTTTCCCTCACAAAGCCTCGAACCTATTTATATTCACCATACATATTCCAGATTATATTTTTTTCAGGCACTCTCTTATGTTCGTGTTCACACACATTTCAGGCTCCTTCTCTCCCCCACTTGCACAATGTGTTCAGTTCCTTCCCACCACACTGTCTTGGCACGTTTGGAGAAGTGTTGCTGCAACACTGAACGTGTTTGCTTAAATGGAACGGCGAAGCTCTCAGTGTTGCTGGAACACTGTTTCAGCTGTGGGTATTGTACCTCTCTCAGCTATGGGTATTGTACCTCTCTCAGCTGCGGGTATTGTACCTCACAGCTGCGGGTATTGTACCTCACAGCTGCGGGTATTGTACCGTACCTCACAGCTACGGGTATTGTACCTCTCACAGCTGCGGGTATTGTACCTCACAGCTGCGGGTATTGTACCTCACAGCTGCGGGTATTGTACCTCTCACAGCTGCGGGTATTGTACCTCACAGCTGTGGGTATTGTACCTCACAGCTGCGGGTATTGTACCTCTCACAGCTGCGGGTATTGTACCTCACAGCTGCGGGTATTGTACCTCTCACAGCTGCGGGTATTGTACCTCACAGCTGCGGGTATTGTACCTCACAGCTGCGGGTATTGTAACTCTCACAGCTGCGGGTATTGTACCTCACAGCTGCGGGTATTGTACCTCACAGCTGCGGGTATTGTACCTCTCACAGCTGCGGGTATTGTACCTCACAGCTGCGGATATTGTACCTCACAGCTGCGGGTATTGTACCTCACAGCTGCGGGTATTGTACCTCACAGCTGCGGGTATTGTACCTCTCACAGCTGCGGGTAATGTACCTCTCACAGCTGCGGGTATTGTACCTCACAGCTGCGGGTATTGTACCTCTCACAGCTGCGGGTATTGTACCTCACAGCTGCGGGTATTGTACCTCTCACAGCTGCGGGTATTGTACCTCACAACTGCGGGTATTGTACCTCTCACAGCTGCGGGTAATGTACCTCTCACAGCTGCGGGTATTGTACCTCTCACAGCTGCGGGTATTGTACCTCTCACAGCTGCGGGTAATGTACCTCACAGCTGCGGGTATTGTACCTCACAGCTGCGGGTATTGTACCTCACAACTGCGGGTATTGTACCTCACAACTGCGGGTATTGTACCTCACAACTGCGGGTATTGTACCTCACAGCTGCGGGTATTGTACCTCACAGCTGCGGGTATTGTACCTCTCACAGCTGCGGGTATTGTACCTCACAGCTGCGGGTATTGTACCTCTCACAGCTGCGGGTATTGTACCTCACAGCTGCGGGTATTGTACCTCACAACTGCGGGTATTGTACCTCACAGCTGCGGGTATTGTACCTCACAGCTGCGGGTATTGTACCTCACAACTGCGGGTATTGTCTTAATTTTAATTAAGACAAGTTGTCAATTTTTAATTAACACCATTTTTATTTGTCCTAACTAATTAATTGGTCTTAATTTTCGTGTAATTTCAAAGGAAACTTTTGTCTGGAAGACAAATGGTAGTTTAGTCCAACTACTTGGGCTGGACGGTAGAGCGACGGTCTCGCTTCATGCGGGTTCAATCCCCGACCGTCCAAGTGGTTGGGCACCATTCCTTTTCCTCCGTCCCACCCCCTTGTGGTAGTTTAATCACGTGGAGTGATTGAACTTTGCTAGTTACGTGGACATGGCCACGCTGTGTTGCAAGGCGTGGGTGCTGCGACTTGTTCTCCGGCAGAGAACGTCGCTTTTCGATCGTATGCGTTACATAAGGCTAAAAAAAAATTGTCGTACTAGAAAATGGGAAGCGGCTGGCGAAAGTGACGTACTCTCTCGTTTTCTGTTTTGGGTCCTCTGGTAGGTTAGGAGAGGACACTTTTAACTGGCCGTTTTCTTGACGTTGGGAGACCTTAGGAGGACAAACTGGTCTATCACCACCGTCACTACACATCCTGGCCGTAACATCACCACCGTCACTACACATCCTGGCCGTAACATCACCACCGTCACTACACATCCTGGCCGTAACACCACCACCGTCACTACACATCCTGGCCGTAACATCACCACCGTCACTACACATCCTGGCCGTAACATCACCACCACCGTCACTACACATCCTGGCCGTAACATCACCACCGTCACTACACATCCTGGCCGTAACACCACCACCACCACACATCCTAGCCGTAACATCACCACCACCGTCACTACACATCCTGGCCGTAACATCACCACCGTCACTACACATCCTGGCCGTAACACCACCACCACCACACATCCTAGCCGTAACATCACCACCACCGTCACTACACATCCTGGCCGTAACATCACCACCGTCACTACACATCCTGGCCGTAACACCACCACCACCACACATCCTAGCCGTAACATCACCACCACCGTCACTACACATCCTGGCTGTAACATCACCACCGTCACTACACATCCTGGCCGTAACACCACCACCACCACACATCCTAGCCGTAACATCACCACCACCGTCACTACACATCCTGGCCGTAACATCACCACCGTCACTACACATCCTGGCCGTAACACCACCACCACCACACATCCTAGCCGTAACATCACCACCACCGTCACTACACATCCTGGCCGTAACACCACCACCACCGTCACTACACATCCTGGCCGTAACACCACCACCACCACCGTCACTACACATCCTGGCCGTAACATCACCACCACCACCACCGTCACTACACATCCTGGCCGTAACACCACCACCACCACCACCACCGTCACTACACATCCTGGCCGTAACACCACCACCACCACCGTCACTACACATCCTGGCCGTAACATCACCACCACCACCGTCACCACACATCTCCCGGCCTATTGATCTCTCTCTCTGGCACACTCCCACTTGTGTCATTGCCAAAGTTATCTTCCGTGTAAGGTGTTGTGCTCCACAGACTCCAGGTTCCCTGAGCCTAAGGCTGGCCAGTGATGCACTTCTCGCTGTGTCAACAACAGTAATTCTCTTAGTTGTTGGCTTCTGGATTTTGGCTTCAGTTCATTTGGAATTGTTTCCGTTCCCAAGAGGGGAAATGTTGATCTATCTCCTCAACTCTCTCTTTGTATTGTGTTCTGCCCTGCTTGATTGGCTTCTCTCTGCCATAGTGGTGCTCTTGTTCCATATATATATATATATATATATATATATATATATATATATATATATATATATATATATATATATATGTGTCGTACGTAGTAGCCAGAACGCACTTCTCAGCCTACTATACAAGGCCCAATTTGCCTAATAAGCCAAGTTTTCATGAATTATTTGTTTTTCGGCTACCTAACCTACCTAACCTAACCTAACCTAACATTTTCGGCTACCTAACCTAACCTAACCTATAAAGATAGGTTAGGTTAGGTTAGGTAGGGTTGGTTAGGTTCGGTCATATATCTACGTTAATTTTTACTCCAATAAAAAAAAATTGACCTCATACATAATGAAATGGGTAGCTTTATCATTTCATGAGAAAAAAATTAGAGAAAATATATTATTTCATGAAAACTTGGCTTATTAGGCAAATCGGGCCTTGAATAGTAGGCCGAGAAGTGCGTTCTGGCTACTAGGTACGACATTATATATATATATATATATATATATATATATATATATATATATATATATATATATATCAGTTACCATCAACAGTGAAGAAAAATATAAGAACCATTGAGAAAATTCGTGTTAGAATTATTAATCTTACTTTTTCGGTCATTTTTAATAATATATATATATATATATATATATATATATATATATATATATATATATATATATAATATATGTATATATATATATATTTATATATATAGTAGGTACATGGAAATCTGTTACAAGTTAAGGAATTGAATGCTGTCAAAGCCTCATATATGAAATTGTATCCAATTCCTCGAGAACATTTTTCGCTCTGAAGAGGCTAGACCTTTTCCTCTGGCCGCCCGCCTTTTGTTTGTGTCTAAAGAAACTGGATTAAAGATTGCGTGAAAGATTGTGTGTGTGTGTGTGTGTGTGTGTGTGTGTGTGTGTGTGTGTGTGTGTGTGTGTGTGTGTGTGTTTTGTCTACTCGATACAAAAAAAAAGTAAACTGGCGAATTTCAGGTTCCACCGATTGAACATTTGGAAGAGCTTGACCATCTCTCTCTCTCTGTCCTTGGGATAGAAAGCCTTTCCCGCCTGACCAACAGCAAATGGGTCTCGAACTATTTACTGAGACAATCCTCGTAAAAGATTATTGTATTACTGCAAGTGTGTGTGGGTGTAGTACTGGTAGGGAAAGAGTTACATTGGATTGTCTTTTAAAGTTTAGACGCGGTATTCAGAGAGAAAGAAAGAGAGAAAGAGAGAGAGAGAGAGAGAGAGAGAGAGAGAGAGAGGAGAGAAAGAGAGCTGGCCGTTGAGCACGAAATATTTTCAATTAATTTGTCAGCCATATTTTATGAACCCTTTGTCGATTAAAAGTAGCAAATATTTCACAAGACTTTGTTATCGAATTCCAGCCTCGCCTTTAGCAATAGTTTGTTTAGGGAGAATTCTGCTCTTTGGAGGCCAATTATATCTGAACGCTCTTGTTCATATCTGTTCGTTTCCTGGGGCGGTTAGTATACTGAACTGGTATACTGAACTAGTATACCGGTAGTATACTGTGATATTTCCAGACTTCAGCTCAATCCCCCGGGAGCACTATTAAAGTTGGATAATGCTACGGAACCCCAAGGTCAGACACGGCCTGAGTGCAACACAGCCTTCAAACACACGCACGCACGCACACACACACACACACACACACACACACACACACACACACACACACACACACACACACACACACGCGCGCGCGCGCGCGCGCGCACGTACATTTACTAGGTAAATGTACGTGTGTACGTGTAAAACACACAGACACTTATGTAAGAAATCATTCAGAATCTTGTATACACCATATGTCAGACCAATACCGGAATATGCGGCTCCAGCCTGGAGTCCACATCTAGTCAAACGCAAAAAAATTAGAACGCGTTCAGAGGTATGCCACCAGGCTGGTCCCCGAGCTGAGGGAAATGAGCTACGAGGAAAGATTACTGGAACTGAATCTCACGACACGAAGACAGAAGAGTTAGAGGAGACATGATCACTACCTATAACATTCTCAGAGAAATTAACAGAGAACAAAAAGATGCTGTTTAGCAAGGGTGGTACGCGAACAAGGGGACACAGGTGGAAACTTAGTACCCAAATGAGCCACAGAGACGTTAGAAAGAACTTATTCAATGTCAGAGTAGTTAACAGATGGAATGCATTAGGCAGTGATGTGGTGGAGGCTCACTCATACACACTTTCAAATGTAGATATGATTGAGCCCAGTAGGCTCAGGAACCTGTACACCAGTTGATTGACAGTTGAGAGGCAAGACCAAAGAGCCAGAGCTCAACCCCCACAAGCACAACTAGGTGAGTACACACAGAAGTTGTCACTCAAACAACAAAGATAAAGACAGACATCAAACAAATCTGAGAACGAGTCTAGTGAACGATGCGTGCAAGACTGGAGGGATTTAATTACACAATGTTTCTCTGGCCTGGAGCCATCCGTCTCTACAAATACTTCCCTGCAGCGCCCGAGACTAACACAATACACAGCAACATAACCTATTACGGAGGACTCTTTCCTGAAGAAGGTTTACTTAAAGCGTTCTCGTACGCTCGCTTGGGGACCATTCACTATTATATTACTTCCCCTTCTGGTTGTGTTTGTAGGGACCCCTTGGCCTCGAAGAAGAGGATATGCAGCACCCGGGGGAGCTTTGTGAACATGAGATGTGTGTGCTGCATATCTCCCCTTCTCTCTTCTCTTATTACTCAACATGCCTCACTCTTCTAACTCATCCTGACTCATCACCTCACTTGCCATCAGCATGACTCGCACCTCACTATCTGGAATTAGCCTTCACATGAGCTTCCTCTTCATGATGGGGTTGTCGTGACGGTGATGTCATGTGACACTGGCGGAGAGGGGGCGCTGCCCCCCACACCCGACCCATGGGGGGGAACACCCCACACCTGTCCCACGGGGGCGCCCCCACACCCGTCCCCCCGAGGCTCCACGAGCCCTCGCTGACAGAACATGTTGAGGTGACATTAACTGTGATGGTCGTAGTATTGCTTTTGGTAGGGGATGCAGAGGCAGTGAGGCTGGGGCTGACATTCTCATGTGTGTGTGTGTGTGTGTGTGTGTGTGTGTGTGTGTGTGTGTGTGTGTGTGTGTGTGTGTGTAGTCACCTAATTGTGCTTGCGGGGGTTGAGCTTTGGCTCTTTGGTCCCGCCTCTCAACTGTCAATCAACTGGTGTACAGATTCCTGAGCCTACTGGGCTCTATCATATCTACATTTAAAACTGTGTATGGAGTCAGCCTCCACCACATCACTGCCTAGTGCATTCCGTCTGTTAACTACTCTGACACTGCAAAAGTTCTTTCTATCGTCTCTGTGGCTCATTTGGGTACTCAGTTTCCACCTGTGTTCCCTTGTTCGCGTACCACCAGTGTTAAATAGTTTATCCTTGTCTACCCTGTCAATACCCCTGAGAATTTTGTAGGTAGTGATCATGTCTCCCTTTACTCTTCTGTCTTCCAGTGTCGTAAGGTGCATCTCTTGCAGGATTTCATCGTAATTCATGCCCCTTAGCTCCGGGACTAGTCTAGTGGCATACCTCTGAACTTTTTCCAGCTTCGTCTTGTGCTTGACAAGGTACGGACTCCATGCTGGGGCCGCATACTCCAGGATTGGTCTTACATATGTGGTATACAAGATTCTGAATGATTCTTTACACAGGTTCCTGAAGGCTGTTCTGATGTTAGCCAGCCTCGCATACGCCGCTGACGTAATTCTTTTCATGTGGGCTTCAGGAGACAGGTTTGGTGTGATATCAACTCCTAGATCTTTCTCTCTGTCCGTTTCATGGAGTACCTCATCTCCCATTCTGTATCCTGTGTCTGGTGTGTGTGTGTGTGTGTGTACACACCTGACTGTACCTACTGGTCGGAGTGTATGCAGGTGTCAGTCACCAGGTGTAGCCTCTGCCGAGACTCAATATTAGCTTCGTAAGGAACATGTACACCTCTGTGTAATATCAGCCATGACAACCTCCTCCTCTATTCCCTTTACGCCGCGGCTAAACATTTCCTGACATCCCTTTGACTCATTTGTTTTGTCTAGGTTTCATCAATTACCTCAACTCAACTGTTGCAATTGCTAAACCGTTCGTCTCATAGACTTTGTCAATTGGTTTGGGATCTAATACGTCAGGAACATGTCAGTACTGTGACGTATTGACACAGTACGTCACACCTTTGTATGATAGCTTCGTCACAGGTGTGGCCGTCACATAGCTACACCACAGATGAGGGCGTCACACAGCTGCACCACAGGTGAGGGCGTCACACAGCTGCACCACAGGTGAGGGCGTCACACAGCTGCACCACAGGTGTGGGCGTCACACAGCTGCACCACAGGTGAGGGCGTCACACAGCTGCACCACAGGTGTGGGCGTCACACAGCTGCACCACAGGTGAGGGCGTCACACAGCTACACCACAGGTGAGGGCGTCACACAGCTGCACCACAGGTGTGGGCGTCACACAGCTGCACCACAGGTGTGGGCGTCACACAGCTGCACCACAGGTGAGGGCGTCACACAGCTGCACCACAGGTGTGGGCGTCACACAGCTGCACCACAGGTGAGGGCGTCACACAGCTACACCACAGATGAGGGCGTCACACAGCTGCACCACAGGTGAGGGCGTCACACAGCTGCACCACAGCTGTGGGCGTCACACAGCTGCACCACAGGTGTGGGCGTCACACAGCTACACCACAGATGAGGGCGTCACACAGCTGCACCACAGGTGAGGGCGTCACACAGCTGCACCACAGGTGAGGGCGTCACACAGCTGCACCACAGATGAGGGCGTCACACAGCTACACCACAGGTGAGGGCGTCACACAGCTGCACCACAGGTGAGGGCGTCACACAGCTGCACCACAGCTGTGGGCGTCACACAGGTGTGGGCGTCACACAGCTACACCACAGATGAGGGCGTCACACAGCTGCACCACAGGTGAGGGCGTCACACAGCTGCACCACAGGTGAGGGCGTCACACAGGTGCACCACAGGTGTGGGCGTCACACAGCTACACCACAGGTGTGGGCGTCACACAGCTGCACCACAGGTGAGGGCGTCACACAGGTGCACCACAGGTGAGGGCGTCACACAGCTACACCACAGGTGTGGGCGTCACACAGCTGCACCACAGGTGTGGGCGTCACACAGCTGCACCACAGGTGTGGGCGTCACACAGCTGCACCACAGGTGAGGGCGTCACACAGCTACACCACAGGTGAGGGCGTCACACACCTGCACCACAGGTGAGGGCGTCACACAGCTACACCACAGGTGTGGGCGTCACACAGCTGCACCACAGGTGAGGGCGTCACACACCTGCACCACAGGTGAGGGCGTCACACAGGTGCACCACAGGTGAGGGCGCCAGTCACCTGTAGCACCACTAAGACTGGGGGCGCGCCAGCCAGACGCCTCCACACTAAGGCTCCTCCAAGGATGCCACGAAGACCAGCCAGTAACAAATTAATCTCGCCACCAGAGGTGGAAGGCTGTACCCTGCTCAAAGAGCTTCAGACTCATTACAAATACCAATTGGAGAGTCCCGCCTTGTTACGACTTCTGGAGGCTCCTGCGCTGTGCACCATCACTTGCGGTGTCTAGGGTCTAGATAGTGCAACACCTAGGTCTATCCAGTGCAACAGCAACACCTACTATACCTGGGTCTAGTCACTGTAATAGCAAATATCTCTCATGCAAGTCCTGTTTATGGTCAGTGGATCATGTCAACACCTCCACTTTAAGGCTGGTAGCGCGAGATGCAGACTCCTGAAGGAATTATGCATGCGGTTTTGTAAATCTTTTTCCATGTAAAATGTAAATGTTTTGTAAACAGTGTTATTATTTCACTGACTTTTTGTTCCATAGCACTTGACTCATCTGTACTCAAGCACTTACTCGCCTTATGTGACTGTGAACCATCTTCTCGCTAATGGGAATAAATCCTCTCTGGAATTTCAACTTTGCCTGGGAAAAATGTCGAAGACGGACAGTGTAGAGTTGGCGGGGGGCCAGAAGTGCTCTGGCTCAGTGATGCAGCAGTTGGCGGGGGGCCAGAAGTGCTCTGGCTCAGTGATGCAGCAGTTGGCGGGGGGCCAGAAGTGCTCTGGCTCAGTGATGCAGCAGTTGGCGGGGGGCCAGAAGTGCTCTGGCTCAGTGATGCAGCAGTTGAGTTGAAAGATCTTGAGAGTTATCCTACTTCTTTGCCTTTTCTTGCTTTTGTTTGTTTGGCATTGTTTAGTAAGAAGGGAAAATTGCCATTAGTGTGAGATGTTGTTTTGGGAGACGCAAATGGACAGTGTCCGGTGGAAGCTGCTGTTGTCTGTCTTTCTGTCTCTGATGATCTGTCTGTTTACCAGAGTGGGAGAGTCATCTGGGAGAGCATCACTTACCTAGATGACCTCTCCCAGTCCTCCTCCAGTCCACCTTCTCCGTCACTTATTGCAATATCTCCCAACACATCTGTTTTTAATTTGATTTTTTTGACCTGATTGTTAAACTGAAGGCGTCAATCAAAGAAAGTCGATTGTAAGCATAGTTAAAGGCTCTGTACCACAGGGCACAGTCCTTGCACCACTGCTGTTCCTTATTCTCATATCAGATATAGACAAAAATGCAAGTCACAGCTTCGTGTTATCCTTTGCAGATAACACAAAAATCAGCATGAAGATTAATTATATATTTAACATTAAACAGCTACAAAATGATATTAATAAAATTAAATTAATAAACTATTAATAAAGTAAAATTTGTTCATTTGACATTAATAAAGGTTTCGATTGGGCAGCAGAAAGTAGCATGATGTTTAAGGGAGCCAGTCGGCCGAGCGGACAGCACGCTGGGCTTGTTATCCTGTGGTCCCGGGTTCGATCCCGGGCGCCGACAAGAAACAATGGGCAGAGTTTCTTTCACCCTGTGCCCCCTGTTACCTAGCAGTAAAATAGGTACCTGGGTGTTAGTCAGCTGTCACGGGCTGCTTCCTGGGGGTGGAGGCCTGGTCTAGGACCGGGCCGCGGGGACACTAAAGCCCCGAAATCATCTCAAGATAAGTGATAAATTCCAGGTACTCAGGTATGGTAAAAAAAGAACATCTTCAACAGAATACAGTGTTGAATACAACACTGTATTGTAAATATATAAGAATATATGTATATAAGAATATATATAACTGTATATAAGAATACACAACAATCAAATCGGCCCATCGTAGGAAAGCAACATTTTAAAAGATCTGGGAGGGAATTATCAGGGAAAGCGCCAAGCCATTACGACTATATAGCACTGGGAAGGGGTCAGGATAAGGATTTGGGATGGGACGGGAGGAAAGGAATGGTGTCCAACCACTTCTGGACGGTCGGGGATTGAACGCCGACCTGCATGAAGCGAGACCGTCGCTCTACCGTCCAGCCCGAGTGGTTGGGCTAAAGTATCTGGGAATAATGATGTCTGACGACCTAACGCTAACGAGGGATTAACAATCCAATAAATATATACCGTATTACTAAAAATACGATGAATATTTGAAATATTATGCTTGAGTTCTATTTTTGAGCGTAATTAAAGGTGATTACCCATATTTGAAGTCATAAATTTATTCATTTTGAAAAGGAAATTTGATCATGAGGGAAAACAGATTTTACGCATTTTACCCAAACTGGCCTGAAGTTTTAATAATACGATGGCTATTTATAATATTTTAAAGAGTAAAGCATATACTCTATTACGTTCAAAAATAACACATGAGTATAATATTTTAATATGTCAGTATCGGTACAATGAAAAAAATTTGTATTCCTTATGGTCAAATTTCCTTATAAAAACACTAAATTTAAAACTTAAAATATTTCAAACTCAGTTACGCTCGGAAATAGCACTCGAGGATAATATTTTAAATATCCATCGTATTTTTGAAACTGAATATCAATTTGGGTAATGTGGTACAAACCTCCGTTTTCTCTTATGGTCAAACTTCCTTATAAAATGACTAAATTTCATATATATGTATGCATATTTGAAATTTTAAATTGACATGCATCTTCCAAAATACGATGCATATTTGAAGTCTTATGCTTGAGTACTATTTTTGAGCATAATAGAGGGGTTATTGCACCTATTTAGAGTTTTAAACATAATAATTGTTATATGGAAATTGAATCATAAATGACTACCTACGTATTCAAAGACGCTAAGTATGGCACTCGCAGCAATCTTTGGCACGACTCTGGAAGCGAGTAAGAGGCCTGAGAGCTGGAAGAGGTCACACCGCTCCACAAGAGAGAGTCAGGAGGCTGTAACGCGCATCAGTTGTCTGTAATGTAGCGAAGATAATAATAGAAGACTCATAGAACACCTGGAAAGAACTGACTATACATCATGTCAGCGAGTATGGCTTCAAGGAAGGTATACCCTGACAAGGCAATTCTTAAAATTCCATGAGAGGAATGATGGACATCAGGCAGGCAAGGGATGGACTAACTGTATGTTCCTAACCTGCTAGAAAGACATTTTAGCGATATATGTCTCATAAAAGACTTAAACTCTTCAAGTGAGAGACTCTCACTCTCACTGTAGTGACTCGACTCTCACTGCTGTAATGAGAGACTACAGCAGCTGTAACTCAGGATACGTCTCCGAGTTGATGTGGTTCAATTTTCCTGTAATGTCAAGACAGTTCTTTAGGTTATTCTAGACAATATAATATGTTCAACTGTCCACAGCTTTAGTTACATTTGATCAAGATTATACTAAATGCGCAAAACTATCAGGTTAATTTACAATTCGAGGAATGTCTACACAACCGATGTTAATCTAATTAGTCGGTAGGTTTAGTCGGCTAATTAGTCTAACACGCTAGACTCTATATTTAGCAAGCTTGTTCCAAGGTCATCCTGTCCCACCCTCTAACCTGGAAATTAACGAGCCACGCTGTCAGAAGAACATAAGAACAAAGGTAACTGCAGAAGGCCTATTGGTCCATTCGAGACAGCTCCTGGCTTAACTTAAAAGTCTTAACCTGAAAGTCTGTTTCTGCCGTCACCTCTTTAAGCTGTCAGACACGCTAACCTGTTCTCGCATCGAGTCTGTAAATTCTTCTCTCGGGAGCATTCATGGTGAGCTTGCGCACTGCTCAGAGCACAGTTGTCCAAATGTCCAGATGTAACTTTTGTTCTCAAAGACTGTGTCCAGGACTCTGTAAACTAGAGAACAGGAAGGGTGAAAGCGTGTGCGTGTGGAGTCCTCTTGACACCTTGCTTGTGTTGGGCGTTGTTGCAAGGCTAATTTTTGGGAGCTGCGCGCGTGAGAAATACAGAGGGAGAGAGAACTCCTCAGCTGTGAAGGGTAATACCTCCTAATACCCTGGGGCCTGACAGCTGAGTGGACAGCGCTTCGGATTTGCAGGCCCGAGGTTCCGGGTTCGATCCCCGTTGGAGGCGGAAACAAATGAACAGTTTCTTTCACCCTGATGCCCCTGTACACCTAGTTGTAAATAGGTACCTGGGAGTTAGAGAGATGCTACGGGCTGCTTCCCGGGGGCTGTGCAACAAAAAGAAGGCCTGGTCGAGGACCGGACCTCGGGACGCAAAGCCCTGAAATCATCTCAAGATAACCTTCAGAGACCACCAGCCTGTAATGTTCTTTCATCCATTTATGTTCTACATCTTTGCTGTGTGATGAGGTGAACACAGCGAACACTCTTGCAGAACTTTTCTCCAATGTTTCCATTATCTGGTCATCTGTGAATGTTGACATATCTCCGTCTTCACCAAGAGCCTCTGAGTCTTACACCTCACCAAGAGGCCCTGAGTCTCCAACCTCACCAAGAGCCTCTCTGAGTATCCAACTTCACCAAGAGCCTCTCTGAGTATCCAACTTCACCAAGAGCCTGTACAACATCAGCTCACAGTACGTGGACTTGGTAGCAGCATAAAAAAATCACATGGCCAGTTCCCTCAAATGCTAAGTAAGGTAATTAAAATAAACTTTTAAAACTCCACCAATATACTGGTTCAGATGAAAACAAATGCAATAAAATAAAAAGTAATTTACACTGGACTTTGCACTTAATCACTTTGGCTCAGGATTAATAACTATAAACATGGATACTGGATTAAATTATATATAGTTATAACCTTCAAGCAAAACAACTTCGTAACTCTGGAGAAGACAGATTCAGTCGTTCCGGTAGCCTAACCACGCTCTACTGGCTGTAAACCGCTGCTGTTTTTGTGTTTGTTAGATTCCGCTACTGGGAATAAACATTTGCAAGTAGCACGGGTTATGGCGAGCCCCCAGTGGACTTACCTGGCACAGGAGTGGGGCAAGTAGCACGGGTTATGGTGAGTCCGTAGTGGACTTACCTGGCACAGGACCGGGGCAAGTAGCACGGGCTATGGTGAGTCCGTAGTGGACTTACCTGGCACAGGAGCGGGGCAAGTAGCACGGGCTATGGTGAGTCCGTAGTGGACTTACCTGGCACAGGAGCGAGGCAAGTAGCACGGGCTATGGTGAGCCCGTAGTGGACTTACCTGGCACAGGAGCGAGGCTGTAACTTACTCAACACCGCTCCTACTGCCTGGGAGAGAGGCTCTCACACTGGAGCCATCCATAACGTAACTAAGAATACATGTACAACTCTAACTAGCTGAGAATAACACTTCCATATACTTAATACATGAATGTTAAGTTCATAACTCATTACCAAGAAGAAATGTATTACATGATAATACTTCTTACCCTGAAAATATTATACATGGAATATCCCCATCATTGGTACAACTGTCTCTCCCTCACTCTAAATGTCCCTTCCTCACCCTGTCTCTCCCTCACACTAACTGTCTCTCCCTCACACTAACTGTCTTTCCCTCACTCTAACTGTCCCTCCCTCACACTAACTGTCCTTCCCTCACACTAACTGTCCCCTAACCCGTCTAGCACCTGTGACCGCATCACTAGCCAACTCAGGTGATTGTATAATACAATAAGCGTATACTGGCCCATATATGAGTCAATACAATGTCATGACACACTAGGAAAGCATGTAATAACCCAACATATTGACAATTATCAGGGCAAAACAAATTTAATAATACGTTGAACATAAGCTGTATAATTGGTATAGTTAGGATGCAGGTTAATATCTGGGTTATAACGGAGCTCTGGGACCAGATTCACGAAGCAGTTACGCCAGCACTTACGAACCTGGGGCCAGATTCACGAAGCATTTACGCAAACACTTACGAACCTGTACATCTTTTCTCAATCTTTGGCGGCTTTGTTTACAATTCTTAAACAGTTATGAGCTCCGAAGCACCAGGAGGCTGTTTATACCAGTAACAACAGTTGGTTGGCAAGTTTTCATGCTTGTAAACTGTTTAATAAATGTAACCAAAGCCATCAAAGATTGGGGAAAGATGTACACGTTCGTAAGTGCTGGCGTAACTCCTTCGTGAATCTGGCCCAAGCAATTTTTTTTAGGTCGTCACCTTAAACACACACAGGTCCTCGCAGCCGAGTGGACAGCGCTCTGGGGTCGTAGTCCAAAGGGCCTGGGTTTGAATCCCGGTCGATGCAGCAGCGCGTGGGCAGTCTTTAACCTGATGCACCTGATTACCTAACGAGTAAATAGGTACGTGGGAGCAAAACCTCTGCTACGGGCTGCTTCCTGGGAATGTGTGTGTGTGTGTGTGTGTGTTAGAGATAAATATATTTAGTAGATATAATAGAGGAAAAATAGATTGGCTAGAAAGGCGGGGTCCAAGAGCTAAATAGCTCGATTCTGCAGACACAAATAGTAAATTCACACACAGCTAAGTTTTAATTGAATAATACATCAAATATATTTACTAGAATATTCCTTAATAACAAAAATAAACCTTTTAGCGACACTAATTACAACTTCCGGTTGTTTGTAGCGAAAATCCGCATTACAGGAGAGTGAAAATTACACAAATAAAGCCTCGCTTGTCTTTCTGACGCCGCATAAATCATTCTCAGCGGAGACTCATTAATTCTTCACTTGCAACTGAGCGATAATAATTTTTGTTTACCTATTCTGATTATTTTGCTGTGTTAAAGACTATTAGTCTTTGACACAGAGCTCGTCATGCTCGTCTCAACCATCACCAACGCATCTCCCTCATCGTTATTCATCGTGTAATACACACACACAACATTCGACTGTCTGTAGTGAATGTACTTGTGTCCACCTGACTGTCCCTCCCTCACACTAACTGTCCCTCCTGGTGTGTCCTAGTGAGGGGGCTGTTAGTCGTGGTCTTCTGCTATGGGAGATGTGCTCTAGCCAGGAATTTACCAGCTGGTGAAATAAATTTGCTAGCTGACATTTTATTGTTTCAAGCTTAGGTTGTATAGTACGTGTCTTGGTCCTGTTGGAGCTGTGTTGTGTGATCGTGACATCCAGTTTATTAAGAATAGGCAGCAGTTTACATGGTTTTGTCACGTGGTTTGTTTCGTCACGTGTTCAGGTCACTTATCTCCTTCAAGTATTAGACTTTATCCACAAATAGGACTAGACTTTATCCCATGGAATCCTAAGACTTTATCCTCCAGGAAGCATTAAACTGTGTAAACATATGGAAGCATTAAACAACATATCGTTACATAGTCCTTCTGTGTCCCTATAATAAGTACAGTGCTAAGCTCGTCCAGAGACTTCGTCTCCTAACCTTTCCGAGTAAGCCGGGTGACTCAAACAGAAAACGGGACAGTACGTCACTTTTGTGAGCCGATTTCATTTCAAATTACGTCCACTTTTGGCCATAGTGCGCATACCAGCGAAAAGCGACGTTATTATTAAGAGGACGGGTTGAACAAGCAGCTTAGATCGGGAGAGACAGACAGATAATGACTGACTGACGGATAGTTTACAATAATAATAATTTGGTTGGGGGACAGGCAGCCTGTGAATGTATATGGCATAAATCGAGATCCCCACAAGGTTGAATTACTGGTCCTCTCCCCCAAGAACCTACCCAACAACAGTTGACTAACTCCTGGGTACCTATTTACTGCTAGGGGGAACAGAGGGATTAGGTGATAGGAAACGTGCCCAACCATTTCTATCCCCCCGGGGGTTTCGAACCCGGGATTCCAGATTGTGAGTCGAGAACGAACCCAACGAGAGACAGAAGGTTACATAGAAGCAGTGTAAATAGGACACCATATTAAAAATACCGACCAGTCAAACTGGTGAAGAGAGAGGTACAGATTGAGAGTGATTGGCCTTAATTGGCTGCCGTGTACAGTACCTCGTCAGGGCTAATAACAACCTTGTTAGGGCCGCGCCAAATTATATAATCCCCCCACATTTATTATGATAACTGAGCTATAATAATGCCACAACTATCATAGCGCCATGTTAAGGTCAGTACTGCCATAGTGACTATATATACAGACTCTCAGGGTAGCACTTCTGCCACAGCAATGCCAGGGCGGACGGAACTGTCATAATGGTAGGACTGTTGACTGTGACGGAGCCTTGACCATCTCAGTGACGTGACTGTTGACTGTGACGGAGCCTTGACCATCTTAGAGACGTGACTGAGCCTTGACCATCTTAGAGACTTGACTGTTGACCGTGACGGAGCCTTGACCATCTTAGAGACGTGACTGTTGACTGTGACGGAGCCTTGACCATCTTAGAGACGTGACTGTTGACTGTGACTGAGCCTTGACCATCTTAGCTTCACGAAAGCTGGCTCTGAAGACGGTCATGAGGTCACGAAAGGTTAATTTAGGTTACAGTGGCTCAAGTTAAATTGTCACTATAGGTTAATTATTTGGGGTCACTGTATAATAAGTTAGATGTTATCATTGGTTAAGTTTGGATGTTACTGTAGTTTAAGTTATGTGGTCACTGTAGGTTAAGTTTGTTACTTCATTACTTTAAGGGGGGGGGTACTGTGTATAAAGTTAAACTATACTTAAACTAGCAAGTCACTATAGGTCAAGTTTGGTTGCCAAAATATGTTAAATTAAACGGACAGTACAGGTCAAGTTAGGTGGTCACTATAATTAACTTAGGTTGCCACTATAGGTTAAGTTAGGTTTTTACTATAGGTCAATATATAACATTTAATATGGAGAGTCATAAATATAAGTAATGTAACTCACACCCCATAATCTTTGGGCCAGATTCACGAAGCAGTTACACCAGCACTTACGAACGTGTATATCTTTCCTCAATCTTTGACGGCTTTGGTTACATTTATTAAACAGTTTACAAGCATGAAAACTTGCCAATCAACTGTTGTTATTGTTATCAACAGCCTCCTGGTGCTTCGGAGCTCATTAACTGTTTAATAATTGTAAACAAAGCCGCCAAAGATTGAGAAAAGATGTACAGATTCGTAAGTGTTTGCGTAACTTCTTTGTGAATCTAGCGCCTTATTCGTTAGAAATGGATTCTAACTTCATTACACTTCGATTAAGGCACCGTCTGGAATGCTCTCGGACGCAGGTTCGAATCCACGTCACGGCCCTTGTGGATTTGTTCAATGCATTCTAACATGCATAGCACCTGCAGGCACCAATGGTCAGCTGGGACCTCAGTGTTATAGCGCTGTACCTTTAGAGCAATTCACCTATATCCACCATGCCGATATCTCTTAAGTTTCATGCGAGCCAGTTTCTCAACCGTGAGAAATTTAGTTTGTTCCGCCCGTCGGCATCGGGTATGTTCGGTGTTCCAGAGACGAGCTCGCTCAGGGGCTGTGTAACCCTCCCGACCATTACTGTGTGTTTGAGAGGCTCAGGCGTCGTGTATATACCAGTGATGGTTTCATCAGCATGTGGGGAACATTTTCCTGAGTGATTCCCGATGGGTTCATGTTGTAGTTACATTTGGCAGCCTGGCACATGGTAGTGTGTGTGTGGGGGGGGTACTCACCTAGTTGTATTTGCGAGGGTTGAGCTCTGGCTCTTTGGTCCCGCCTCTCAACTGTCAATCAACTGGTGTGTGTGTGTGGGGGGGGGGGGTACTCACCTAGTTGTGTTTGCGGGGGTTGAGCTCTGGGTCTTTGGTCCCGCCTCTCAACTGTCAATCAACTGGTGTGGTGTGTGTGTGTGTAGGGGAGCTTGTACATCTTTATTATCCATCATTGTTGCAGCCAGAACTCCAGTCGTCACTGCAGCTTGCTCATGTACACTTCTGATTCGATTCTTCTCATTAGTTTCACATCAACAACTTGAAGGATCTGATCTCTTATCATCTGGACTCCTGCCGTGACTCTGCCTTTATGTTCCTCGAGACTGTTGTGTCCGGAGCCTTTCCCATTACTCAAAAATGTTTTACCCATAAGTAAATTATCCGGTTGTGAGGCAGTGTGCCAAACACCTTCTGGGGCAGCTGAGGGCATTGACTTCTATATATTACCTTGTCCGCTACTGCCCTGCCCCTCCCCTGAGGACAGCCACTGCCTGCCCCTCCCCTGAGGACAGTCACTGCCCTCCCCTTCCCTGAGGACAGTCACTGCCCTGCCCCTCCCCTGAGGACAGTCACTGCCCTCCCCTGAGGACAGTCACTGCCCTCCCCTGAGGACAGTCACTGCCCTCCCCTGAGGACAGTCACTGCCCTCCCCTGAGGACAGTCACTGCCCTCCCCTAAGGGCCGCCCCTGCCCCTCCTTGCCCCTGAGGGCCGCCCCTGCCCCTCCTTGCCCCTGAGGGCCGCCCCTGCCCCCCCCCCCGAGGACAGTCACTGCCCTGCCCCTCCCCTGAGGGCCGCCCCTGCCCCCCCCCCCGAGGACAGTCACTGCCCTGCCCCTCCCCTGAGGGCCGCCCCTGCCCCCCTTGAGGGCCGCCACCCACGCGTGCCTGGAGCGAACTTCCTCACTAAAATATTCTCCACTTCGTCAACACTCTGTCCATTAATCATCTTCCCATTGTCATAAACCTTTCTCGTTTTCCCCTCCTCATAATTTTCCCCCTCCACTGTTTTCATTAATCATCGCTCTCTTTATCTGTGCACGTTTTTTACTCCTTTTTACTTTGTAAATTGTATTACATATCGGGGCAATTTTTGTCCTTTGTCTTTACATATTTTCACCTTTGGACTGGAAAAGTTCCGTTATCTAGGTATTTATTGTTTCCCGCCGGTCACAGAGAGGTTGGGGAATTTAGTTGTTATGTTCTGTTTGTTGTCAGTGCTCTGTCTTTCTTCCGTCTATAACCTGTAATTTGTTCGTAGACAGTCAGCCGTTTTTATTCCGTTTTGCTCTACGGTGTTTGTCTGCGTCCGTTCGTTATTCACCCGTTGGGTGTCCGTTGTCAGGTAGTACTCAATAGACCTTCAGTTAAGTCTATTGTCCATTGGTCGATAAGTGTTATTCATTCTCTCTGTCTCTCTCTCTCTCTCTCTCTCTCTCTCTCTCTCTCTCTCTCTCTCTCTCTCTCTCTCTCTCTCTCTCTCTCTCTCTCTCTCTCTCTCTCTCTCTCTCTCTCACTCTTTGTTCCCCCTTCCCTACGTTACCTCAGTCTACACCCCTTCCCTGCCTCACCTGATTGATTGTTGCCGCCGGAGGCGGCTAGTTTATTGTGCACCCGATACTCATCCTGTGAGCAGTAGCGCAAAAAGCATTACAGAGGCCACAAAAGATCTTTATCAGACCTCAACGGAAATTATTACATAAACAAATTCATCTATCCTTTACACCTTATAGTTACAATGTCAGCTAGTTACAAAAAATGTTCTATTTCAAGAGCTATATATTTACAGTAAGTCATTATTCATACATTGTAGGTCTTATCGCTAATACATCATTGTTTGAGCAATGAAGAGATAACAGAGTCATAGGGGAGCTGCTGTTTATTATTAGTCTTCACAAAACACTACTTATTTCTTAATCTCATATGTCGTTTATCTACTGGAAGCGAAATATGGATACAGTGCAAGGATTTCAGGTATTTTATCCTTGGTAATAAGATAGGTTGCCATATCATACAACGTGAGTTTAGATTTATCTCTAAATAGCTCAATTTTACTACAATCCAAGATATAGTGTTCGAGTGTGTGTCCCTGTCTTTGTCCACACACTTTACACTTTACTTCATCTAGATCCCTATACAAGCCGAACTGCCAGAGATACTTGTAGCCAAGTCTTATACGAGCTGTGACAACATCTGTTAGTCTACTGACTTTGTTACTTGCCCCATACACATGTTTTACTTCACACATTTCATTGTGATAAACAATGGAGCTGCTTGATCCAGTTTGCACTGTTTAACTTTCTTCAAATTCATCCAGGAGTTCTCATCTAATGACACTTGTTTGATAAGTTTGGGTGGGTTTAAGTATGTACAAGGATGTCATCTGTATAGCTGATAGTGATGTTTGACGGAGTAGTTTGGATTGATTTTAGTAAGGCATTAATTAAACCTTAAACAAGGTAAGACTTAGTACTCCTCCTTGTGGGGTGCTCTGCACCCCTACCCTGCCTCACTCTACACCCCTACCCTGCCTCACTCTACACCCCCTCCCCTGCCTCACTCTACACCCCTACCCTGCCTCACTCTACACCCCTACCCTGCCTCACTCTACACCCCTACCCTGCCTCACTCTACACCCCTACCCTGCCTCACTCTACACCCCTACCCTGCCTCACTCTACACCCCTACCCTGCCTCACTCTACACCCCTACCCTGCCTCACTTTACACCCCTACCCTGCCTCATTCTACACCCCCTACCCTGCCTCACTCTACACCCCTACCCTGCCTCACTCAACACCCCTACCCTGCCTCATTCTGCACCCCTACCCTGCCTCACTCTACACCCCTACCCTGCCTCATTCTACACCCCTACCCTGCCTCACTCTACACCCTTACCTACCTCACTTTGCACCCCTACCCTGCCTGACTCTACACCCCTACCCTGCCTCATTCTACACCCCTCACCCTGCCTCACTCTACACCCTTACCCTGCCTCACTCTACACCCTTACCCTGCCTCATTCTACACCCCCTACCCTGCCTCACTCTACACCCTTACCCTGCCTCACTTTGCACCCCTACCCTGCCTCACTCTACACCCTTACCCTGCCTCACTCTACACCCCTACCCTGCCTCACTCTACACCCCTACCCTGCCTCACTCTACACCCCTACCCTGCCTCACTCTACACCCCTACCCTGCCTCACTCTACACCCCTACCCTGCCTCTCCTCCTCTCCCCCACATATTCAGAGGTCTGAGAATTATTGGTGTGATATATTACATTGTTCACCTGAGGACGGGAATGTGTTGTGAGAGGCAAGACAACAACACGGTGTTGACACTGGTCTTAATTACCATCATGTTTATGGTGTAGTGTGTTGTGTAGCGGCTATTGTGGCCACGGTATACACTCTCAGCCACGGGTGGTAGTGGCGGGGTGAGGGAGAGAGGGTGAGGGTGAGAGTGAGAGTGAAGGTGAGAGTGAGAGAGAGGGAGAGAGGGTGGGGGAGAGAGAGAGAGGGTGAGAGAGAGAGTTTGAGGGAGAGAGTTTGAGGGAGAGAGAGAGGGTGAGAGAGAGAGGGGGAGAGAGAGAGAGAGAGAGAGGGTGAGGGAGAGGGTGAGAATGTTGTGCTGGAGGCATTTTTGGATGACAGGACTCCAGAGAGCTTTGTAAAGATTGTCGCTATACCTCCTGAATACGATAGCGGGCCAAGGCGCGGGAGTTGCAGTTCGCATCAGTAACTCCGGCCATGACCGACCTACCGATCTCCTTATTCCTTTTCATTTTAAAAATGATGTTCTTTAAGCTATGTATAACCCCCAGAACATCCATTATGTTGTGCACAACGTATAGTCCTCAATGGCTGAGTGCTTCGCCAATCAACTTCCTGATGGAGAATCTTGACTCCCTTCTGATACAATATAACTATCAGCACATTATAATTGTGAGGGTCTCAAGCAGTGTATCATACAGAGGCATCTTAATGATCTCTTAGCAGTATTCGACCAGGAAAATTGTGTCATCTTCCCAACTCATATCTGCAGGTTCTTCCCTCGATCTTTCTCGTAACTGATGTACTTACAAGCATAATGCGTAGCAGACCCCTGGGATATGTTAGCTCACCAGACCCGCAGGCTGTCTTCACTGCACTATTCCGACAGATCGAGGTGAAGGATCAACTCTGGCAACCTGACTTTCTGGCAGAGGAGTCTGGTCAACTGTCTGCGCTGTGCTGGGAGCAGCTGTGTGGAATGCTTTGTGATAGAGCGAGGTAAACAGACAAACACATACCTTCACTAGTCACATACTGGACCTCCAGCTCAAGAACATTCCTCACCGGCAGTACTCGTAGGTACTCCAGCCGTGTGATCAAGCCGTGTGATCAAGCCGTGTGATCAAGCCGTGTGATCAAGCCGTGTGATCAAGCCATGTTTGGCTGTCAGTGCCGGAGGGTTGGTAAGGCCAAAACCAAGAGCTGGAGAAGATATTGAAGGTATCCTGCCGCTCACACCAGGAACAGTCATACATAAGCTTGTCGTAGTTCAGTAGTGGGTTATCTCCGGATGGGAATCAGAAACAAGAAGAAAGCTTGCATCAGGAAGAGTTGGAGCCAGAGTCTGATGGTCTACTGGATGGCTTGACAGAGATATGGGCACACAATCCCACCACCAAGCCAGGAAGAAGGAACTGTCGAGACCAGCCATCAGGAAAAGACTGAGCTCTTGGCAAGCCATTTATGCTTCCAAGATGAACGTGCCTGATCCAGAAGGACAACCTCCACAACTTGATTCAGGCACTGTCAAAGTTGTCTTCAGTAGTTATTCAACAGTATGAAGTCCACTAAACTATATTTTCTACCACAGATCTGGCCATACGTTAACAATGCTATATATATACATTTTCTTCTGTCCTCGATGGACAGCGTTAGAGATCTGTTAGACATTATATATATTACAGTGATTTATTGAGCAACGAACTATAGAAGATGATTTTAGTACTTTTACCATGCTAACCGTCATACATAAATACATACGTCTGTCCAACATAGGTAGTGTTCGAGGTAGGTTTACAAGGATGTAAACTTGGTGTGCCAAAGATTGTTACTCTGTTGCGCGAGGCTGTTGGCTGAGTCTCTCACAAGAATCAATTAACTTTGCCTAACTCAAGGAATTTGGCCCTCCCAAATTCCCTAGGTCGGCCGACCTAGGGAGCCGGTCGGCCGACCTAGGGAGCCGGTCGGCCGAGCGGACAGCACGCTGGACTTGTGATCCTGTGGTCCTGGGTTTGATCCCAGGCGCTGGCGAGAAAAAATGGGCAGAGTTTCTTTCACCCTATGCCCCTGTTACCTAGCAGTAAAATAGGTACCTGGGTGTTAGTCAGCTGTCACGGGCTGCTTCCTGGGGTTGGAGGCCTGGTCGAGGACTGGGCCGCGGGGACACTAAAGCCCCGAAATCATCTCCAGATAACCTCCCTATGGGAAACGATAGATGTAGTTCCAGTCAAGAAAAAGAAGAAGAATGGTCGTGAAGTGGGTAACTACAGCCCGGTGTCGCTGCTTTCAATTACTGGAATATGGCAGCATTTTTAGTAGCATGTTGCTGCTATGTTATCGTCAGTTTAGTTGTAGGAAATGTTCTGCTGCTGAACTCTCCCTGAACCTCTTTACTAAGGGCCATCGTGCACTTTTATGATTCCAAATTAAGTTGTGTTATTGAACTGGACATTGAACGAGTCTTGGATGGGGTGTGGGACTCTGGACTGGTAGTGAAACTTCAAGCACTTGATAATTTAGGTTCTATTTTTACCAGTAATAAGGGACTACCTTCAAGAACGGTGTGTTTATATATATATATGTATTAACACGATGTACTGAACGGGGTGAGAATAGCTTGAGCTACCTCATCCCTTTGTGTGTATTTTACCTCAATAAACTAATTTCAATTTCAAGAACGGATTCTTTTAAGAGTTGTTCTCAATGGAGAAGACTGTGAAGACCACTCAGTTGGTGCCAGCATACTGTAGTAGTGTGCTCGGTCCTTTGTTGGGGAATGTCTGCTTCATCCATTTACTAAACCCTGAAGCTCTCAGGCCTATGCTGACCACTGTACTCTAATCTTTACTTATGAAAAAAGAAGAAATACTGACTGCTATAAGGCTCATTAATCACTACAGGGTATACGTAAATCTGTGTATCTATGTATTTACGTATGTAGGTTAGCTTAGCATTTTTTAAAAGCACCGAATCACCTTCTGTGGTTGATTGTTCAATAAACCCTTGAACTATATGTTTAACACATCTCTAACCCTGTCCATGGAGGACAGAAGAAAATGTATATATGCTGGTTAGCATTGTAAATGTCTGGCCACGTTTGTGGTAGGAAAAAAAAACTACCTTGTAGCAATGTCTACCTGGGGGAAGATGATGTCAAGTCACATTTACGGCAGGAAAAAACCACAGACGATGCTGATATTGCATCTGGAACAGGTATGCAAGTGAGTGACAGAAGACTAATGATCAGTGACGAAGTTGACATCTGGAACAGGTATGCAAGTGAGTGACAGAAGACTAATGATCAGTGACGAAGTTGACATCTTGGAAATAAACTTTTGACACTTCAGTGACCATGGGAAAATCACGTGTAAATAAATAGATTACAAATAATTGTATTGTAAATAAAGATTGTAAGCAAAGGAGCCAAGAATCTTACAGCTTTAAGGCAAATATCATAATTTCTTGGCAGCGTGGGTTGGCAAACATTATATGTGGCTCAAGTTCACTTGCGTCTCTAGTATGCACCGCTCTACTGGATGGCCTAACCTCTCATGTATCATAATCTTAGACAAGGTGGAGAACCATGAGAAGACTTGTGACTAGTCTTGACCTGTTGTGCTTGGGATGTGCAGCACATCATAGCCTCCAACATTGCAGAGATGTCGATTGATTGATTGATGAAGATCAAGCCACGCTAGAGGAGGCACGGGCATGAATAGCCCGTAAGCAGAGATGTTGGCGAACGTCCCGTTATATACACGGCAAATGATCTCAAGGTTTCCAAGGTTCCGCCCTCCCCCCCCATCTGACCTAATTTCGTGGACACCCAACAGTTGGCAATCACAACACAAGGCGCTCAGCGATCAATTTCACTCCGTCGGCGACCATTCATTCCTAGAATGACTCGCATTTGGAACATGTTTGCTCCACATATAGATACACGGGAAGTCAAGTCAACCGCCCATATGAAGACCTTAGTACACCGTTGGCTCCTGGAGCACCTTGTTCCTTCCTTCAGTGCTACGTAGCGTTAATTGTTAGTTTGTTCTTAAGGGATAAAAATATGAAGTTCATCAAATAAATTAATTTCCAGGGACGAGCTTGATGTGAAGTGATGTAGGATAACAGCTCTGAGCTTATAGTTTCATTAGCAACTTTACCAGAATTCTTCGTTAACTAAAGTTAAAAAAGCCTGAGTTAAAAAAAAAAGATGAGTTAGGATGAGATACAGTGTGAGGATGAGAGAGAGAGAGAGAGAGAGAGAGACAGAGGGTGAAGGGGAAGGATGAGATACAGTGTGAGGAAGAGGATGAGAGAGAGAGAGAGAGACAGAGGGTGAAGGGGAAGGATGAGATACAGCATAAGGAAGAGAATGAGGAAGAGGATGATAGAAAGAATAAAGGAAAAATGAAGAATCTCTTATTGAATCAATTTCACTTCTCTTACTGATCAGGTCACAGGAGGACACTGCCTATTAATAACTAACAGGTGAAGCTCCCTAGTTCAGTCTAACAACCAACATTTAGTGGTGGTAGCGAGAAGTGTTTAGGGAGGAATGTGAGCATCTGTGGCCGCCAGGAATGACTACCACAGAGAACACAGCAACGGCGTCACTTCTTGCAAGTTCGGTGTTCGATCCCCTATAGTTCAAGTGTTTGGGCACCGTTCCTTCACTCTGTTCCTTGTCCATATATCCCTCCCATGTGTTATATTATCATGCTGGCTTGGGGCTTTCTCCCGATAATTACCCTAACCTGGCCTCAGGCCCGGCTCTGGGAGTAGAAGAACTCCCAAAACCTTCTTCAGGTATACCCCAGGTACCTTCCCTTGCTCAACCACTTGGGCTGAACGGTAGAGCGACGGTCTCGCTTCATGCAGGTCGGCGTTCAATCCCCGACCGTCCATGAGGTTTGGCACCATTCCTACACCCGTCCTCCCCCCCCCATCCCAAATCCTTATCCTGGTTCCTTCCAAGTGTTATATAGTCGTAATGGCTTGGCGCATTCCCCCCTGATAGTTCCCTTCCTTTCCCTCGTAGTTAAATACATATAAGATATATGATATCTTATATAAGATATATGATATGATGTTATCTAGCAAACAGTATTAATTCTATACTCTGGTTAATCTTTATTCCATCAAGGAATAAAGCAGCAACAATGCTCACTTCATCATGGTACAATACAACTCGTTTAAGATCACACAGATGCAGACATAATAATAGAATCATACAGCTATACTAGAATTTATGTAAGACCAAAGCATTTTAAGAGCTTTTCAAACAGAATTAATCACGTAAGTGCTTAAAGTCGATGGCTCCCCAGGGTACAAGTAATCACTGAAGGAACACAAACAGCTCATCAACACACAACCAGTGACCAGTGCTGGTAAATATGTACTGGGAATACATGTTACTAACACCAGATGCCTCGTTACCTCATGCAGGCGAGGAGTCACAATAACGTGACTGAAGAATGTTGACCAGACCACACACTAGAAGGTGAAGGGACGACGACGTTTCGGTCCGTCCTGGACCATTCACAAGTCGATTGAAAATGGTCCAAGACGGACCGAAACGTCGTCGTCCCTTCACCTTCTAGTGTGTGTGGTCTGGTCAACATTCGTTGCCTCATAACTCGTGATATCGCCCTGGACCCTTACGGGTTCACTATAACCTGTTCTCTTACAAATTACGTCTGAATTTGGCCGTTTGTCCGTATGGCCGAAAATGGACGTAATTTGAAAAAAAAAAATTTAAAATAAATTTTGGATTTTTTTCTAAATCAGTAAGTTAAGGGTCCTCTGGTAGGTTATGAGGGCAGGAAAGTTCTCATAAGGTTTCAAAACGTCATGAAAACTGTTGATTGAAAGTTTCCTCTCCAAACCTAACCGAGTAAGCCAGAGGACCCAAAACAGAAAACGGGACAGTACGTCACTTTCGTGAGCCGATTTCATTTCAAATTACGTCCAATTTGGGCCATACGAGAAAACGAATGAAAAGCGACGTAATTTTAAGGGTTGCACTATAGCCCCGTGCTACGTAGGACATTTCGTTCTGACGTAGCTAAATCTAAAACAACAACACTGCACCCAACCGTTGTATAAGACAGACACCCACGCTCTTAAGAACTCTAGGCTCTTAAGCCTTACCGCTACAAACTCTTCCCTGGCTTCTAAGACTCTTAAGTCACCACGTAATCTGCAGGGATCCCCAACGTTACCAAACTCAAGAAGTTAAATGCATTAGGCTCTCAGAAAGAGTCTTCTTGCCTGGAGGCTCTCAGAAAGAGTCATCTTGCCTGGAGGCTCTCAGAAAGAGTCATCTTGCCAGGCGGCTCTCATCACGTGGTAAAGAGTCTTGGGCGCGTGGAAAAAGTTGACGCCTACTGATTGGCTCGGAGCTCTTATTTCTGAATGTGGTGACAAAATGCGTGTCATGTAACGCGCTGGTTTCCGCTCGCTGGGAGGTCGACTGCTTCTCTACTTTATGCGGAATATTTACATGAAGTGATGTTTCAGAAACTACAGTTCTCTCCTCAGTCAGTCAGTCAGTGTATCCAAGCGTAGGGCGGAGCTCCGAGTTAGTGAAACATTTTCAGTGTCAACAACAGCTAGGAAGTGATTTTCAGTTGGACATGTTGACAGACTTCCCGGCACAACACGACGCTTCGGGCGACCCCTACCAGGTGCTGGGTGGCCCTGGGGTGAACCCGTTCTCTCAATTTCCCCCCCTCGTAAAAAATGCAGTGGTTTAGCTTAACCAAAAGCGTCAAAATCTAACCTAACCTAACCAACCTAGCGGAACTGATACGTATTAGTCCTTGGAAGTTGCAGTGTTTCCGTCATACTCCCACATACACACTCACCCGCCACACCCACATACACCCACACTATCTCACCCTCCACACACACCCACACTCTCTCACCCTCCACACACACCCACACTCTCTCACCCTCCACATACACCCACACTCTCTCACCCTCCACATACACCCACACTCTCTCACCCTCCACACACACCCACACTCTCTCACCCACCACACACATACTCCCACACTGGGGAGTCCCACACTATCACTCCCATACTGATATATGTAAATGATCTCCCAGAGGGTATAAAATCGTTCCTCTCAATGTTTGCTGATGATGCAAAAATTATGAGGAGGATTAAGACGGAGGAAGATAGTAGGAGGCTACAAGATGACCTAGACAGACTGAATGAATGGTCCAGCAAATGGCTACTAAAGTTCAACCCGAGTAAATGCAAGTTAATGAAACTAGGCGGTGGACACATGCGATCAGACACAGGATACACAATGGGAGATGAAATCCTTCATGAAACGGACAGAGAGAAAGATCCAGGAGTTGATATCACACCAAACCTGTCTCCTGAAGTCCACATCAAAAGAATAACGTCTGCGGCATACGCGAGGCTGACTAACATCAGAACAGCCTTCGGGAACCTGTGTAAGGAATCATTCAGAATCCTTGTATACCACATATGTAAGACCAATCCTGGAGTATGCAGCCACAGCATGGAGCCCGTACCTTGTTAAGCACAAGAGGAATTTGGAAAAAGTTCAGAGGTATGCCACTAGGCTAGTCCCAGAACTAAGAGGCATGAGCTACGAGGAAAGGCTGCTTGAACTGCACTTCACGACACTGCAACCTTTCCAAGGTCACCTGGTTTGCTGCCACCTCTTTTAGCGCCGTGACTTCTCCCTGTGCTATTGTAAAAACCTCCTGGAACCTTTTGTTGTGTTCTTCACACACCTCTTTGTCATTCTCTGTGTACCTGTCCTCGCCCACCCTAAGTTTCATCACCTGTTCCTTCACTGTTGTCTTCCTCCTGATGTGACTGTGTAGTAGCTTTGGTTCGGTCTTGGCTTTATTAGCTATATCATTTTCATACCTTTTCTCAGCTGCTCTTCTCACACTAACATACTCGTTCCTGGTTCTCTGGTATCTCTCTCTACTTTCTGGTGTTCTGTTATTACGGAAGTTCCTCCATGCCCTTTTGTTCAGCTCCTTTGCTTTCATACATTCCCTATTAAAGCACGGATTCTTCCTTTGATTCTCTGTTTTTTCCTGTCGGGCTGGGACAAACCTGCTTACACCTGTGTGTGTGTGTGTGTGTGTGTGTGTGTGTGTGTGTGTGTGTGTGTGTGTTAAAAAGTCTGTGATTAACAGTTGAGAGGCGGGCCGAAAGAGCCAGAGCTCAACCGCCGCAAGCACAACAAGGTGAATACACTCACCCGCCACAGCTCTTGCGTACCTTTATTTAATCAGCAGAACACATTTCCACATCACCGAGGCTGTAAGGCAATCCACATATTCCCACCCGAAATATTTGCCGCAAATATTACCTTTCCTCCACGGCGCGTCGCAAGCCGTGAAGTGCGACAGTTAACTGCTCCAGGCAACGGTTATGTCAAGTGCTTCCCTCCCTCCGTCTCCTACATATCCAACATTACACTGGGAACCAATACTTGCAGAAATGTTTTGCTAAGATGAGCTATTTTTATCCTGGTGAGCTGGCGATGTCTAAAGTCTGGGGGCCAGATTCACGAAACAGTTACGCTAGTACTTACGAACGTGTACATCTTTCCTCACTCTTTGACGGCTTTGGTTACATTTATTAAACAGTTTACAAGCATGAAAACTTCCCAATCAACTGTTGGTATTGTTATAAACAGCCTCCTGGTGCTTCGGAGCTCATTAACTGTTTAATAATTGTAAACAAAGCCGCCGAAGATTGAGAAAAGATGGACAGGTTCGTAAATGCTTGCGTAACTGCTTCGTGAATCTGGCCAGTAGCTCTTAGATGTTTAAAATGTTTATCTCAGTGTGTGTGTGTGAGAGAGAGAGAGAGAGAGAGAGAGAGAGAGAGAGAGAGAGAGAGAGAGAGAGAGAGAGAGAGAGAGAGTCTATAACGACCCCCCCCCCCCTCTCCCCCACGCAGCCTCAGTCAACATCATCCAGCCTGCTAATTGGCTTTCCATCACCCCTTGAAAAGTACACATTTTTGCGGGGCGCGAATAGTGGCAGTAGGAGCGGGGGCCGCCCGCGGGCTGCGGTCCGCGGGCTTCACTGGGAATTATTTAATGAGGAGTCATCAGTAGCAGGTTGTAAAGGCTGTCCTTTACCTCCAGGCCGGTGCTGCCCGGGAGGAAAGAATCAAAGGACTTGAGGGGATTAACAGGAGGAAGAAAGCTGTTATGTTTGAGGATATGAGAGAGGGAGACATAGTACATAGGGAAGACAGATAACGAGTTTAGTCTATGGCTTGATTTGTTTTGGTTATGTGAGGAAGTGAGTGGTATGTAGTTGAGAGCAAGAGGGGCTCTCTCTCCACATTTTCAGGTGTGCACGGACGGCTCATCATGTCCCTGTGGCGGCTACATAGTGGTGCTGAAGTACGCCACGGATATGTAATATGAAGTAATAATGGTGCCACTTTGCTAGTGGCACGGATGTATATGCTACGACAAGTCACTACTACCATGGACACTACGACACGCATACTACGACTGACACTACAGCGGTGAGAGAGAACAGCAGGAACGCTACAACAATCTTGACCACTTCTACTATTTCAACGTAAACACAGTTAAACAACCATTCATATTCTTCAAATACCTGTCTATTTGTTTGTCTAGGGTTCGTATATAAGATGCGTCTACGATATGATGGGGCCGTTCCTTCGTGCTCTACGATGTAAATAAACACCTGCGTCGTATATTTTGGTCACACTTACGACCTCTTAAACTTTGTCATTTTTTATTGGAGCTTCTTTGCATCTGAAATAGGGTTTTTTTTCGGTGGGTCAATTTTTTTGTTTTCAATACCTTAAAAAGTTCAATTTGATCTTTCCCTAGTTCATGGTTCTTCAAAGAAAGCAAATTTGGAATTTTTGAGTCTTATTTCATATGTTGAATTTTTCCAGGATGATTTTAGTTCAGTCGACCCTCGCTATGTACTTAAGCTTATCTTCTCTATGAATAGTTAGACTAGGGGCCAGATTCACGAAGCAGTTACGCAAGCACTTACGAACCTGTACATCTTTTCTCTATCTTTGGCGGCTTTGTTTACAATTATTAAACAGTTAATGGGCTCCGAAGCACCAGGAGGCTGTTTATAACAATAACAACAGTTGATTGGGGAAATTTGCATGCTTGTAAACTGTTTAATAAATGTAACCAAAGTCGTCAAAGATTGAGGAAAGATGTACACGTGCATAAGTACTTGCGTAACTGCTTCATTAATCTGGCCCCAGAACTGTACAGTGTTCCAGGAGAGGCCTAACCAAAGTCTATCTCTGCTCCTTTGTGTCATTCCTTGGCCTTATGTCACATATATCCTCAGGTAATATAATTTTTATTTTCAGTGTTAGGTATTGATGTGAATATGTATCATTCTTAGAGTAAATGAAATTGCGACTCTTGGAAGCCCCTGTTCTCGTCACGTGATTTTGCTCAACCAATCTGGGATGGGGCGGTGCTTAACGTTACTTGATTGGCTCAAGTAGAAGACGTCAACCAATCAGGACGCGGGAGACTAGTTTCACGCAAGCACTTGTATTGGCCTCGAGAGTCCGAAAATTCACTACTCTAATGGTGCCAGAAATGGCTTGAGTACACACACAGAGATCACACTAACGTGATGCATCAAATGAACAAATCCACAAGGGCCGTGACGAGGATTCGAACCTGCGTCCGGGAGCATTAAGGCAGTGTCTGGGATGCTCCCCGGACGCAGGTTCGAATCCTCGTCACGGTCCTTTTGGATTTGTTCATGGCTTGATTGTCTAAAAAAAATCTCCTCACTTCGGAACCAAAGAGGGCGATACAAGGGCAGGAATAACCCGAATTGGCGCCCTGGTGGTTCGGTGAAACAGTTCTTTCCCAGAACTGGATTATTTCTGCCGTCATTCCCTGCTTGACGTGGGTCGGGCAGGGCGCCAGCTGCGGGACAGGAACGAATATGTCAATCAGCGATATTAGAATTCGCCGAGGAAGAGGAACGGCAGGAGCCGGGTCACGGGGAAGCTCAGAGCTACAGTCTGAACACTGATGAGAAGGTTGGAGATGAAGAGTCATCATTGTGCTTGAAGCAGAATGAGTCCTACACCGACCGTAATCAAAACAGAGGCCCCGGCGAATTCACGATATTTACCTGAATTTACCTGAAGGGCCACTAATACTGGTGGCCTCGATGAGGACAGGAAGCTGGCGGCTTGTCAAAGGCTCCCCCCATGAACTTCATGGGGGCGGGACCATGTATATGAATCTAAACAATAGTAATGGTTACAGTTCTAATGACATTATATATATATATATATATATATATATATATATATATATATATATATATATATATATATATATATATATATATATATATATAAAGGAGTATACCCGGCTGCACCTAGGTCTCTTGCCACTCTTTCCACCCTTGCCCCCCCCCCCGCCCCCCTCGTGAACACGTCTGCCCCTTAACTCCCTCGTTCCCATCCCTTTGGTTCCCCCTTCATCTTCCTCTACACCCTTCCCCCTCTTCCACTTCTCTCAGTAAATGTATTATTAAGAAACACTAAAACAGCTGTTTGCGTCACTCAGGAAATATATTATTACGATTAATAAAGACTAAAGGAACCCACATCAAATATTTCACACTTAACAATATCAAAATTGCCTAGGGGGGGGGGGTCTATAATTGCTAATATTTCTCAAAGAATTTATCCTACTAGGCTCACCCCCATCCATCCTATGTCCGCCCCGTACCCCAGACCGTTCCCCCTGCAAAGTTATATAAGGCTGGTCCTATGCATCTGGTCTCCAACTTTGGACAGACAGGCATGCATTGTCTTATAGTATAGATGTCTACTGATAGCAGTCTTTCTTGTAGACATACGTTATTGAATATGACAGGAAGGTTCAGAGTAATGATTCTAACAGGAATCTTCTCTATATTTCTTATGATCATCTTCACCTGAAAAGGAAGTTTAAAAATTAACTCCAAAAGTAAATTTGTACAGCTTTATATGACCTGAGACAAAAGATATACGTTTTGCTGAACCTGTCAACATTTTCAAAGGCAGAGTTTATTAATGTGAACATAAGTTAGCTTGAACAACTGAATATATAACCAAAAGGGATGTGGTTCAGTAAGGTGTGACAAGGTCCAGTCGACCTATAGCAGTTGTTTGACTCATGCTCTACAAAACATGTAGGGTGAGGCAGCTCTCATCTCTCATAAGTAAATAAACATGTAGGGTGAGGCAGCTCTCATCTCTCATAAGTAAACATATAGGGTGAGGCAGCTCTCATCTCTCATAAGTAAACATATAGGGTGAGGCAGCTCTCATCTCTCATAAGTAAACATATAGGGTGAGGCAGCTCTCATCTCTCATAAGTAAACATATAGGGTGAGGCAGCTCTCATCTCTCATAAGTAAACATGTAGGGTGAGGCAGTGTGCTCAATATTCTTTCAACCGCGGTCATCAGGATGGTAGAATGTACTCGAGTGTGAGCTGGCTGGTACCAGGTGGTTGAGATTGTTTAACATGTAGTGCTTCGACAATGTCTAATCTTCTAATCTTGTATGCGTCGATTATATCGGTGCTTTTGGTCAGGACGATTTCTCAGGTGATGATTGATTAGTAGTAGAAAACGGGATTTTTTTAAGGGGGTCGAAAAGCCCACTGTTTATGTTTTATTAAAATATTTACTGTAAGTACTATGAGTTTTGGAGGAAAGGTTGGTTATTAAGACGATCATAATAACTTACTGACTAACCATGAGGTATACTTTAGTCCTCCTCCTAGTCCAGGACGAAGGTAAACAGTCTACACACCAAGACGCAGGGAAGGCCGCTCTGTATACCCCCACAAAGGAGCCCACTTTGTAAACAACAGCGTAAAGTTTCATCTTGGCTAAGAGACAAATTACTATTTTATTATGTTGGTTTTATTTTAGGAAAGGAAATTTACGTTGTGTCAACATTGCCACAACGACTCTGCAACATTTTGGCTCCCCCCTGGTTATATAAAGTAATTATCCGCGGCGCAACTAACTCAGTCGCTAACGAGCAGTTACTTTAAGGCAATAGCTCGTGTGGTGCAGAGTAGTTATCACAACAGGGCGCTGGAACCACCCATCTCAGCACCTGGTAACCTGTATACAGGCGACCGTGTTGATGAATACCGGCCTAAAATTAATTAGTTGGGTGGTCCAGATTTGTGTCAATAAAAATTGGAGTAATTGTATTATGAACGTGAAGCAGAGTCCAAAACCCGACCGGGAAGTGGAGACTGTTGTATGATGTTGTGGTCAGTGGGAACACACACACACACACACACACACACACACACACACACACACACACACACACACACACACACACACACACACACACACACACACACACCCTCACATACAAACATACACACACACACACCTGTACCTCAGGAACCTGTACATTAGTTGATTGACCGTTGAGAGGCGGGACCAAAGAGCCAGAGCTCAACGCCCCCCACCCCCAAGCACCATTAGGTGAGTATACGCACTCACCCAAACAGTGGGGCCTCACGGCTGAGTGGACAGCGCTCGGGGGTTACCTGGTACCTGGTTGATGGGATTCTGGGAGTTCTTCTACTCCCCAAGCCCGGCCCGAGGCCAGGCTTGACTTGTGAGAGTTTGGTCCACCAGGCTGTTGCTTGGAGCGGCCCGCAGGTCCACATACCCACCACAGCCCGGTTGGTCCGGCACTCCTTGGAGGAATAAATCTAGTTTCCTCTTGAAAATGTCCACGGTTGTTCCGGCAATATTTCTTATGCTTGCTGGGAGGACGTTGAACAACCGCGGACCTCTGATGTTTATACAGTGTTCTCTGATTGTGCCTATGGCACCTCGTCGACCCTCGTATGGGTCGTAGTCCTAATGGCCCGGGTTCGATTCCCGGCAGAGGCGGAAACAAATAGGCAGAGTTTCTTTAACCTGATGCCTCTGTTCACCTAACAGTAAATAGGTACCTGGGAGTTAGACAGCTGCTACGGGCTGCTTCCTGGGTGTGTGTGTGCGTGTGTTAGATATATATTGCAGTGGAAAAAATAGAGGAAAAATAGATTGATTAGAAAGGCGGGATCCATGAGCTAATAGCTTGATTCTGCAAACACAAATAGTAAACACACACACACACACTCTCTCTCTTAATTAGAACATTAATATCATCTTAGAGAAGATGGGAAGACCAATTCAACCCCCCGAATCAAACTCCTCTTCTGCTAATTACTTTACAGTAAAAGAGATAATTACTAATTAAACTGAATTTCCACGAGAATGTGAAGTCGCAAAGGGACACCACAGTGAACCTGTTCAATATATATATATATATATATATATATATATATATATATATATATATATATATATATATGTATATATATATATATATATATATATATATAATATATATTCTATTTATAATCTGTCTATTGTACTTGAAAGTGTTCAATCACGAAAGTGCTCTGATTATTTGACTTTTCTCTCCAATGCGGATACTATTTATGTTGGTTTTTTGTACCTGCAGTATCGAGTTGTTAGCTCTTGGACCCCGCCTTTTTAACCGTCAGGTGGTCTGCTGTTCTGACTCCCGACCTAATCTTCTCTTTCATATTTTTTTCTCTCACACACACACATTAGAAGAATGCAGCTCGCAACAGCTAACTCCCAGGTAGCTATTTACTGCTAGGTAACAGGGGCATTCAGGGTGAATGAAACTTTTGCCCATTTGTTTCTGCCTGGTGCGGCAATCAAACCCGCGCCACAGAATTACGAGTCCTGCGCGCTACCCACCAGGCTACCAGGCCCCCAAACAATCTCATCTGCAGGGAGTAGGATGTGTGTGTGTGTGTGTGTGTGGATGTGGATGTGGATGTGTGTGTGTGTGTGTGTGTGTGTGTGTGTGTGTTGCCTTTGTTTATTTACATACGTGAGTGCTGTTTCTAGAGCACAACACTCGGTTTACATTTATTTAAATTATATGTTTTATTGAGGTCATAAATTTCTTTTCTCTCTCTCCTCACAGCTCGTAACTTCTCCCCTGACACACTATTTTTTCCCTTCACAGTTTTAGTAATCTCCCTCACCTCACTCCCGCGGCGCGGCCAACCCAACACCAGGCACAACCCACGGGCCGGGGTCGTCCAATTTGTTATTTTGGTATTTTGTTTACTAACATATTTAGGTACCTGTGCATTTGTGCAGCTGCCCTAGGCTACATGAAGGGGAGTACAGTGTGTGTCAAGAACTAACTGCCCTAGACTACATGAAGGGGAGTACAGTGTGTGTCAAGAACTAGCTGCCCTAGGCTATATGAAGGGGAGTACAGTGTGTGTCAAGAACTAGCTGCCCTAGACTACATGAAGGGGAGTACAGTGTGTGTCAAGAACTAGCTGCCCTAGGCTATATGAAGGGGAGTACAGTGTGTGTCAAGAACTAGCTGCCCTAGGCTATATGAAGGGGAGTACAGTGTGTCAAGAACTAGCTGCCCTAGGCTATATGAAGGGGAGTACAGTGTGTCAAGAACTAGCTGCCCTAGGCTATATGAAGGGGAGTACAGTGTGTGTCAAGAACTAGCTGCCCTAGGCTATATGAAGGGGAGTACAGAGTGTGTCAAGAACTAGCTGCCCTAGGCTATATGAAGGGGAGTACAGTGTGTGTCAAGAACTAGCTGCCCTAGGCTATATGAAGGGGAGTACAGTGTGTCAAGAACTAGCTGCCCTAGGCTATATGAAGGGGAGTACAGTGTGTCAAGAACTAGCTGCCCTAGGCTACATGAAGGGGAGTACAGTGTGTGTCAAGAACTAGCTACCCTAGGCTATATGAAGGGGAGTACAGTGTGTGTCAAGAACTAGCTGCCCTAGACTATATGAAGGGGAGTACAGTGTGTGTCAAGAACTAGCTGCCCTAGGCTATATGAAGGGGAGTACAGTGTGTCAAGAACTAGCTGCCCTAGGCTATATGAAGGGGAGTACAGTGTGTGTCAAGAACTAGCTGCCCTAGGCTATATGAAGGGGAGTACAGTGTGACAAGAACTAGCTGCCCTAGACTACATGAAGGGGAGTACAGTGTGTCAAAAAGCTAGCTACGTGATGCTAAAAATCCCCATCACACACGATGGTTAGTCATAGTTCCATGTGGTCAGTAGCCTGCAATGGCAAATTTTAGATGCAATATGAGGATATCCTCAAAATACCCTCCAGGTTTTCTTTGCATAGGATGGTTAGGTTAGGTGGGTGGTTTGGGTTAGTGCGTTTTAGCTAACTCTTATTTTGTACTTTGTGGCAGATCAATAGGATAGGCTGACTCAAAAACAGGACTTTCCCAAAAAGTGCTTTTGTGTGTGGCCGGGTAGCTGTTTTGGTTGTGGAGGCCTGGTTACGACTGGGCCGCGGGGACGCTAAGCCCCGGAAGCACCACCTCAAGGTGGTGGTAGTTACTCGTCATTACTGTATGTGGAGGAAGGTCTTGGAGAGGTAATCTTACAGGTGATCAGTGCTTGTCATTCACTAATGATTATGAGATAATGAGTCATTTCTACACGTTTTTAACATGTTGAGTTCTGATATATACTTGGTTTGGTGTTGGTCTTAGGCCTAACAACCGCGGGAGAGTCATTAAGGTCACCACAATAGCTTAACAACCAACCAGAATGTATACTTTACCCCTAGACATAGTCCAGGACTAAGATAAACTATTGGAGTATGCAGCGATAAGCAGGGTATTCCCACAGTGTATAGTTAATCAACCTGTGGCCCAGTCACCCAATCACGGGCCAGTCTGTTGATACGTGACGTCACAGGGCGCTTCCCATTGGTTACATCAGCTCACATG
>NC_091219.1:24018701-24093701 GCF_040958095.1 Procambarus clarkii | reverse complement strand
GACTCCAGGCTGGAGCTGCATATTCCAGGATTGGTCTGACATAAGTGGTATACAGGGTCCTGAAAGCAACAGCACTGCCATAATTTCATAATAATATCCTGCAATTACTCTGCATCACAAACTGACCGCAGCTTCCCTTTGCTCTCTCTCTCTCTCTCTCTCTCTCTCTCTCTCTCTCTCTCTCTCTCTCTCTCTCTCTCTCTCTCTCTCTCTCTCTCTCTCCACATTGCAGAAGCATATAGAGTGTTTACAAACACTCTAGCTTAAGCCCCTTTCACAACATGACTATGGCAACAAAACATAAAGCCACTTCCCATCACAAGACATTAGCAGCAGAGGAAGCTCCATCTTGCTCATGTCTCATCATATTCCTCGTGAGTGTATCCAGCCCATGAACAGTGTACACACAAACACACACACACACACACACACACACACACACACACACACACACACACACACACACACACACACACACACACACACACACAGCTTTTGCATTGGAACTGGAAACTATATTCTGGCTGGAAACTTCTGTTTTAAGTGCATTTAGTGAAGTTAAGGACAGTGTGAAGTTCCTGTTTATGGTAGAGTGACACATGGGAGGGAGAGTGACACATGGGAGGGAGAGTGACACATGGGAGGGAGAGTGACACATGGGAGGGAGAGTGACACATGGGAGGGAGAGTGACACATGGGATGGAGAGGAAGACGTAGGTGTAGGTATATGTGGGAGATTGTTTAACACATTGAAGAGCAATTGGTAGTGTGTTGTTGTTGTGGGATTAACAGGTTTTTGCCTTTTGTATATTTTGTGATTTGTTGTTTTTTGATAATATATATATATATATATATATATATATATATATATATATATATATATATATATATATATATATATTATTGAAAACTCACACCCCAGAAGTGACTCGAACCCATACTCCCAGGAGCAACGCAACTGGTATGTACAAGACGCCTTAATCCACTTGACCATCACGACCGGACATAATGAGGTGATAGCCTAAGCTATTTGAACCACCCCACCGCCGGCACTCGGATAGTAATCTTGGGCATAGCATTTTACCATGGGCATAGCATTTGGGCATAGCATTTTTCAGTTGCATATTGTCCTGGGGACCATTCAGGCTTGTTCGCATTTGTGTTCCTCACGTGTGCCCCAAAGAATGAGGTGATTTGGTAAAATGCTATGCCCAAGATTACTATCCGAGTGCCGGCGGTGGGGTGGTTCAAATAGCTTAGGCTATCACCTCATTATGTCCGGTCGTGATGGTCAAGTGGATTAAGGCGTCTTGTACATACCAGTTGCGTTGCTCCTGGGAGTATGGGTTCGAGTCACTTCTGGGGTGTGAGTTTTCAGTTGCATATTGTCCTGGGGACCATTCAGGCTTGTTCGCATTTGTGTTCCTCACGTGTGCCCCAAAGAATGAGGTGATTTGGTAAAATGCTATGCCCAAGATTACTATCCGAGTGCCGGCGGTGGGGTGGTTCAAATAGCTTCGGCTATCACCTCATTATGTCCGGTCGTGATGGTCAAGTGGATTAAGGCGTCTTGTACATACCAGTTGCGTTGCTCCTGGGAGTATGGGTTCGAGTCACTTCTGGGGTGTGAGTTTTCAGTTGCATATTGTCCTGGGGACCATTCAGGCTTGTTCGCATATATATATTATGTGTGTGTGTGTAATAATATATATCGGTAACCAGCGTGACCTAGCAGATTAAGTCTAGGGACTCATCATGAATGATTTGACTAACATTGTTCATTCATGTTTAATACTTTCTGGAGAAAACATTGGGAGGAGGATTGCGGGATTGAACCAGCGTCCTGGATCACTCCAGACACACGCCTCCATTGCCACTACCTACACCACAGTGAATGATTGTTACGTGTCAAAATTCGATTGAGTTATAATATTCGAGGGTAGCAGCTCGGTGCCTCCATATTCACAGTGAGTTTGGGCGGACTGTAGAATGTGTAACACTTAAGTATATTATGATGTACTGGCCAAGGCGGGCGTCTGGACGCTCGTCCGATCCCCGTTCTGCTCCAAAGATCTTAAAGAAATATTACGTTAGTGTAATTTCATCGTGGATTGTCATACCTTCTCAATCCATCATTTTGAGAAAAGGATCTACACCTTTTGTGGAACAAGAGGGAGGCAAAGATATGTTTTATTATCCACATGTTGTCTGAGTAACACAGAGATAAAAGGTTCTGTTATCTCTTCTAAAAGGTTGAGGTTATCATCTCAAGATAACCTTAAGAACTGTGTGAGACGCACCTCATACAGTGTGGGGTTTTCCCTAGGGGGAAAAATAGCTTTCTGCAATGTCAAGAGCCAGGTTGATTGAACATTTATGCAACCACTTACGAAACCTGTATATCTCTTCTCAATCATTACGGTTTTGTTTACATGTATTAAACAGTTGTATGAGCTCCGAGGCACTATACGAGGTTGTTTGTAACAATAATAACCTTGGGTTGTGAAGTTTCCAGGCTCGTAAACCGTTAATATAAATAAAGCCGCCATTATATAGGAGAGATGTACAGGTTTCGTAAGGGGTTGCATAAATGCTTGATGAAACTTGGCCTTGAGTTCTATGAAAACCTTCACTGCTGTATATTGACCATACTTCCACTGTGTGTGTGTATATATATATATATATATATATATATATATATATATATATATATATATATATATATATATACACCTACGAAAAGTCGTCTGTATATATTATTAAGAAACTTTTTAGGTTGAAAATATAATGAAGGACATGATTATATTTCCCAAGGATAATGCCGCAATGTCTCTTCTGCTCACCACAGGAATCTGACACACTTGTGAATACCACCTGTATAGCTGCTGATCTGATTTGTTAGACCTGATACCCATACTGGGTATCTGATACCCTTCCCAGGCACCTGATACCCATCCTGGCCACCTGATACCCATCCTGGCCACCTGATACCCATCCTGGGCACCTGATACCCATCCTGGGCACCTGATAAAATTTGAAAACAAATATTTTTCTCTCAGAAATGTAAAAAAATCGCTGATCATGTAAAAATTAACATAATTTTTGTAATTACAATTTCTCCATTAGCAGCAAAAACATATAAATTTTCAAGAGTTCACAGTGAGCCCGGGTCGACCCCTGACCTCTCCCAGACCTGTCCGCCAGTCTTATCTTGAGGTTATCTTGAGATGATTTCGGGGCTTAGCGTCCCCCGCGGCCCGGTCCTCGACCTGGCCTCCTTTTTGTTACACATCTCCCGGGAAGCAGCCCGTAGCAGCTGTCAAACTCCCAGCCACCTATGAACAAATCCACAAGGGCCGTGACGAGGATTCGAACCTGCGTCAGAGAGCATCCCAAATGCTGCCTTAATCGACTGAGCTACGACATGGTCAAAAGAGTTGAAACCGAAGTTCTACTGAACTTACTGGATCATGCAGTGATCCGGACTGGAGGGAGATTTTACCCATTTGTCTCCGCCTCCACTGGGGATCGAACCCGGACCCTCAGGACTATGACACACAGAGATCACACTAACGTGATGCATCAAATGAACAAAAGTAGCTCAGTCGATTAAGGCAATGTCTGGGATGCTCCCGGACGCAGGTTCGAATCCTCGTCACGGACCTTGTGGATTTGTTCTCAGGACTATGAATCCGAAGCGCTGTCCACTCAGCTGTCAGGCGAGCAAGACATTAGTTTTGGCCACACATTAGTTTTAGACAAGCAACTGTTGCTTTCCGTTCCACTGTGGTTCTTGCTTCATATATCTGAATCTATAAGTGGAAATGTCTGCTTTATTTTATGTTCGATGGTTGGAGGGCCAGACGCTCGGGGCTAGTCTCATATAACTTCTCTCAGTAATTGCTGTTGAATATGTGATGCCGCTTATTCTGGGAAACTCGTGCTTAACCTTTCCAGCTGATTGTTGTCGCCGGAGGCGGCTAATTCTCCCACTGAACCTGACCCGGAGGTCACCCTCATTGACCTGGTCGGCGGGTAGTTGACCCGGTGAGTCTGGCACTGGTCTGGTGAGTCTGGCACTGGTCCAGTAAGTCTGGCACTGGTCCAGTAAGTCTGGCACTGGTCCAGTAAGTCTGGCGCTGGTCCAGTAAGTCTGGCACTGGTCCAGTAAGTCTGGCACTGCTCCAGTAAGTCTGGCCCTGCGAGTATTTCACTGACCCGGGGCAAAAGGCTTCAACATTGGCTCGCCTGGTCTCGGCTTATCAGTATGCAAGGGAAATATCCCAGGTTCGTATCCATTATAATTTCTAATTCGAGAGGTGAATTTCTCATCATTTTCCATTAGTGTTTCCAGCAAAGTTCTTTTTTTTTAGCATCCAGAAGGAGGGAAAAAAACAGTCAACAAAAGCCTAATGAACGCAAAATTTCAGATATTCTCATCTTTATTTAAGAAGTTCCATTATTTCCTCTCCGTCGGCCCGAGTTGAAGTATGAATGTTGGAGAATGAGTAAAGGAACGAAGGGATGAAGGATACTTGGAAATATACTATCGGGAAAAAGGCCTGTTTCCTGGATATTGCCGCTGGCGGTTGATGTGGAAAATCGGATCGGAAACAGCTTTTAAATCAGTCTCCCTCGATGATCGTTTTCTCTCGTCTGGGGAAGGGGCGTTATTATTATTTTTTTATATTTTCGGAACTCGCGATATTTAATAATTTTCCGTCAACGCGAATTCAGCCCCCCCCCCCCCCCCCGGGCCGACTTTAAGGTAGCTGAGCCTGTCATTAGACCACTTCAGCAAGACTCTGAACCACCTCAACTCAGCACCGGGCTTCACCAGAGCCCTTCACCATAGCGTGCACTTTCTCCTACACATTCCTGCTGTAACATGTATTACTGTGTCACCAGCGTTACATGGTAACCTTCCGCCGGTACACAGAGGTGTTCATACAGCGTGTAGTGAAGCTTATCCGCGATACAAACCACAAAGATTAGCTTACTAGTTATCTTGAGGTTATCTTGAGATGATTTATCGGGGCGTCCCCGCGGCCCGGTCCTCGGCCAGGCCTACTTTTTGTTACACATCCCCAGGAAGCAGCCTGTGGCAGCTGTCTAACTCCCAGGTACCTATTTACTGCTAGGTGAACAGGGGGCATCAAGGTGAAAGAAACTGTCAGTTTATTCCCGCCTCCACCGGGGATCGAACCTGCAACCTTAGGACTACGAATCCTGAGCGCTGTTCACTCAGCCGTCAGGCCCCCAGAAGACTAGTGTACCCTTCCTCGATCATTACGGCTTAATCTGATTTGATTAAAGAGTTTCTCTTACGAGTTTATAAGCATTACAACTTAAGAATTTTAGAGTTAAAGACACCCCGCGTAGCGCTTCGGAGCTCATAAACTGATCTATAAATGCTAAGTAGGTAGAAGTGATTGAGAAATGATGTAAAGGTTTCGTAAGTGGAAACCTGGTTTTTCCGGGTCAGGACGGAGCTCTATCTAGTGCGTTCCCGGTCAAGACGGAGCTCTATCTTGTGCGTTCCCGGTCAGGACGGAGCTCTATCTAGTGCGTTCCCGGTCAAGACGGAGCTCTATCTAGTGCGTTCCCGGTCAGGACAGAGCTCTATGTAGTGCGTCTCCCGGCCCCGTGGGATGCTGGGCGAACCCTTTGCTGTATGGCAGAGTTGGCTTGATCAGGAGGCATATTTTGGTGCATCCTTGTATGGATCAAGTGTGTGTGTCTTGGGTGGATCTATAGACTCTATCCACGCACTTTATTGCGAGTGGATAAAGTGTGGATCTAGAGGCATCCTTGTGTGAATCAAATGGAAGTCTTTGGTGAATCAAGATTTACGTTCCTGTACAAACGAGGAACCTTCATCACCAATTACTAGATCAACAATAAACGTTCATATTATAACAACAAATAATCCTGCCCACGTCAACAACAACAACAACAACAACAACAACGTCATTAACAACAACAACAACACATCAGCAACAACATATCTCAATCAACACTAATTTATCACGCAACTTTTTTCAACTCACGAGACAAGAAAACACTAAGACGTGTTTGTCAATCGCAAGTTTTCTCGTTAAGCGCTCGCTCCGCCCACCAAATGTCTTCCAGGAGATAAACTTGACTCATTTCTGTACCACCAAAAGTTCGACATATTACCGCGTCCAGGTTTGATTTGCATCCATGACACGAGGTGGCGCCCTCCTTGGTTGACGCCACCAGATCATCTCTGGGGACCTGATGACGCCACCAGATCATCTCTTGGGACTTGATGATGCCACCAGATCATCTCTGGGGACCTGATGACGCCACCAGATCATCTCTGGGGACCTGATGACGCCACCAGATCATCTCTGGGGACCTGATGACGCCACCAGATCATCTCTGGGGACTTGATGATGCCACCAGATCATCTCTGGGGACTTGATGATGCCACCAGATCATCTCTGGGGACCTGATGACGCCACCAGATCATCTCTTGGGACCTGATGACGCCACCAGATCATCTCTGGGGACCTGATGACGCCACCAGATCATCTCTGGGGACTTGATGATGCCACCAGATCATCTCTGGGGACTTGATGATGCCACCAGATCATCTCTGGGGACTTGATGATGCCACCAGATCATCTCTGGGGACCTGATGACGCCACCAGATCATCTCTGGGGACTTGATGACGCCACCAGATCATCTCTGGGGACCTGATGACGCCACCAGATCATCTCTGGGGACTTGATGACGCCACCAGATCATCTCTGGGGACTTGATGATGCCACCAGATCATCTCTGGGGACTTGATGATGCCACCAGATCATCTCTGGGGACTTGATGACGCCACCAGATCATCTCTGGGGACTTGATGATGCCACCAGATCATCTCTGGGGACTTGATGACGCCACCAGATCATCTCTGGGGACTTGATGATGCCACCAGATCATCTCTGGGGACTTGATGACGCCACCAGATCATCTCTGGGGACTTGATGACGCCACCAGATCATCTCTGGGGACCTGATGACGCCACCAGATCATCTCTGGGGACTTGATGACGCCACCAGATCATCTCTGGGGACTTGATGATGCCACCAGATCATCTCTGGGGACCTGATGACGCCACCAGATCATCTCTGGGGACTTGATGATGCCACCAGATCATCTCTGGGGACTTGATGATGCCACCAGATCATCTCCTGGGACCTGATGACGCCACCAAATCATCTCCTGGGACCTGATGACGCCACCAGATCATCTCTGGGGACCTGATGACGCCACCAGATCATCTCTTGGGACCTGATGACGCCACCAGATCATCTCCTGGGACCTGATGACGCCACCAGATCATCTCTTGGGACCGGATGATGCCACCAGATCATCTCCTGGGACCTGATGACGCCACCAGATCATCTCTGGGGACCTGATGACGCCACCAGATCATCTCTTGGGACCTGATGACGCCACCAGATCATCTCCTGGGACCTGATGACGCCACCAGATCATCTCTTGGGACCTGATGACGCCACCAGATCATCTCTGGGGACTTATGACGCCACCAGATCATCTCCTGGGACCTGATGACGCCACCAGATCATCTCCGGGGACCTGATGACGCCACCAGATCATCTCTGGGGACTTATGACGCCACCAGATGATCTCTGGGGACTTGATGACGCCACCAGATCATCTCTGGGGACTTATGACGCCACCAGATGATCTCTGGGGACTTGATGACGCCACCAGATCATCTCTGGGGACTTATGACGCCACCAGATCATCTCTGGGGACTTGATGATGCCACCAGATCATCTCTGGGGACTTGATGACGCCACCAGATCATCTCTTGGGACCTGATGACGCCACCAGATCATCTCTTGGGACCTGATGACGCCACCAGATCATCTCTTGGGACCTGATGACGCCACCAGATCATCTCTGGGGACTTATGACGCCACCAGATCATCTCTGGGGACTTGATGATGCCACCAGATCATCTCTGGGGACTTGATGATGCCACCAGATCATCTCTGGGGACTTGATGCCACCAGATCATCTCTCGGGACCTGATGACATCACCAGATCATCTCTGGGGACCTAATGATACCACCAGATCATCTCTGGGGACTTGATAATACCAACAAATCATCTCTGGGGACCTGATGACATCAGCAGATCATCTCTGGGGACCTGATGACATCACCAGATCATCTCTGGGGACTTGATGACCCAACAAATCATCTCTGGGGACTTGATGACCCAACAAATCATCTCTGGGGACTTGATGATACCAACAAATCATCTCTGGGGACCTGATGACATCACCAGATCATCTCTGGGGACCTGATGACATCACCAGATCATCTCTGGGGACTTGATGACGCTACCAGATCATCTCTGGGGACTTGATGACGCCACCAGATCATCTCTGGGGACCTGATGACATCACCAGATCATCTCTGGGGACTTGATGACCCAACAAATCATCTCTGGGGACTTGATGACATCAACAAATCATCTCTGGGGATTTGATGACAAAATCTTGCGTAGTTCATGATGCCTTTATGAAAAGAAAAGATGCGTCAGCAAATCGTTCAACAGAAACCTGTCTATTGAAAATGCTAAAACATTGGTCAAAAATGAAAATATTCAAAGTAAAAGAAAAATATAGAAGGTGGAAAGTAAGCATGAAAATCCTAGCGACATGGAGACGAAAATCTCTCGGCCACTCTCACTGTGAGAGAGAGAGAGAGAGAGACCTCGACCACTCACTCTCACTGTGAGAGAGAGAGAGAGAGAGAGAGAGACCTCTCGACCACTCACTCTCACTGTGAGAGAGAGAGAGAGAGAGAGAGAGAGAGACCTCGACCACTCACTCTCACTGTGAGAGAGAGAGAGAGAGAGAGACCTCGACCACTCACTCTCACTGTGAGAGAGAGAGAGAGAGAGAGACCTCTCGACCACTCACTCTCACTTTGAGAGAGAGTGGCTGGTGTCTCCACAGTCGGCCCCAGTAACAGAGGAACTTCGAACTTATTCCAATTTTTTCTATTCCAATTTTTATTGTCTTAATTTTTTAAAGGATAGTGATTTATATCATTTTTTTTTTAAGTTTTTATTTTGTTATTGATGATTTTGATCTGATCTTACTGAGTAATTATGTTGCTTGTTTTAGTACTGGTGTTTTTCTATGAAAGGAGAGTAAAGGTGTGTTAGTCGTGTCTCAGCTGGTGTCTTGGTCTGCTCTTGAAGGCGGGTCAAAGGAGGCGAGTGGAACACGCAGGCGAGGGGCGGTGGTGTGTGATCTTCCTGTGTCGCCACCTACAGTACAACTTCTCTGGAGTATTCCACGTGTACTGAAGATTTTTGTAGTGTCTTGAAGTAGAATAATAAGTAATTTTTTGTTATTCTCTGCCTTCCATACTGCCTTACTCCTCTCCCCACACACACACTGACCTCCCTCCCTCCAACACATTCTCTCCCTCACTCTCCCTCCCACTCTCTCTCTCTCTATTCCACAGTTTCCCCCACACACACTCCTTCCCCCTCATTCTCTCTCCCACTCCCACCGTCAAGAACTATCTCTGGAGATAATCGCTCAGCTGACAGTGTTCCCTCTACTTCATCAATCTTAATCCCGTCAGCACCACGGACGTTCCTCCCTTCCTTCCTCTAACACATTCCCTCCCAACACGTTCACTGCTTGACTGTATTTCCCCTTGACACCTTTTCCTCTTTGACAGCTTTCCTTTTTGACAGCATTTCCCCTTGACATCGTCCAACCACTTGGGCTGGATGGTACAGCGGAAGTCTCGCTTCATGCAGGTCGGCGTTCAATCCCCGACCGTCCACAAGTGGTTGGGCACCATTCCTTTCCCCCCGTCCCATCCCAAATCCTTATCCTGACCCCTTCCAAGTACTATATAGTCGTAATGGCTTGGTGTTTTTCGCCCCTGTTAATCCCCTCCCCCCTCCCCTTCCTCCTTACCTACCTCTGTTCCACCCCTCCCAGCCCACCATCCCACCCTCGCCCTCTCCCCCTTTCTCCCTACTTACGCCCCTCGGAAATATTCAACTTCTAGACAACACGGCATCAAAGATCAGGATTGCCAGGGACCTTTTCCTAATCCATTTTTTGTTCATATACAAAATATCAATCCTACCTTTCTCCCTCCCCCTATTCTTTCCATTCCTCTTTCTTTATCTTTCCCACCTCCCATCTTCCTTTATTTGTCAATTCACAAATTCCCGCTTCACAATTCCCAACTATTCCTGCCTCTCACACACCACTCCTTCTACTATCCCCTCCTTCCCTTCTACCATTCCCTCCTTCCCTCCCACCCCTCCCTCCCTTGTACCACTTCCTCCTTCCCTCTTTCTACTCTCTCCTTCCCTCTCGGCTTCCGGGGTAACTCGGCTTTAACAGTATTTCTTCCTCACAAACTTCTCACAAGAGCTTCGGGTTAGAAAAGTTATCCTTCACTGATTCTATCTTTTATGGTAAAATGTTGAGAACTTGCACATCGGAATGTATTCCGTTACCAAGTGCTGCAGTGCTTGTATTCCGTTACCAAGTGCTGCAGTGCTTGTATTCCGTTACCAAGTGCTGCAGTGCTTGTATTCCGTTACCAAGTGCTGCAGTGCTTGTATTCCGTTACCAAGTGCTGCAGTGCTTGTATTCCGTTACCAAGGGCTGCTGTGCTTGTATTCCGTTACCAAGGGCTGCGGTGCTTGTATTCCGTTACCAAGGGCTGCAGTGCTTGTATTCCGTTACCAAGGGCTGCAGTGCTTGTATTCCGTTACCAAGGGCTGCAACAATAGTTGTATTTCGTTATCAGGTTCTTCGTGTTCTGGGGCATTATAATTATTAACTTGTAATTTATTTAATTTAAATATTCTTACTGGGAACAGTTTGCATCAAATTTCAACCCGTCCTCAGGCTGTGTTCATTCCATCCAGCGGCCGACCCCAAAGACGCATGCATCAATTTGAACATGTTGTTCATTCAAAATATGATTTTCTCTCAAATATGAATTAGCATATTATTCACATTTCCGCGTAGGTTAGGGAAGGTTTAGGTCGTGTTGGCAATATAATTGTACTCTGAATATAATTAATGATGACCAGACAGTACACTAGAAGGTGAAGGGACGACGACGTTTCAGTCCGTCCTGGACCATTCTCAAGTCTATTGTCTTGAGAATGGTCCAGGAAGGACCGAAACATCGTCGTCCCTTCACTTTCTAGTGTGTGGTCTGGTCAACATACTTTAGCCACGTTATTGTGACTCATCGCCTGCATCATTAATGATGTTTATAGTACGCGTTACGAGTCAGAGAGAATGACAACCATTTACAGAGTTGCAATTGAAGGAAAAGTTGCCTTCAAAGCGTTGTTCGAGAAACGGTCGAACGTCATCAATTGTGAGTCGTGTGTCAAGCGTTTTTCAATCATTAACAGGAAATGTGGCGGCGGCGTGTAATGAACATTTGGGCTGTGTTAATTAGGACAGGCTGTAATGTTAAAGTTTGCCGCTCCAAACTACGGAACATTGTAACTGGAACAGCAGCAGCAACAACACGAGGGGGTATGAGCTTCAAATATTGCTCCCCACGCGGTGGTTAACTGTGAGCTGATCTATGATGGGGGTTGTTGTTGTTGTTATAGATTCTGCTACTCGGAACAAGTTGCAAGTAGCACGGGCTATGGTGAGCCCGTGGATGGTAGTTGCATATGACTCCCTAGTTGACCACTCTGCCACCGTCTGACTTGAGCCCTCAGGTTCGTTACTCTCTCACCACCTCTTCTCCTTCACCCTAGACTACTACTACTACTTCTCCACCACCTGTGCTCAAGATGTACTGCACCTGTACTCAAGATTGTACTATGTAATGCGCCTGTTATGTAATATGTGATGTTATTGTAACTTGAGTTTGTTGAAGCGTCATAATCACCTTCTGTGGTGAAGTGCTCAATAACTCATTCGTTTTTGTAGCAGCTATCTTACCCTGTTAAAATTGGAGGGACGTAAAAAATCAATAAATGTAGACGCACACGTGTAGTCCCACACGACCTGTTTACCTTCCCTCCACGGCTGCACGGTGACTCCATCTGGGCGTTTTTGGCTGTTGTCAGGTCTGCACAACTGAGGTTCCCTTTGTGCTGGACACCCAGCTGTAGCCAAACTTCTCTTGATGATGTCATTGACTGCTTCTTGTCTGGCAATCTTTCCCTGTGTCTTACGACAGATGAGACCATGGCTGCCGTATTGGTCTTTTTTATTATTATTATTAGTAATATATTAGGTACATCTGCATTTGTGCAGCTGCCCTAGACTATATGAAGGGGAGAACAGTGTGTCAAAAAGCTAGCTACGTGATGTTAAAAAAATCACACAGGATGGTTAGTCATACAGAGGCATGTGATAAGTAGTCTGCACTGGCAGACTCCGGATGCATTATGAGGATATCATCAACACAAGAGTGAATAAGGTAGCAGTGATACTAAAAGTCCCCATCTCGCAGGATGATTAATCATACAGGGCCGCAGATACACCGGTGTTCAGTGGAGATAATACTATGTCGCCTTGAAAATATTTATACCCCCGAGTCTAACTGGGAGCGTTGCTTGGTCCCACTGGTCATCTTGCAGGGAGAGGTTTAACACTTTAATGATTATTGATTTTAGGACTGCGTCATATTCTGTTAATTTTGGACCGTCGAAGGAGGGAGCACACCTTAGGAAATAGGTAAGTCTGGGCAAAGCCAGGCACCTTGTAAGGAGGTACAAAGCATCGTGAGCATCCAAAGTCCTTATTCTTCCCTCCATCCTCCTCAGGGCGTTCAGCTTTTCTTCGAGGACTACCTCAATGGCGTTGGAGCTCAGAGGTGCCCCTAGCAGCACACTGTTGGTGGAAGCGACCATTGGGGCTCCTGACAACACAGTTCGTACTGCATCTATGATTGGTTGGCTAGATGAGAAGATTTCGCACTTTGATGGATTTAGGGTGAGTCCTAACTCTCCTCTCTTAGATTCCACCTCCTGAAGATCCCCTAGAAGGGACTCCTGTATCTCTGCCAGGGTGCCATCGTCCAGGAACCAGATGTTGAGTTCGCTGGTCAACCTGTTTGTGACCTCTTTAGCAACCATGCAGAAAAGGAAAGGAGCAAGTGGGTCTCCCTGCTGACCACCTTCTTTGGGGAACTTCATGTTCCTCAAACAACAGAGTCGGTTCTCTACTGTACCCTGCTGAAACGAAGGGGAGTAGACAAAGAAAGCTTGTTCGAACTGCTTCCAGTAATACATCCCTTTTTACCTAGCTGAAAGCATTATTAAAGTCTACTTTAATTAATGCCTTATTATCTAGGAGGTGCTTAATATAGGCTCGTGCTGCATGAGCTGCTGCTTCATAGCCATCGAGGACACCAAAACCTAGTTGATGGGGGTCGAAGTGTATATATATATATATATATATATATATATATATATATATATATATGTTCCAATTGCACCAATGGTGTACCATCACTCACTGGTGCTCAGCCTCTCAGGCCTCCGGCACCCTTCTCACCCCACGTCACCACGCCATTCCCCGTCTTTCTAAGAAAAAGAAAAATATAACTGTAAATGGAATATTTCCGCAGATGAAAGTGAAATATTTACCTTTATTTTTCATTTGATCTTTGACATACCGTAAAGTGTGATGTCTTGTAGATTGTGTAGAGTTGTAGTTGGTAGAAAGACTAATATTCCAACAGTTAGAGTCTGTGGTCCCACTTTCCCCCTGAATCCCCTAAAATTCCCCCTCCTATGGGGGGTACATTCCCCCCCCCCCTCCCCCTGGTTGAGACCCTCTGCACTAATTCTTCAACAATCCGCTCCCTGTGGTGTCCATTAGTTCTGCCCTGAATATAGTTATTATACCGGGCACATCTTCCCTACTGCCCACATACAGATAACTCACCAGAGCTGTTTCTGTAATGTTTATCATGAGTCCGTGTCCGTTGTGCGAGACACCACACTAAGCGGCAGTGGTAATTTGGTGTTAATATTCATTTATATATATGAGGGTAAATCGTCTCTGCTTCCCACTGTCATGTAGAGGCGCCAACTCCGACACAAATGATATTTAAACACATATTTCAACAAGATTTATTGTGAATTCCGTTATCCCTTGATGGTACACTGGTGTATCAACATGGAAAGTGGCCTCCGTGACTCCCAGAAGAGGCTGTGTTATGTTAGTGTTCTACTAGACAAACTATATACCAAAACCTGTGCTTCAAAGTGAGTGGGTCATAACGCATATGTTACTCCCATGGGACAACTGAATCCATGTTTCCAGCGTTCCACCCTCATGCACATGGAAATATGTTGCTTTAGATTCAGCTACTGGGAGCAAAAGTTGCAAGTAGCACGGGTTATGGTGAGCCCGTAGTGGACTTACCTGGCACAGGAGCGGGGCAAGTAGCACGGGTTATGGTGAGCACGTAGTGGACTTACCTGGCACAGGATCGGGGCTGTAACTGACGCCCGCATTGGAAAATTGACTGATGAATTGATGAAGATCAAACCACCAAAGAGGTGACACGGGCATGAATAGCCCGTAAGGTATTTATATAATGGTCTCAGTGAGGTGTCCCTGGTTGAGGACCTTCATGACGACACTGTTATCCGGCAAGGGAGGTGCAGCTCTATTGTCCCTGGCGGTGGCGGCGGCGACGACGGCCTCCACTCGCTTCTTCCGGCCGCTTTTGTGGGGCACCGGCGCCGTCTTGTGGAGGTTCTCCGCGTCCTCCAGGGTCTGGGGGAGGGGTCGCCCTGCGGTTTCCGGCAGGAGGGAGGCGGACAGCACCCCCAGGATCCCAATACACCCAAGCAGGAGGTAACTGTGCCATGGACGAGCCTGCAGGATGGCAAAGGCAATTTGCAATACTATAAAAAAGTGTTGCTTCATACTAACCACCTACGCACAATATCTCACAGAACACTCCCACACTAACTACAAACCTACAAAGCCTCACAGGGCCCTCAAGTTCAAGTTTAAGTACGTTTATTGAGACAATCACATACATCTGAAAGGGATATATATACACATCGCTGCCACCCACACAAGGCCACATATACCAACCATGCTGAGGATGATGCTGGGGCTGAAGGTGTTGCAGGTGAGAGCGACGAGGGAGGCGAAGCCCGTGGCGCAGGTCCTGACAGGTGTTGGGTGGAGCTCGGCGGCCTGCAGGTAGGTCACCAGGAAGGTCATCGAGGAGCAGAACTTGGCCGCCAGCACCAGCGACGACACCGCCTTGTGGCGCTCCTCGTAGCCTGCACACACACACACACACCACACACGTACAGTAAAGCAAACTGGACTTGTTCAAGAAATTAACTTCCAACCACTTGGCCTGGACGGTATTCATAATTCATGCAGGTCGGCGTTCAATTCCCAACCGTCCTAGTGGCTGGGCACTATTCTTAGCCCCCCCCCCCCCGTCCCATCCCTAATCCTTATCCTGATCCCTGCAAAAGGCTATATAGTTGTGATGGCTTGGTGCTTTCCTTTGATAAATCCCTCCCTCCATCCTTCCGTCCCCGTGATGGATGAGTGGATGTAAAGATCTAGCCCCTGGTGGATGTGTGAGGTCTAAAGGTCAGCCTCTGGTGGATAGGTGGATGTAAAGATCTAGCCTCTGGTGGATATAAAGTCCCATAGGGAAGATTGCCAACTTTTTTGCCTCCTTCCTGGGGAAAATTGAATTGATTTACTCAAGTGTAAACATTATTTCCTTTTTTGTCTTGTAAAAGTGTGTTTTCTTCTAAAAAAAAAGTGTATTTATTTAAAAGTGTTTACTACATCTTCAATAAAATATGTTTTGTCGTGGTGCAAAGTTTTATTTTAATACTTTGATGGCGTACAAAGATGTAATTAGTTATTAACCTTTAACTTCCTTTAAACCTTCCTCGTTCCTTTAATCTAATTTAAAAATCTTTCCTTTAAACCATGGCAAAACCTATTTTATTGGTTTGTAGAATATACCTTGAAATACATTTCTTAGGAGAGAACACACTTTTAAGGGAACTTTTAAGGAAACTTTTAAGGGGGATTTAGTTGGGAAAATATGAGTAATTTACCCATTTCTCAATCATTATACTACGGCCCTGACTCTTCCCTTTGATCATTTCCTTGTGTCTCATTCTCTCTCCTTACATCTTCTTTGTTGCCCTTATTCTTACTCTTCTTCCATCACCTCCCACCTTCCTTCCTGCTGACTCGTTCCTCTCTCTCTCTCTCTCTCTCTCTCTCTCTCTCTCTCTCTCTCTCTCTCTCTCTCTCTCTCTCTCTCTCTCTCTCTCTCTCTCTCTCTCTCTCTCTATCTATCTTACTGACTTCATATCACATGTCTGTTGAACCTCTCTGATTGCTTCTTTCCCTTCGACCATTTTCTCCTCCTGTCCAACCACTTGGGCTGGACGGTAGAGCGACGGTCTCGCTTCATGCAGGTCGGCGTTCAATCCCCGACCGTCCACAAGTGGTTGGACACCATTCTTTCCCTCCCCCGTCCCATCCCAAATCCTTATCCTGATCCCTTCCCCGTGCTATATAGGCTTGGCGCTTTCCCGGCAATTCCCTTCTCTTTCTCCTCCTCCCACTTTCTATGTTCACCTCTCCCCCTACACTCACCGAGGGCGAGGAGGGCAGCGTCCACGAGGAGAGCCGTGGCGGTGACGGCCATGACGGAGGCGTGGAGGGTCCGTCGGCCCACCCGAGGCAACAGCACCAGCACCAGCAGGTTGGCCGGCACCTCCATGGCCGAGGTGCAGAACCAGCCCACGAACGGGTTCTCCAGCACGTACGGGTACTTCATCGTCGTGCTGAAGTACAGCACCAGGTTCACCGTCCTGGGCAACCAACGGGAAGGTGTATAATAGGTAGAGTGAGGGATATGGGTGGAGAGGTAGAGTGAGGGATATGGGTGGAGAGGTAGAGTGAGGGATATGGGTGGAGGGGTAGAGTGAGGGATACATGAGGTCAAGGGGTAAATGAGAAATATGGGAGGCGAGTGTGGATGAGAAGGTGGAGTGCAACACGTGATTAAAACAGATGAGAAAGCGAATGGGCGCAGGAGCAGGAGGAGGGGAAGGAAGACATGGAAATTTGGACCCAAAATATATCTATAAGAATGACTAGGAATGATAATATGAACACATAATATGTTACGAATAAGAATTGACAAAACAAGTGTTTGAGGGGGAATAAGATACTAGATTGAAACACATATCAATACAAGAAACTCAACTGCCTGGATGAGGATGAGACCGGAAGTGTTTGCCAGACTCACTCACCCAGTGAGTCACCTCTCCCACCCAGACTCACCTAGATAACCTTCCCCAACGTTCCATACAAACTTAGATGAATCAAACTAATAAATATACATCCCCAGGCATGGAGCTCTAACTAGAGTACCCTCAAAACAGAGCTTGATATGTTCCAGCTATGTGCAACAAAACTCACTTCTGAGCCCTGAGAGAACCGGCCCTCACCACACTAATAGAGAAAAAAATAGGAGATGACATGACAACGACATAAACGATACTAATTGGAATTAACAAGGCGAACAAAGAAATAATGTTCAAAGCAAGAAACAAGAGCACTAGATGGAAACTAGAGGCACAAATGCGTCACGGAGACGCGAAAGTGAAAGAGTTACATATAAATGTTATGTGGATTAGGCTTTGTGGAAGCAAAATTGATTACATAATGTAGCTTTTATAGCTACAAATTATAAGAAAAATGAGAGACTATTTTGCATCAAGTTGCTGATATGTCGAAAGGCGAGGCTTAGAAGGTGACTCAGGAGCCTGTGAACACCTCAGAGCGCACCACCACCACCATACTCACACACACAAGTCACCGTAGCGCAAGAGAGGACTCACCAGCACACAGTAATGAGCGCGGTCCTGGAGGCGAGGCGAGGGTAAGATACCACCAGGGAGAGGACGCCCAGGGGCCCACACTTGGTCCGGTCAGCAGCAGGCGCGTCCTCCTCAGGGTGACCACACGCCTGCCACACCCGGGGGGAAGACGGAGCCACATGCTAGAATACTGTGCTGGAGGCGGCTACTGTATTGTGCATCGCATATAGTCATCCTTGAAACGGTAGTTTATTATGCACCCTATACTCAGGCTGTGAGCGGTAGCGCAAGAAGGATTACAGAGGGTATAAAAGGTGTTAATCAGACCTCAGCGGGTATTTTTATATTTGTAGTTTCACCTTAGAGTTATAATGGGGTGATGTGAGTGTTAAGACGGGGTATGACACGGGCTACATACCTGCTGCCTCGTCGTGTCATTATACGTCACAGATTGTCACGTATAATGAATAGAGAGGGTTACGTTGCTCGGTTCGAATACGTTTGTAACATTAAGGGAAATTGGTAAGGAAAACAGAAGAATTTTGGTATATATATATATATATATATATATATATATATATATATATATATATATATATATATATATATATATATATATCCACTGTTCTTTCACATCCGACCCTCGTCCCCGTCTCTCCCTCTCATCTGCTCTTCTTGAGGTTATCTTGAGATGATTTCGGGGCTTATAGTGTCCCCGCGGCCCGGTCCTCGACCAGGCCTCCACCCCCAGGAAGCAGCCCGTGACAGCAGACTAACTCCCAGGTACCTATTTACTGCTAGGTAACAGGGGCATTCAGGGTGAAAGAAACTGTGCCCATTTGTTTCTGCCTCGTGCGGGAATCGAACCCGCGCCACAGAATTACGAGTCCTGCGCGCTATCCACCAGGCTACGAGGCCCCCTAAATTTCTCTCTCTCTCTCTCTCTCTCTCTCTCTCTCTCTCTCTCTCTCTCTCTCTCTCTCTCTCTCTCTCTCTCTCTCTCTCTCTCTCTCTCTCTCTCTCTCTCTCTCTCTCTCTCTCCCCCTCTCCATACCATACCATACGTAGCCTGGCCATCACATCGTGGCTGGTTGGGGCGAGGTTGTTCATCTTGGCCACCCGCCGCAGCACCGCCGCCGCCTCCTGCAGACGGCCCCGCGCCACCAGCCACCGCGGGGACTCCTCGATCACCCTGAGACAGAGAAAGGGAACAAGAAAAAAAACATAGATAAATATAGAGAAAAAAGCTGAATTTATCGGTAGACGAGACTAAGAAGACATGAAAGAATCTAAGACGAAAAATGACGATGTAAATACAAAGAATAATCCAAACATAGAATATGGAGAACATTGTAACCGTGGTATAGCCATTAGGTCATCAACAAGTGATTAACGAGCAGGTGAGATACGGTATACCTGATGTAGACGAGTGCGAGGAGGGCAGGAAGGCTGGTAACGAGGCTCAGCGTGACCCAGTGCCCGGTCAGCCAGGCTATGGGTGCCAGCAGGCACTGACCCACTGAAAAGAAGATGGAGGAGAGAGAGGTGACCATCCCACGGCGCTCGTCCCGTACCTGTTCCAGAGCTGCGTGGAATAGAAGTGAAAGGGGGGGGGGTGCCAGTTGAGAGATCCGGTCGGACTCTAGCTCTCGTTGACTATTATTGTTGATTCTTGTGTTATATATTCACTTGGTTTCTTTGTACCCTACCTGAGATGATGACAATCTGGTAGATGACAGGGAGACCCATGGAGATGAGGAAGCGCAGTGCCAGCACCACCCACATGCCCCTCACCAGCACGTACACCGACCCCAGCACCGCCACCTTCACCGCCAGCAGCAGGAACACGCCGCGTCGCCCCACCCTGGCACGTGAGACGGGACAACATCAGGGTGACAATGGCATACTTCCTGTCCAGGCCTACACACACACACACACACACACACACACACACACACACACACACACACACACACACACACACACACACACACACACACATGCAATGCATTAGGCAGTGATGTGGTGGAGGCTGACTCCATACACAGTTTCAAGTGTAGATATGATAGAGCCCAGTAGGCTCAGGAATCTGTACACCTGTTGATTGACGGTTGAGAGGCGGGACCGAAGAGCCAAAGCTCAACCCCCGCAAGCACAACTAGGTGAATACGCATCCCAGGAAGCAGCCCGTAGCAGCTGTCTAACTCCCAGGTACCTATATTTACTGCTAATTACTCTTCTGTGTGGTGTGGGTGGGGGGAGGGGGCAGATGTTTCAAACATGTATGCAGAAGACAGTTTTATTTGTAAATCACTAAAATAAAAATATGAATATTAATTAAACGTATAGCAACTGGAATTAAATAAGAAAAGTACAAGTTATCCTTTACATTCCTGCTATTATTCGTTTTCTATAAACGTATCATCATTGAGAAAGAAGAAAGTGGTTGCCGAACCAGAGACCAATTTAAACTTAAATTTTCAATTTATTTTACCCAGCATAACTCTAGTGTTTAGTATTCATAATACTTGTAAGTACTATAATAGTAATAATAATAATGCTCAAAGAAATCACATTAACATGATGTATCAGTGAGAAAATCAGTAGAAGTCATGATGAGGATTAGAACCAGCACACTGGGTACTCCCAGGTTCGAATCCTCGTCATGGCTTCGACTTATTTTCTCAATAATAATTATAGTAAATAACAATAATAATTGATCTGGCCGAGGTCAATTCTATAACATTGCTTTAACAATAACATTATGATAATAGCATTGGGTCCATACAGTGTTGTGGCCCCACAATACTTACTGTACAGTGTACGTGTACTGAGAGAGTACTTATATATATATATATATATATATATATATATATATATATATATATATATATATATATATATATATATATATTTATACAAGAGTTCTTACATTCTTGTACAATTTTTGTTCTTACATGCTTGTACTTCATCATCTCGCAGTGCATGTCTCCGTCTCGGATCAGGACGTGCGTCTTTGTTAATTAATTAAGGTTGCGGGAGGCCTTATAGTAATCCGTGAAAATCACCGGATTATTATACACGCAAACAGCAAATCCTGCGAATTATCATTGATTACCCACAGCGAGGAACCCACTGAGAGCGCAGCCTCGTCCAACAACACAGCCTCAGCTCCTTATTGTTTGACTGGCTGGGTTAACCGGATAGTTCTTTTATGATAAAGCAAAATCTTGTTAACTCGCTGAGTCCAGGGGGAAAACAGGTGTGGTTAACTGACCTATAGCCCTGGTTAGTTGTCCATGACGCTCTCGTGATTTGACCAGGACCTAATTTGAAGTGTTTTTGTCCAGTCACGAGCATACGGACCTCGTCCAACCGACCGAGGTCAATGCTTAATTGCCCAACCACTTGGGCTGGACGGTAGAACGTCGGTCTCGCTTCATGCAGGTCGGCGTTCAATCCCCAACTGTCCAAGTGGTTGGACACTATTCCTTCCCCCCGTCCCATCCCAAATCATGGGATTTGGGATGGGAAGAGTACATCAACCTGGTAAATCCTTGTCTTGACCTGACCCCTTCCAAGTGTTATATAGTCTAATGGCTTGGCACTTTCTCCTGATAGTTTCCTTCCTTCCTTCCATACTTAATAGTTCGAAGATGCTCCCAAATTGTGGTACTTAAATTCCACTAAACCATCTAAATTTTGTCCAATCTTGGACTGCATATAAGACATTTTGTATACTTTGGAGGCATAAGTAATCAGCAAATAACACCAACCTATGCTAGCCTTAACTATACACAAAATATAATACATAATAATATTAATTTATGTCTACGAAAATACAACCTAATGATTACACAGTACAAACAAAATACGACTGTGGCTTTGAGGCCGGCCGCAGCGGAGCCTGGGTTGAAGGAAGATGTAGGCAGGTGGGGCTTGGGTTGGGGATGGAATAGGGTCTTGTTGACGAGATGGAGACGGAAGAAGGGGTAGGGAAGAGAGAGGACCCAATGTAGGGGTGAAAAAGAGATGAAAGAGGTGTTTCTACGTGACTATACGTAGACGCTTTGCTACTTACTTGTCGGCCAGAGCGCCGTAGACGACGCAGCCGAAGAGGTTGCCGAGCATGGAGGCGCGGAGGACTCTCTGGATGCCCACCGCCCCTCCACAAGCCCACCCGAACTCTGTCGACGCCGTCTCCTGGAAATGCGTGCGGTCGAAGTCGTAGCCGAATACACACTCTGGGAAAGGATACCAAAGAGATACGGACAGTCGCTGACAGGCGAATCATACCAAATCCTGTTTCTTTTTATTGTTGTGGCGGTAGTGTTGACATGGTAACAATATTGTTAGCAGTAATGGTAGCATTCTCAATTGAAGTATTAGTATCAAGAGTAGTGATAACATTGTAGTAGTATTAGTGGTAGTGGTAGTAGTAGTTGTATTAGTTGATGTAATAGTAGCAGTATTAGTATTGACAGTCGTTGTGGTTAGTAGCCATGGTTGCAATAGTAACGATGGGTTGGATGGTAGTTTAACAGAAAGAATTAACCAAAACTTCAATTCAAATCCACGTTTTACATTGATTGCTCAGACATCAACATTCCATAAACAAAGAGCTGAGTTTAGATGTAATGATCTATTGCAGGTGCAGTTAATTTGTAATACTTTGTAATGGTGTTGGTGGCAGCGTAAGTCTGGCTGTTGGAGAGGAGGCTGTTGGAGAGGAGAGAGGAGCCAGGAGTCCCTTTCTCCCTCTCTCTCTCTCTCTCTCTCTCTCTCTCTCTCTCTCTCTCTCTCTCTCTCTCTCTCTCTCTCTCTCTCTCTCTCTCTCTCTCTCTCTCTCTCTGTCTCTCTGTCTCTCCCTCCGCCTACCCCTCCCTCCCTCCCTCTATCCATCCCTCCCAGTCACAGCTTGTGACCTAGACATAAATATTGACTAAGGAGCTCCGCATTCCGCCTCTATTCTTTTCATAACATTATTATATATTCATAAAATTCCTGAAGGAAGCCCACCAACACCCACGGCCTGGTGAGCACCAGAGTGTGTTTGTGTGAGCACCAGAGTGTGTTTGTGTGAGCACCAGAGTGTGTTTGTGTGAGCACCAGAGTGTGTTTGTGTGAGCACCAGAGTGTGTTTATGTGAGCACCAGTGTGTGCTTGTGTGAGCACCAGAGTGTGTTTGTGTGAGCACCAGTGTGTGCTTGTGTGAGCACCAGAGTGTGTTTGTGTGAGCACCAGTGTGTGCTTGTGTGAGCACCAGAGTGTGTTTGTGTGAGCACCAGTGTGTGCTTGTGTGAGCACCAGAGTGTGTTTGTGTGAGCACCAGTGTGTGTTTGTGTGAGCACCAGAGTGTGTGTTTGTGTGAGCACCAGAGTGTGTTTGTGTGAGCACCAGAGTGTGTTTGTGTGAGCACCAGAGTGTGTGTTTGTGTGAGCACCAGAGTATGTGTTTGTGTGAGCACCAGAGTGTGTGTTTGTGTGAGCACCAGTGTGTGTTTGTGTGAGCACCAGAGTGTGTGTTTGTGTGAGCACCAGTGTGTGTTTGTGTGAGCACCAGAGTGTGTGTTTGTGTGAGCACCAGAGTGTGTGTTTGTGTGAGCACCAGTGTGTGTTTATGTGAGCACCAGAGTGTGTGTTTGTGTGAGCACCAGAGTGTGTGTTTGTGTGAGCACCAGAGTGTGTGTTTGTGTGAGCACCAGTGTGTGTTTATGTGAGCACCAGAGTGTGTGTTTGTGTGAGCACCAGTGTGTGTTTGTGTGAGCACCAGAGTGTGTGTTTGTGTGAGCACCAGTGTGTGTTTGTGTGAGCACCAGTGTGTGTTTATGTGAGCACCAGAGTGTGTGTTTGTGTGAGCACCAGTGTGTGTTTATGTGAGCACCAGAGTGTGTGTTTGTGTGAGCACCAGTGTGTGTTTGTGTGAGCACCAGAGTGTGTGTGTGTGAGCACCAGAATGTGTGTTTGTGTGAACCAGAATGTGTTTGTGTGAGCACCAGAATGTGTTTGTGTGAGCACCAGAGTGCGTGTTTGTGAGCACCAGTGTGTGTGTTTGTGTGAGCACCAGAATGTGTTTGTGTGAGCACCAGAGTGCGTGTTTGTGAGCACCAGTGTGTGTGTTTGTGTGAGCACCAGAATGTGTATTATCCACCGGATGTAGCCGGTTTCATTTGCAATGGAATATATTGAGTCGGTAGGCTCGAGCCATATAGGCCTATACGATCCACCTCATTGATCAGGGATTAGTACAGTTGTTCACTATCCTCTCTCCCCCCCCTGTCCCTCCACAACACCTCCTACCCCCTAACCTTTCCTGAACATCCGTAAGCCTACCTTACTCCTTTCCCTTCCATTCTGCTTCCCATTCTCCTCCCTCACTGTCTCCCCCCCCCTCTCTCTCTCTCTCTCTCTTCACCTATGTCTTCACTCACATGTCTTCACCTGGTCGTCTTGACTCACCTGTGGTCAGTGTGGCTGGAGGCGGGTGTTGGTTGGTCTGCTGCCACGCCAAAGCGGCCGCCAGGTAGGTCTGCTCCTGCAGGGTCTGGTTGGTGCTGAAGCTGCTGGAGGAGGAGCTGTTCAGAGCCGCGGGGAAGTCGTACATGGTGCAGGAGCTCAGCTTCCCGGAGTCGTCCCTGGAGGGGGAATGTAGATGGGTGGTGTGGTGGGTTGTGGTAGGACGTGATGAGTCGTGGTGGGTCATAGTCGTGGGTGATGATGCAGGTCACAGTTGTAGGTGTTGGTGGGTATTTTTTGTTCAGGGATGTTCATACGCAGGTCGTGGGTGATGGTGGTGGGTCGCCGGGGGATGGGTGGTGGTAGTGGTGGTAGTAGTGGTAGTGGTGGTTCATTGTGGTAATAATATCAGTATGACAAACGCGCGTGAGAATACAAACCTCATCCTCGTATCCTTAAGAGTGATGGTCCTCGGCCAGTGAGGCTGGGCGTCGACCTTACTGATACACCGCTCACTCATTACCACAGAGAATAGAGTCTGCAGTCTGAGAATAGAGTCTTAGACTCTATTCTCGCCTAGAGAAGAGGTGAGAATAGAGAATAGACTATTCTCTAGAGTCCTCACTACAGTCTACAGTGAGCGTAATGATCTACAAAAGTTCCCCATGTGTTAACACTTACCACAGCACAAGGGTTAACTCCCTTAAAAAGAGTGACGTTGGATTAACTTTTACTTATTAATAATTTAATAATAATACTTTTAAAGCCTCGTGTGTTCACATCTGAACACCTATTAATTTTGTAAGCATAGATATACGTAAGTTTAGTTCATCTGAAAACTGTACATGAAGGACTGAAAACTGGAGACGCTTTTTTCATCCACAGGGTTATAAACCCATGGAACCGCCTACCCGCCCAAGCCGTAAGTGTCAAAACTGTTAAATGATAAAAAAAACTGGAAAAGATCATCAAGGCAAATGGGGGGACCTTTGACAAGCCGCCGGCTTCCTGTCCCCGTCGAGGCCCACTAGCGTTAGCGGCCGTCAGGTCAATAGAAAAGTTATTAACGTGTAGAGTGAGGAGGAGAGACTGACCTTGGGATGGAGAGATTCTGCCACGCGTCGTGTGAGAGTGAGTGTGGGGGCGGTGGGAGGGCGCAGGTGTGTGGGGGCAGGTAGATCATCAACAGGATGTTCAGGTAGGCACAGGGAGCCAGCAGGCACACGGGTGCCACCCACGCCCATACCAGCAACCTCTCGTAGGCGCCGCCTCTGTCCGCCCACTGCAACACCTGATCTAACTCCCTACCCTGGTCTCCGTCACCTCCACGCGTCTCCCTGGCCTCCACCGCTTCGCTGTCACCAGACCTCTTCCTGGGCCCACCTTCCCGGAAGACATTCTCCACCTCCATGGCGTCCTTCTCCTTGGAGGCTGCAACACCTCCATTAACCATATCATCGACCATCGCACGGGCCGCCTTTCCCGTTACTGGGTGCAAGAGTTTCAGGTCAACAGGGGGAGGCATTCCGACTTGTGGGTAGTAGATGTAGATTGTAGATTGTGTTGATGGTGACCAGGTGTTGTGTTGATGGTGACCAGGTGTTGTGTTGATGGTGACCAGGTGTTGTGTTGATAGTGACCAGGTGTTGTGTTGATGGTGACCAGGTGTTGTGTTGATGGTGACCAGGTGTTGTGTTGATGGTGACCAGGTGTTGTGTTGATAGTGACCAGGTGTTGTGTTGATGGTGACCAGGTGTTGTGTTGATGGTGACCAGGTGTTGTGTTGATGGTGACCAGGTGTTGTGTTGATGGTGACCAGGTGTTGTGTGATGGTGACCAGGTGTTGTGTTGATGGTGACCAGGTGTTGTGTTGATAGTGACCAGGTGTTGTGTTGATGGTGACCAGGTGTTGCGTTGCTTGGTATTAGGGATAACCTCAATAACTGACGTTTTCTTCTTGTAGATGTTGTCAGCGGTAATAACTGCGTGCGCAGCTCCACGACTCCACCTGGCGGGGAGAAGAGGTACTAAGATAAACACACAATAATCGAATTGTAAACACACAGACTATCTTAAATAACTGACTGAGACGGTGTCTGAAGGACGTGAATTTTCCCCGTCACTCACAAGTGTGAAAAAAGTAACCTGATCTCACACTAAAGACCCGGCCTCACCTTACTGTATCCCGGTGACTGAAGGAGCTAGGTAACCACTAACCATATGGACGCCACCAAATAATTCACACAGTACATAGCATATGTCACAACAGTTCATTTTCCCGACTTATTTAGCTAACTTTTCTTTTTACATGTAGTTCATCAAAACCTAGATCAACAGACTTATGATCTGTTGTAAATAGTATTACAACTACTGGAACACGTGTACACAGGTTAATTACGCGTTAAGTTAGAATTCATTTTAAATAATTATTTAGCTTGGTTAACCTAGGTAAATTGGGTCTAGCTCAGTTAACGCGCCGGTTTAGTAACAAACTTTTGTCATATCGTGGATGGCTGAATTCAAATTGTTGTCCAATCAGAAGCAAACTTTTGAGATGAACCAATGAGATCAGCAGCAGTTGTTCTCCGTCAATCAAAAGAGCATGTTGAGAGGGAGTGTTGTGTTCCAACATGGGAAGCAAGTCAGTTGGCAAGCAACTGTAGGAAGTATGGCTGCATTTGGATAGCTGTGTCAGTGGGCTTCTGGAATGTGGCCTTTGAGGTCGGGCACGCAGTCAAGATCTTGCACTAGGGATGCAAATTAAGCATGAGAACTGTTGGCCAGCGATAGCATGTGGCCAACCCAATACTTGACCAAAGAAAACAATGCAGAAATGAAAGGATAAGACATATCTCAAACAATCAACTGGGAGCGAGACAAGTGATGAGTCTACATTTTCGAGGTCAAAAGAGAGCTTTCTTAGGAGGAAAACCAACACATGGTCGGAGACACTATAGTGTGACCCAGGAAGGAATGTAAGGAGTTATGGTGGCGTGAGACAGTCTTGGAGCTGCGGTGTATTGTAAGCTATACAAAACTGGCCTCAAAGAGATTGGTGATTAATGAATATTAAGCCACCCAAGAAGTGGCACGGGCATGAATAGACCGTAAATAAGAGAAAGAGGAAGCAGCTGGCATCTTAGCGAGCTCCGTATGTGAGGCGAGTGCGAGGTTCAGCGGCGCATTCCAATGACAATAATTTATTACTGACTTTGAACCGACAAACTTGCCCCTGATTTACAGTGGATACAAATTTGCATATAGTGTAGCGTTAGCCTGGGTGGGTGCCAAAAGAAGGAAGTAATATGATGACTGTGTTTTCCGTTCTTTATAAAAACAAAAAATCTATTGATTTAGGATTTTTAAATCTCCGAAGTTTGTGTACCTGAGCTAACGAAGAGTATATGTCCTCATATGTAGAAGAGACATTACAAGAGTGGAGATTGTTGCTATTGCCGAGAGATTAGTTTATAAGTAAGTCATTATCAAAAGAAGGCACGACTAGCTTATACGAATTCATAACAAAACGAAGGTAAGGTGTTATATTTTTTTGTGCAATGCCTGTTACAGAATGTTGCTGGTTCAGTTATAGTGCAGATAAGAAGGAAAGGTTAATACATATATATATATATATATATATATATATATATATATATATATATATATATATATATATATATATATATATATATATATAAAATGGTGCACTATATATGTGTGTGTGTTAAGGTTTTGGGTCGAAATCTGGTTGTCAAAGATATTTGTGGTAAGGGATCACAATACCTCTGGTGACTTGAAAGGCTCTTCTGTCCTCGGCCCAGATGAGAGGAAGGAGAGGAATCTATATCAAAGTTGATCTCGTCATCAAATGATTACAAACAGCCTGAACATATCAAAGTGGTCAGAGAAGCATTAACTAATACAGACAAAAGACTTGGATTACATAGAAGTTCAAATGTGTGTTCTGGGAGCATGAGGCTCACAGCTGACTGTCTGAGCATAGGGAAAAGGGTTCCGGTTTGAGCCAGTGGTGGTCACTGCCTCGTGACGCTTCTCACCAGTGGTGGTCACTGCTTCGTGACGCTTCTCACCAGTGGTGGTCACTGCCTCGTGACGCTTCTCACCAGTGGTGGTCACTGCTTCGTGACGCTTCTCACCAGTGGTGGTCACTGCCTCGTGACGCTTCTCACCAGTGGTGGTCACTGCTTCGTGACGCTTCTCACCAGTGGTGGTCACTGCCTCGTGACGCTTCTCACCAGTGGTGGTCACCGCTTCGTGACGCTTCTCACCAGTGGTGGTCACTGCTTCGTGACGCTTCTCACCAGTGGTGGTCACCGCTTCGTGATGGTTCTCACCAGTGGTGGTCACCGCTTCGTGATGGTTCTCACCAGTGGTGGTCACTGCCTCGTGATGCTTCTCACCAGTGGTGGTCACTGCCTCGTGACGCTTCTCACCAGTGGTGGTCACCGCTTCGTGACGCTTCTCACCAGTGGTGGTCACTGCTTCGTGACGCTTCTCACCAGTGGTGGTCACCGCTTCGTGATGGTTCTCACCAGTGGTGGTCACCGCTTCGTGATGGTTCTCACCAGTGGTGGTCACTGCCTCGTGATGCTTCTCACCAGTGGTGGTCACTGCCTCGTGACGGTTCTCACCAGTGGTGGTCACCGCTTCGTGATGGTTCTCACCAGTGGTGGTCACCGCTTCGTGATGGTTCTCACCAGTGGTGGTCACTGCCTCGTGATGGTTCTCACCAGTGGTGGTCACTGCCTCGTGATGCTTCTCACCAGTGGTGGTCACTGCCTCGTGATGCTTCTCACCAGTGGTGGTCACTGCCTCGTGACGGTTCTCACCAGTTGTGGTCACCGCTTCGTGATGGTTCTCACCAGTGGTGGTCACTGCCTCGTGATGCTTCTCACCAGTGGTGGTCACTGCCTCGTGACGGTTCTCACCAGTGGTGGTCACTGCTTCGTGACGCTTCTCACCAGTGGTGGTCACTGCCTCGTGACGCTTCTCACCAGTGGTGGTCACCGCTTCGTGACGCTTCTCACCAGTGGTGGTCACCGCTTCGTGACGCTTCTCACCAGTGGTGGTCACTGCTTCGTGACGCTTCTCACCAGTGGTGGTCACCGCTTCGTGATGGTTCTCACCAGTGGTGGTCACCGCTTCGTGATGGTTCTCACCAGTGGTGGTCACTGCCTCGTGATGGTTCTCACCAGTGGTGGTCACTGCCTCGTGATGCTTCTCACCAGTGGTGGTCACTGCCTCGTGATGGTTCTCACCAGTGGTGGTCACTGCCTCGTGACGCTTCTCACCAGTGGTGGTCACTGCCTCGTGACGCTTCTCACCAGTGGTGGTCACTGCTTCGTGATGGTTCTCACCAGTGGTGGTCACTGCCTCGTGACGCTTCTCACCAGTGGTGGTCACTGCCTCGTGATGCTTCTCACCAGTGGTGGTCACTGCTTCGTGACGCTTCTCACCAGTGGTGGTCACTGCCTCGTGATGGTTCTCACCAGTGGTGGTCACTGCTTCGTGACGCTTCTCACCAGTGGTGGTCACTGCCTCGTGATGCTTCTCACCAGTGGTGGTCACTGCTTCGTGACGCTTCTCACCAGTGGTGGTCACTGCCTCGTGATGGTTCTCACCAGTGGTGGAAAGTGACATTCGTGCACATTAGTGACTAGAGAGGCAGCAGGAGAGGGTTTCTGCGGCTGTCAGGACGCGGGTGAAGGAATGAGACTGATCAATACAAGAGTGTTGGTGGCGTGTTCTCACCTCGCATGGTTGACACGGTTCACCAGGTCGCCTCGCCTGGCCTCGCCTGGCCTCGCCTGGCCTGGCCTCGCCTGGCCTCGCCTGGCCTCGCCTGGCCTCGCCTGTCAAACACCTAGCGTGTGTGTCAGAGGTCACGACCTCTCCGTAGGGTGCAGTCGCACCTCCACAGATCTCCAGAATCAGCTAATGATACTGGTAATGGCTCCAAAGGGCCACTACTTACGGGCTATTCATGCCCGTGCCACCTTTTGGGTGGCTTAATCTTCTTCATCATCACCTAACTTGTACGCATCCCCAGCCCCCCTAGACATCCGTAGCTGTACAGACGTCACCGGCCTGTAGATATCCAAGACGTGGGGACATCCTTGGCTTGTAGACTCGGGGATGGGACGCAGAACTACGATTGGTAGGTATTTGCGTAACACTAGTTACGACTTGTGATCGTAACTTTGCCGTGTAACGTAGGAAGAAACATATAGAGGAAAGGGAGACATTCAGCTTGGGTAAACAGGCGTTCTAAACTACCTCTCAAGCGCCGGGTAACTCTCAAGGGTGAAATAAAACGAAATTAGTAAGTTTACGCAATTATAATCTTAACCAATTGGATTCAATTATCATTGACCTAGTTTACTTGACTCACGTGAAGGATATATTTAGACGTTGACTCTCCACGTGGAGTGTATTACCACAGTTATGTAATTGGTTTACAGGACAGCCAATAAGACCATGGGTCTAGCATGGAGAGGGACCCCATTGGTCCACATTCCCCGTGAAGGTGTGGTCAAAGCACGTGAAGTTAACAGCTGTTGCTCCTCCTTCTAATTTGATGGTGATGTAAACTTATATAAGAGAAGGGATCTATCAGGGGAAAGCGCCAAGTCATTGTGGCTATTTAGCACTTGGAAGGGGTCAGGATAACGATTTGGGATGGGACGGGGGGAAGGAATGGTGCCCAACCACTTGGACGGTCGGGGAATGAACGTTGACCGGAATGAAGCGAGACCTTCGCTCTACCGTCCAGCCCAAGTGGTTAGTATAAGTTATTGATAGATTCAGGCGGAACTTCTTAAAACATAGCCAACAGAGATATAATATCTGTACAATGGGGCAGGCAGACACTTCAGAGGACTGGCCTGTAGGGAGAATACAGAGACTTGAGATACTGAACAGACTCTGGGAGATAGACAGCTTAGCTGTGGAACGGGTCCTGGAAAGAACTGTCCGATTTGACGGGTTCTGGGAATAGAGTGGATTCTGAATCTCCATTGCAGACGAAGTCACAATAACGTGGCTGAAATATGTTGACCAAATCACACACTAAAAAGTGAAGGGACGACGACGTTTCGATCCGTCCTGGACCATTCTCAAGTCGATTGTCGATTCTCAAGCACAATCGACTTGAGAATGGTCCAGGTCGGACTGAAACGTCGCCGTCCCTTCACTTTCTAGTGTGTGTAGTTTGGTCAACTGAATCTCTATTTATCATCTATGTTGACAATAATTTGAATAATTATTATTATCTGCCCTGTTATGCTTGTGATGAAAAATATTGTAACGCCAGACTACAAGTGTCCATCACCCTGGACATTTGTCCAGAGAACTGGACAAGTGATACTTGTCCAGGGGAATACAAGTGGCCATGAGCCTGACGGCAGGTTAAAGGGTTGTTAAGATGCCCCAGTCATCCCTCAGTCATTCAACGCTCCAAGGTTTGTACCCAGGATGGAATGTCTACTCAGAGGAATCCTGACCAGATATTCTAATCTAAAAGTATCTAATTTATATTATCCTGGTCTTACATTAATATTATCTAATTCATTACTTTATATACATTAAGATTCATTCATAAAAAGTAAAAACAAAAGTAGGGAATTACATATTATTAATGAAAGTCCAGGATTATATGTTCGAGTGCTTTATAATTGGTCTGTAGTCTTAAAAAACATCATTGTATGTAAACATTGTATCATTCATTCACAAATCATTGTATGTACATTGTATTGTATGGTAAAACATCATTGTATGTGTAGTACATCCCAAGAATTAGGGACCAACCTATCCCCATTTAATCATGTGACCATTGATCGAAACTACGTTTATGCATCTTGATCTACTCAGGTATATTCTCTGTATTCCTTCATAATGTGTTGAAACACGAAAGCGTTCGGAATTTGCGTTTCATTTTTCCAGTGTGGATACTTACGCATAACTGAATCACGTGTTTTGTTTATTATTAATCTTGTATATATGTATATGGAAATAATAACCCACAATTTTGAAATCACGAGGAAACGTAGATTGTGTATTTGGATCCCGATTAGGGATCCTTTTCATCCTGTTTCGATCCCTGATTGGGACCGAATATATGTAGTCTATGTTTCCCAGTATTTTCAAAATAGTGGGTTTTTATTTTTCTTGATCATTACGCTATTGCACTTCGTTCTCGTGTATATATATATATATATATATATATATATATATATATATATATATATATATATATATATATATATATATATGTATATATGTATGTATGTATATATATTATCACCAGTGATAATATAAAAAAAACTACTCACCCCTGAAGGATTCGAACCCAGACAGCCAAGGCTCCATGCACCTTAGCGTATCTAGTTCTTAACCTGCTAGACCACACTGACTGTTCAAAAGGATTGGAAGTGGTCAGACCCTTAACCCAACCCCCGACAGCACTCGGTGGTCAATTTTGGGGACAGATATTTCATCGAATCACCTCGCGTGTTGGGGTCACGTGAGTAACACAAATACGAACAAGCTTGAATGGTCCGCAAGCCAATTATTTGCATTATTATTCAGGGGTGAGGAGTTTTCGGTTGCATATTGGCTTGGGGATCATTCAAGCTTGTTAGCATTTGTGTTACATGGAGTTCGCTGTGCTCCCTGCCTCGGCTGTGTGTGAGGGAAGGTTGTAGGGGTACCTTCAACTATGTGGGAAGTGAGAGAAGCTACAGCGTGACAAAGGTCAAGGCTAGGTCATGAGAAAGAGATGAAGACTACATCATGACATGGGCCAAGACTCCAGCTTGAGAGAGGTCAAAACCACATCATGAGAGAGGTCATGACTACAGCATGTGAGAGTGAGAGATCAAGACTACAGTATGAGAGATCAAGACTACAGTATGAGAGATCAAGACTACAGTATGAGAGATCAAGACTACAGTATGAGAGATCAAGACTACAGTATGAGAGATCAAGACTACAGTATGAGAGATCAAGACTACAGTATGAGAGATCAAGACTACAGTATGAGAGATCAAGACTACAGTATGAGAGATCAAGACTACAGTATGAGAGATCAAGACTACAGTATGAGAGATCAAGACTACATCATGAGAGTAATCACGACCACAACACAAGACAACTCAAGATGTACACTGGTCTTAACATTGCCCCATCGCAACAACACGAAACACATTACCAGGAAAGACATTCTCAAAATAGCCAATCCTCCTCACGTTCCACGATGATAAATATAGTGCATTGTCCCAATGCTCACGTTAACAGCAAATTGAAGAGTCATAACCCCACACACCTTGACATGACTGCTAGTTGTAGCTCACTAACTAGTAAGCGCAGAGAGTGAGCTGACAACTAGCGTGACGTATGACACTAGCAATTGAGTGCCGCTACTCACCCGGAACTTGCCGCAGAGCCGCCCGAGTGCGCCCTCACTTCCTGGAATAATGTCTCTGGAAGCGTCACCTACTGACCCAATGTGCCAGTTGATCAATAATACGTGTGGTAAATATGTGCTCTGATAACACACATTGTTCATATATAAAGGATGGGTGCAGGTGTCTTTGAGTGTGTCTCGAGTGTGGGTGAGTGTCTTCAGTGTAGGTAAGTGTGTTTTGAGTGTTCCTTGTGTGTAGCTGAGTGTGTTTTGAGAGTTTCTTGAGTGTGGGTGAGTGTCTTCAGTGTAGGTAAGTGTGTTTTGAGTGTTCCTTGTGTATAGCTGAGTGTGTTTTGAGTGTTTCTTGAGTGTGGGTGAGTGTTTCTTGAGTGTAGGTGAGTGTGTCTTTGAATGCAGGCCCCTTGCCAACAGATATTTACACATTCTGGTGTTTAATACCTGTACGAGGGAGCAACATAGGCACCATGAGAGGGAACAATGGTGCCCAGAACAACAACAACACATATTATGGAAGGTGTTGTGGTGTGTGCCTGAGAGGGAGCAAACACCTGCCTTCGGGTGTCATATATTGACTAAACACCTAGGAACACACAACAGTACTCCCGTTGTTATCCCGGGTCGCGGTGGCCACCGGGTGGACGGGTGGCCACCGGGTGGACGGGTGGCCACCGGTCCAGACGAAGTTCCCGTGGCTCGAAGCATCGACCAAAATGTTCCCAGAACACATTGAGGTCCGCAGAGCAACCACAGTTACCGTACATCCACCACAGTGAGTATCCACCACAGTGAGTATCCACCACAGTGAGTATATTTTACTGTTGACGGCGACCCGTTAGAAGCAGGTATGGTACAGGCGGCTCGCAGGTGTGTATTGGCAAGACTGCCACGTGTGTTTGTTTACATGCGCCAGGTGTCTCTCTCTCTCTCTCTACCTCCACTCTGGAACCTTCCAACACCCTCCACTCTGGCGCCTCCTGGTGGCGCTGACAGGCAAACAGACAAGACAGGCAAACAGACAGACAGACAGACAGACAGACAGACAGACAGGCAAACAGACAAGACAGGCAAACAGACAGACAGACAGACAGACAGGCAAACAGACAAGACAGGCAAACAGACAAGACAAGCAAACAGACAGACAGACAGACAGGCAAACACACATTGTATCCTAGAGTATAGATTTGACACGTTTTTTTCAGGACTAATTTCAGATCTCCGAAGAAGCCAGTAAATAAAATGTTAAGTGAGAGAGATTGTCTCGGGGTTGAACTGGTGGCAGCATGACTGAGGAGTGATGACTTACGCCTCTACCTTGACAACAGCCTATATTGTGCTATATTATGCTATATTATGCTGCCAATTATAGCTATTATATCTTCGTGCACTGTGAATATTGTGACACTATCCACACTCATCGTCCCTCCGTTATACCATTCCACTAAAAAGCTCTCTTTGTCATCCTTCAGGGAAAGGAACATAGGCTTATTATTAGGAAAAAGTGCTAAGTTAGTATAGCCTTATAGCACATGAAAGGTGGATGTGAACATAGAGTTGATGTGTGAGGACGGTGGCCAGCCACTTGGACTATCCGGGATCGAACTCTGGCACTGCATAAAACAACGGGTAATTAATTATGAATTCTGGAGGGATTATAATGGGTGTCTTCAAGTGGATCAGTTGTGGTTATTGCCTCACCGGGTGAGTGGTGTTTCACCAGGTCTTGACGCCAGCTGACGAGGTTCAGCCACGTCTTGCGCATTGAATATAACATATATCACTGATAACAATACATTAAACATATTGTATAATGTCAGGGGGTTGCGAGGGTGAGTGTAGCGAGCAGGAGGGTGACAACTGATGAGGCACAACACACCTGGACGCTCACCAGCAGTGTGGTAGGTGGACATTGGCTGTCCCCCTACTCTATGTCCCTCACCCCTGGCTGCAACCCTTCCTCGCACTTGCTTATAGTCAATATTGGCTTATTTAATAAGTGCATGGGTGACATACTAATTGATTGTGAATATTTTAGTTTACCTTGAAAAGCTTCATAGAAAACACCAACCTTACCTAACCTTCTTAGTATGTTAAGATAAGCATCTTATTGCTTCTTAATTACAATTATTACTTAACCTATACCGTTGATAGGTTAAGTAATAATTGTAAATAAGAAGCAATAAGATGCTTATCTTAACATACTGCTTAAGATGCTTAACTAACATACACCTGGCTGAGGTGCAGTGGCGTCTCCGCCCACGGGGGCACCAGGCCAGCACCCGTCAAGACAACTGTGAGCTTCACGGGATTTTATTTAGTATTTTATTGTGGTAATATGGGAGGAAATGTGTGTGTGTGTCTGACATGGATGGCCAGCAGGTCGCCGGTACCAGCTATGGTGTCGATCAGCTAGGAAGCGTGTGTTGCTGGTTAGGAATTAGCTGGGACTTAGCAAGTACTAGCTTGCCTAGGCCTCCCTTTATACTTATAGCCTGCCTCAAATGTCACACTCTAGAACAGTTTTGTCATTTACGAATGTGGGGACATGTTTACGTCAGAGGAAGTCTACTGTGGTGCGTACAGAGTGGGAAGAGTGTGGGGGGGGGGGGTGGCGGAGGTGGCTTCGTTCCCATCATGCAGCCGCACGCTTCTGTATTCCCCGCCACGAACTGCTTGCCATTGGCACACACCTCCCGACCTCTTGCTCGTAGTTTCTTATCTATTGAGAACCGTTTGCACTTTGCAGTCTTTTATGGTGTACTTTATCTGAGGGTTGCTTGACACCCTGGGGTTGCTTGACAGCCTGGGGTTGCTTGACACCCTGGGGTTGCTTGACAGCCTGTGGTTGTTTGACAGCCTGGGGTTGCTTGACACCCTGGGGTTGCTTGACACCCTGGGGTTGCTTGACAGCCTGGGGTTGCTTGACAGGCTTGGGTTGCTTGACACCCTGGGGTTGCTTGACACCCTGGGGTTGCTTGACACCCTGGGGTTGCTTGACAGCCTGGGGTTGCTTGACAGCCTGGGGTTGCTTGACAGCCTGGGGTTGCTTGACACCCTGGGGTTGCTTGGCAGCCTGGGGTTGCTTGACAGCCTGGGGTTGCTTGACACCCTGGGGTTGCTTGACAGCCTGGGGTTGCTTGACAGCCTGGGGTTGCTTGACAGCCTGGGGTTGCTTGACACCCTAGGGTTGCTTGACAGCCTGGGGTTGCTTGACACCCTGGGGTTGCTTGACAGCCTGGGGTTGCTTGACACCCTGGGGTTGCTTGACAGCCTGGGGTTGCTTGACACCCTAGGGTTGCTTGACAGCCTGGGGTTGCTTGACACCCTGGGGTTGCTTGACAGCCTGGGGTTGCTTGACACCCTGGGGTTGCTTGACAGCCTGGGGTTGCTTGACACCCTAGGGTTGCTTGACAGCCTGGGGTTGCTTGACACCCTGGGGTTGCTTGACAGCCTGGGGTTGCTTGACAGCCTGGGGTTGCTTGACAGCCTGGGGTTACTTGACAGCCTCGCCACACAGCATCTGTGGGAATATATAAGTGGCAGGTTGTACAAGTCTTGTGCCGTGAGCAGGATGTTAATTTTCGAAATCTTTGTTGATCATCTGTAATTAAAAATTATAGTTTTCGTTATACTCGAATCAATCGTACTAATTGGCCGTCAATCCCGTCAGACATATACAGTGTGTGTGTGTGTGTGTGTGTGTGTGTGTGTGTGTGTGTGTGTGTGTGTGTGTGTGTGTGGTGTGTGTGTGTGTGTGTGTGTGTGTGTGCGTGTGTGTGTGTGTGTGTGTGTGTGTGTGTGTACTCACCTATATGTACTCACCTATATGTGCTTGCAGGATCGAGCATTGACTCTTGGATCCCGCCTTTCTAGCTATCGGTTGTTTACAGCAATGACTCCTGTCCCATTTCCCTATCATACCTAGTTTTAAAAGTATGAATAGTATTTGCTTCCACAACCTGTTCCCCAAGTGCATTCCATTTTTCTACTACTCTCACGCTAAAAGAAAACTTCCTAACATCTCTGTGACTCATCTGAGTTTCCAGTTTCCACCCATGTCCCCTCGTTCTGTTATTATTACGTGTGAACATTTGATCTATTTCCACTTTGTCAATTCCCCTGAGTATTTTATATGTCCCTATCATATCTCCTCTCTCCCTTCTTTTCTCTAGTGTCGTAAGGTTCAGTTCCTTCAGCCGCTCTTCATATCCCATCCCTCGTAGCTCTGGGACAAGCCTCGTCGCAAACCTCTGAACCTTCTCCAGTTTCTTTATGTGTTTCTTCAGGTGGGGGCTCCATGATGGCGCGGCATACTCTAAGACGGGTCTCACGTAGGCAGTGTAAAGCGCCCTAAAAGCTTCCTCATTTAGGTTTCTGAATGAAGTTCTAATTTTCGCCAGTGTAGAGTACGCTGCTGTCGTTATCCTATTTATATGTGCCTCAGGAGTTAGATTGGGTGTCACATCCACTCCCAGGTCTCTTTCTCGAATCGTTACAGGTAGGCTGTTCCCCTTCATTGTGTACTGTCCCTTTGGTCTCCTGTCACCTGATCCCATTTCCATAACTTTACATTTACTGGTGTTAAACTCCAGTAGCCATTTCTCTGACCATCTCTGCAGCCTGTGTAAGTCCTCTTGGAGGATCCTACAATCCTCGTCTGTCACAACTCTTCTCATTAATTTTGCGTCATCTGCAAACATTGACATGTATGATTCCACTCCTGTAAACATATCATTTACGTAAATTAGAAAGAGGATTGGTCCCAGCACCGATCCTTGAGGTACTCCACTTGTTACTGTTCGCCAGTCCGACTTTTCGCCCCTTACCATTACCCTCTGGCTCCTTCCTGTTAGGTAGTTCTTCACCCATACTAGGGCCTTTCCGCTTACTCCTGCCTGCCTCTCAAGTTTGTATAGCAGTCTCATGTGCGGTACCGTATCAAAGGCCTTTTGGCAGTCAAGAAATATGCAGTCTGCCCAGCCTTCTCTGTCCTGCCTTATCCTTGTTACTTTATCATAGAATTCTAAAAGGTTTGTTAGGCATGATTTCCCTGTCCAGAACCCATGTTGGTGCTTGTTTACAAACCCAATGCTCTCCAGGTGCTCAACAAGTCTTAGCCTAATTATTCTTTCAAGTATTTTGCAGGGGATGCTTGTCAGTGATACGGGTCTGTAGTTAAGTGCCTCCTCCCTATCCCCCTTTTTGAAAATGTGTGTGTGTGTGTGTGTGTGTGTGTGTGTGTGTGTGTGTGTGTGTGGTGTGTGTGTGTGTGTGTGTACTCACCTAATTGTACTCACCTAATTGTGCTTGCGGGGGTTGAGCTCTGGCTCTTTGGTCCCGCCTCTCAACCGTCAATCAACTGGTGTACAGATTCCTGAGCCTATTGGGCTCTATCATATCTACATTTGAAACTGTGTATGGAGTCAGCCTCCACCACATCACTTCCTAATGCATTCCATTTACTAACTACTCTGACACTGAAAAAGTTCTTTCTAACGTCTCTGTGGCTCATTTGGGTACTCAGCTTCCACCTGTGTCCCCTTGTTCGCGTCCCACCAGTGTTGAATAGTTCATCCTTGTTTACCCGGTCGATTCCCCTGAGGATTTTGTAGGTTGTGATCATGTCCCCCCTTACTCTTCTGTCTTCCAGTGTCGTGAGGTGCATTTCCCGCAGCCTTTCCTCATAACTCATGCCTCTTAGTTCTGGGACTAGTCTAGTAGCATACCTTTGGACTTTTTCCAGCTTCGTCTTGTGCTTGACAAGGTACGGGTGTGTGTGTGTGTGTGTGCGTGTGTGTGTGTGTGTGTGTGTGTGTGTGTGTGTGTGTGTGTGTGTGTGTGTGCGTGCGTGTGTGTGTGTGTGTGTGTGTGTGAGAATGTCTATTTGCTTGTTTATCTCTGTCCAAGGTTGCAGGCCAGACGCTTGGGGTCCCTCGCCCGACTTTGCAGGGTGAATAATCTGCGGTACGGGACTTTAATAGGTTATTCGAAGTCGGTCTTATTGGTCTAATTCAGAGGTGATCGAGTCTAATGTTGACTCCTCTCACACCAAATCAGTGAAAGGTGATTGGCTTAGTCCCTAGAATTCGTTGTTGTTCTGAGAGAGTTTGTCAGTATAGACTACTGATCACGTGCCTCTGTATAACTAACCATCCTGTGTGATGGGGATTTTTAGCATCACGTAGCTAGTTTTTTTTGACACTGTACTCCCCTTCATATAGTCTATGCTAGCTGCACAAATGCATATGTGTGTGTATATATACACAAACACACACACACACACACACACACACACACACACACACACACACACACACACACACACACACACACACATACATACACACACACATACATACACACACACATACACACACACATACATACACACCTCATAAATGCCGTTGTGCTGAGGTTCACCAAGGACGCGCACGCACATGCTGCACACACGTACAGTCATACAAGCATTCAGACGCTGCGCAGATAATCACACACACACGCACTCGGACGCTGCGCGCATACACACACACACGCGCGCGCAGTCAGACGCTGCGCACATACACACACACGCGCGCGCAGTCAGACGCTGCGCACATACACACACGCGCGCGCAGTCAGACGCTGCGCACATACACACACACGCGCACAGTCAGACGCTGCGCACATACACACACACACGCGCGCGCAGTCAGACGCTGCGCACATACACACACACACGCAATCAGACGCTGCACACACTCACACAGACGCTGCGCAGGAGTTTTCCTGTGGCCAGTTGTCCCCACCCAGTCTAGGGAGGTGTGTGTGTGTGTGTGTGTGTGCGCGGGTGTGAGCGGTGCTCCGGGAGTCTGGAACACTCCCTCCACACATTCCACACACTGGCATGCCCAGCTCCTGCTCCTCCTGCTGGTCCTGGTGTGGACAGAGACCACAGGTGAGTATGATCAATACTTTAAGGAGGGAACCATGATGGCATGACTCCGCCTAGTTACCTGTGCGGCGCCGCCACCACCACCACGCACGCCTCCCCGGCGGCCAGTACCAGCTTCTTCGGCACACAGGGAAGAGCTGCATTCGTCCTCGCTCGTCCAAGGGCTTCCCCCCGTGGGCCTGAGGGCTGGTGAACCGCTTAGCGAGGATACCCAAGGGTTTGTGTTGTGTTGGACGTGGGTTATGCGATAGATGCGGCATTAAGACAAATTGGGCAAGATAGATCACGCTGGACTTTTGCCGCACCTGCTTCAAAGGACCCCAAGAGTGAGCTACGCAGTTGAGTGCTAAGGTAAAGTGGAAAAAACTGTGAAAAAACGTAATGAATAAAGACGGAGGTAAATAAGTGAGTGAAGGAGGCTTCAGCAAGATTATGTCCAGTGTCTTAACAACTTCTACGTTGTTAAGTCTCGGTGGTATTCTTAGTTGGTTTATAACTCTACACTGTTAAATTTTGTACCAACGGCCTGATGGGTATTTTTACACAATGTTGACATATCCCTCCTTTTCTTCTGTCACCTGTGAGCCTATTTCCCCATCCTCATGGGTAGCCAAGCTTTGGTGCGCTTGGGTTCTGTTCCTCGCATTATATCAATATGAGTGGTTCATAGTTGGGTGGAGGCGTGTAGCAACTCTCAGGCCCTGGCGCTGCAGGCGCGGGTTATGGTCGCTGGTACGTGTTCGCCTCCTGCAGGATGGGTGTCGGAGCCCCTCTACCATCACCTGGCTCTTGTACTAGTAGACACCACTGGCTCTTGTACTAGTAGACACCACTGGCTCTTGTACTAACAGACACCACTGGCTCTTGTACTAACAGACACCACTGGCTCTTGTACTAGTAGACACCACTGGCTCTTGTACTAACAGACACCACTGGCTCTTGTACTAACAGACACCACTGGCTCTTGTACTAGTAGACACCACTGGCTCTTGTACTAACAGACACCACTGGCTCTTGTACTAGTAGACACCACTGGTTCTTGTACTAACAGACACCACTGGTTCTTGTTCAAGGGGACACCACTGGCTCTTGTTCAAGGGGACACCACTGGCTCTTGTACTAGTAGACACCACTGGCTCTTGTACTAACAGACACCACTGGCTCTTGTACTAGTAGACACCACTGGCTCTTGTACTAACAGACACCACTGGCTCTTGTACTAGTAGACACCACTGGCTCTTGTACTAGTAGACACCACTGGCTCTTGTACTAACAGACACCACTGGCTCTTGTACTAGTAGACACCACTGGCTCTTGTACTAACAGACACCACTGGCTCTTGTACTAACAGACACCACTGGCTCTTGTACTAACAGACACCACTGGCTCTTGTACTAACAGACACCACTGGCTCTTGTACTAACAGACACCACTGGCTCTTGTACTAACAACCACCTACAATGTAACCACTTTAACATGCCCAATAAATTTTATTTTGTTTGAATAAAATGAGAAGACATTACCATTATTATTATTATTATTATTATTAAGTAATGGTAATGTCTTCTCATAGACATAATAACATATGATAAAACCCCACACTTATGTAATTTGATCCAGGTCTTGATTGGATCTAAGGTAGCAGCCTCATTAGACTTTAAGATGTAAGTCTCGTCCAGACCCCACCCCTAGACCTTGACAAAGCACTCAGGAGACTGCGAAAGACTTGGTGTAAATACATCAATTTCATTAGATTACTTGGCGGTGACTCAACCCTTCAACTCCCTCAGTCACGATAGGACATGAGCCATTTAGTAGACTTCCTGTAGGACAACTGACAATAAATGTATGATAAGTTGATCTTTGCTCCAGTGCCGCCACCCTGGCCCCATAACTGTTTGGTTTACGTGTCACCGGACTACACGAGTGATGGCGGGAGGGAGTCCCAGCGCTGTTGCTCAAGCTTGTCTCTCTCTCCTTGTGGGATCAGTCAGTTCCTGAGGCCCCTATGTGCTTCTGTAAATTTGTCCGCAATCCCCCTCACAGGGATGGGTATGGGGTCCACTAACACCCACAGGGATGGGTATGGAGTCCACTAACGCCCACGGGGATGGGTATGGGGATGCGTAATAAATTAATAAAATCAAAATCGTGTTAAGGACGTCGATAATCCTGACCATTTCTCGTGACTCTTGCGTCTTGCGTCAGAAAGGGATTGTCGACCTTGATTCTGTTTTGTCTTCTGTCTGTCTTGTCTTGGACAGGTATAGAAACAAACAGAAACAAGACAGAAATAAACCTTTCTGTCTTGGACTTTATTGATAATTTCTGCCTTGGATTTTATTGACCATTTATGGCCTGCTTTACCTGTCAGGTCGTTATACTTTGGTTTACTGGACTTTTTCTTATACCCTGGTCTTATTGTCCTGATGCTCTGCCCTAATGATATTGTCCTTGTACATTGTGCTCATACTCCAGCCTACTTGTCTTGTTCTTATACTCTGTTTTCTTAGTCCATTCTTATAGTCTGGCCGCCTTATTTCCTCTTTCTCTCTCTGTATATATATATATATATATATTATTAAATATGACCGAAAAAGTAAGATTAATAATTCTAACACGAATTTTCTCAATCCTTCGTACATTATGCTTCACTGTTGGAGGTAAATCAAAAATCACTTCTCCAAAATTCATTTTTATTTCTAGTCTGACGCGACACGGGCGCGTTTCGTAAAACTTATTACATTTTCAAAGACTTCACAAATACACAACTGATTAGAACTTGCGTTTCCCTGATTTTATATCTACATTTGAGTGAGGTGGGAAGGGTGATGTGGCATTACATTTGAGTGAGGTGGGAAGGATGATGTGGCATTAACACAAGACAGAACACTAGAGGATATTAATAGGGTATTAAAAGTATCAACACAAGACAGAACACGAAAAAATGGGTATTGAATAGAAGTGTTTGTAGAAAGCCTATTGGTCCATATTTCTTGATGCTTCTATATTGGAGCGGAGTCTTGAGGTGGGTAGAATATAGTGGTGCAATAATTGGCTGTTGATTGCTGGTGTTGACTTCTTGATGTGTAGTGCCTCGCAAACGTCAAGCCGCCTGCTGTCGCTGTATCTATCGATGATTTCTGTGTTGTTTACTAGGATTTCTCTGGCGATGGTTTGGTTATGGGAAGAGATTATATGTTCCTTAATGGAGCCCTGTTGTTTATGCATCGTTAAACGCCTAGAAAGAGATGTTGTTGTCTTGCCTATATACTGGGTTTTTTGGAGCTTACAGTCCCCAAGTGGGCATTTGAAGGCATAGACGACGTTAGTCTCTTTTAAAGCGTTCTGTTTCGTGTCTGGAGAGTTTCTCATGAGTAGGCTGGCCGTTTTTTTGGTTTTATAGTAAATCGTCAGTTGTATCCTCTGATTTTTGTCTGTAGGGATAACGTTTCTATTAACAATATCTTTCAGGACCCTTTCCTCTGTTTTATGAGCTGTGGAAAAGAAGTTCCTGTAAAATAGTCTAATAGGGGGTATAGGTGTTGTGTTAGTTGTCTCTTCGGAGGTTAGCCTCTTGTCTCTTCGGTAACCTCCGAAGAGACAACTAACACAACACCTATACCCCCTATTAGACTATTTTACAGGAACTTCTTTTCCACAGCTCATAAAACAGAGGAAAGGGTCCTGAAAGATATTGTTAATAGAAACGTTATCCCTACAGACAAAAATCAGAGGATACAACTGACGATTTACTATAAAACCAAAAAAACGGCCAGCCTACTCATGAGAAACTCTCCAGACACGAAACAGAACGCTTTAAAAGAGACTAACGTCGTCTATGCCTTCAAATGCCCACTTGGGGACTGTAAGCTCCAAAAAACCCAGTATATAGGCAAGACAACAACATCTCTTTCTAGGCGTTTAACGATGCATAAACAACAGGGCTCCATTAAGGAACATATAATCTCTTCCCATAACCAAACCATCGCCAGAGAAATCCTAGTAAACAACACAGAAATCATCGATAGATACAGCGACAGCAGGCGGCTTGACGTTTGCGAGGCACTACACATCAAGAAGTCAACACCAGCAATCAACAGCCAATTATTGCACCACTATATTCTACCCACCTCAAGACTCCGCTCCAATATAGAAGCATCAAGAAATATGGACCAATAGGCTTTCTACAAACACTTCTATTCAATACCCATTTTTTCGTGTTCTGTCTTGTGTTGATACTTTTAATACCCTATTAATATCCTCTAGTGTTCTGTCTTGTGTTAATGCCACATCATCCTTCCCACCTCACTCAAATGTAATGCCACATCACCCTTCCCACCTCACTCAAATGTAGATATAAAATCAGGGAAACGCAAGTTCTAATCAGTTGTGTATTTGTGAAGTCTTTGAAAATGTAATAAGTTTTACGAAACGCGCCCGTGTCGCGTCAGACTAGAAATAAAAATGAATTTTGGAGAAGTGATTTTTGATTTACCTCCAACAGTGAAGCATAATGTACGAAGGATTGAGAAAATTCGTGTTAGAATTATTAATCTTACTTTTTCGGTCATATTTAATAATATATGTCTACAGGAAAGACTGCTACCAAAATATACTAATATATATATATATATATATATATATATATATATATATATATATATATATATATATATATATATATATATATATATATATATATAAATTATCTGATCTCATGTGCTGTGTGTATATGTTTGTGGCTTGGTGTGTACGTAAGTGTGTGTGTGTGTGTGTGTGTGTGTGTGTGTGTGTGTGTGTGTGTGTGTGTGTGTGTGTGTGTGTGTGTGTGTGTGTGTGTGTGTGTGAATCACTATATCACTCACATTTCATAATGTTCGCCATTTCCTCAACAGAGTGATTGAGCCGGGAGCGTGCAGGCGTGCGCGCGCGCACCTCTCTCACCATGTCTCTAGGTAAGCTCCCCCCCCCCTACCCCCCCTCTTCTCCCCCCCCCCCTCTTCCCCTCACCCCTCACCCGGGGAGACGGAGCTGTAGTTCCACCCCTCGTCTGGGTCAAGTTTCATGGAGCGTTTACGCAAGCACTTGCGAAACCTGTACATCTTCCGACAATTATCGCAGCTTAGTTTGTATATATTGAACAATTCAACAGCTCCGAAACATGACGAGGTTTTTAATGAACAAATCCACAAGGGCCGTGACGAGGATTCGAACCTACGTCCGAGAGTATCCCAAACGCTGCCATAATCCACGGCCCTTGTGGATTTGTTCATTTGATACATCACGCTATTGTGATTTCTGTGTGTAACGAGGTTTTTCATTATAATAACAACCTCGGATTGGGAAGTTTCTATGCTCGTATTTAAGAAACGTAAACAAAGCCGCTAAGACTGTTAAATGATGTATAGGTTTCGTAAGAAGAAGCGTAAATCCTTGGAGAATCCTGCCCCGGCTGATCAACTCCTCGTGAATATAAACGAACTGTGTGTATTCAAAACCAAATTTCTTTGTTCAAATATTATTCTATATAATTGCATGTACAGTTAGGCCTGGGTTGGGTATTTAGGTTCTGTTGACAATTATTTGTATTTGCCATACGTGGGCGGCCCGTCCTGAGCTCATGTTCATTCCATCCAACGGCCGACCCCAAAGTCGCAGTCATCGATTTTTAACATGGGCGTTCATTCAAAATTGGAATGTTCTTAAATGTAAAATTAATATTATACATTTAATATTATAATATTTGCATAAAGTGCATAGTCAGACGTAGGGTTTTATAGGAATATAGGTTCCGTTGGTAAATAATTTGTATGTGTAGTGTGAGGGTGAATGTTGTACAGCGCCGCGATTCGAACAGTCGTCAGTGTTCGCGAAATGATCGAATGTAATCGAGTTTTAACTCATTAATAGCGGGTTTGGCGGCGGGATTACCAGCATTTGCCGTGTTTATGGGGACGGGGGGGGGGGGTTGATGGTGGGTGTAGTGGTTTATGGTGGTGGTGGTTGTGGTGACAGTTGTGATAGTAGGGATGATGATGAGTGTGGTGGTGGAGTGATGACAGAAGTGAGTATAATGATAGCGATGGTTGTGGAACTGATTCAGGCCAAAGGACATTCAGCCTATTGCAGTTTTTCCTTAAAAATATATAATATAAAATTGGCAAAGTAAAATTTTTCAAAGTATTACCACTTTTTATATGAGGAAACGAAGAGGAAATAGCTGATAATATCCAGGTAAATGGATAGCGAGATGAATAGAGAGCGAGATGACTGTGATGGGTTGTGCGTGTCCTCTCATGCTCTGCGCCTCATCATAGAGCTTCTAGTATTATGTTGTCTTCTACTTTAGCTCCCTGACCCCGATCTCTTCCCCGGCAGGTCATTTGGATAAAGCCTTCCTGCGGCCGCGGAAGTTGGTTGAGGTGCTGGCGTACAAACCCAACCTGTCCACCACCTTGCTGAACCTCATGCAGAAGCACCAGCTGCAGCCATCTGCCGTGCGCCGGGTGGTGTTTACTTACCCGAGAGTGTTCCAGCTGGAGGAGGAGGTAGTGAAGCTGCGCCCGCGGTTACTGATGTGTTGCTCCTACAGCAACACAGGTGCCTGCGACCTCGCCGAGGACTGCGAGAACCTCCACTACCTCAAGGACGTGTGTACTACCAACTCCTGCTTCAGGAGCCATGACTGGGAGGTCCAGCCTAATTCACGAATTCTCTACAACCTCTTCTTGGAGGAGCTGAACAACGATGTTCTGTGCAAAATGGTACAATTGGTGATTCAAGACTTCGCAGAAGAGGATGGAGAATTAAACAACGATATACGCTTGGGCGAGTCTTTGTGGACTATGAACTCAAACGGGGATGTGAGAGTGCCAGAGATCTGCTACGACTCGGTGGAGGGACTGTGTAACCAGGAGAACATCGGCTGTTATCGCCTCCACGCGACCCGACACTACCAGTGGCAGGTGAGGGAGGAGGACGGACGCTGGCAGAACCTGCAGGACACCCAGGTGATGGCCCTGGAGCGTGCCTACTGCGACCCAGCGCTAGAGAAGGCCCTCGTCCCCCCGCCCAACCCCTCCACCTACCGTCCCCCGCCAGGCTACCTCCTGCAGATCATGGGCGGCGACACCTGGACCTCGCATTTTGACACCATGACCATGACTAACTCTTCCGGAGAAATCCTGTGGCTGCGTCGGCTGTGCACGGAGGAAAAGGACGAGGTTGATGTGAAAGCTAGAAACTACGTCTGGTACTTCCTCTCAGGAGACAAGGAATGGATACCTTACGGAGCACCGCACAACAACCTCATAAGCAGTGTGAATTGGGTAGATATAGAGAATAGTTACAGAGAAGGGACCAAAGTGATGAACTTCTCTACCGACAAGTACAGCTACTCCATTGACTTCGCCACCATGACTCAAACTAACGATGAAACTGGCTCCCAGCGAGAGGTGAGACGACGGCCCCAGTCTCACCTGGACGAGGATGAGGAGAGCACCAGGGCCTCGTCTCCCGACTACCCTGATGACGAAACACCAGAATCTCCCGTGCCAGCGCCTCCTGAAGACGGAGAGACTCCGGCGCCCTCGACACCCACCTCCACTTACCAAGAGCCTGACTCCCTGCAGCCGTTACCAGTCACCTGGGAGGATATGGAGTACGTCGAGAACCTTCGTCTTGTGCCGCTAAACCCCTACACGAACGAGTATAGAGACGTGATGGCGCTCCTCGAGCCAGGTTTATACAAAAGAAAAGTCCTGGGGATAAAACGGATTCAGAATCGCCAGTTGTGGCAAAAATTCCAAAAGCGAATTGAAGAGATGCCCGACATTTACAACGGACCGGAACCCACCGTTCGACAGCTGTTCCACGGAACCTCAAAGGACGTCTTACCGAAAATCTTCAGAAAGAACCTTGACCGGACCCTTCAAGGCAGGTCGTACGGGAGGAAGACGCGGTATGGGCACGGCACCTATTTCTTTTCTGACGTGGACAGAGCCTTCAGGTACAGTGTCCCTGACGCCAGGTACGACAAGTCCTACCTGCTGGTGGCCCAAGTGGCAGTAGCTGACATAACTAAGGGAGACGGTACGATAGAGAGTCCCCCGCTTGACCCCGAGACGGGCGTCACCTCCGACACGACGGTCAACGACGTCGAGACCCCGACGGTGTACGTCAAGTACGACAAGAATGAGTATTATCCACAGTATGTTGTGACGGTAACCTAAGGTTGCCAGATGACTATCCTGCATGGCCGCGTTGGCATTATCTCTCACACACACACACACACACAGGGGGCCTCGTAGCCTGGTGGATAGCGCGCAAGATTCGTAATTCTGTGGCGCGGGTTCGATTCCCGCACGAGGCAGAAACAAATGGGCAAAGTTTCTTTCACCCTGAATGCCCCTGTTACCTAGCAGTAAATAGGTACCTGGGAGTTAGTCAGCTGTCACGGGCTTCTTCCTGGGGTGTGTGTGTGTGTGTGTGGTGTGGGAAAAAAAAAAAAAAAAAAAAAAAAAAAAAAAAAAAAAAAGTAGTTAGTAAACAGTTGATTGACAGTTGAGAGGCGGGCCGAAAGAGCAAAGCTCAACCCCCGTAAAAACACAACTAGTAAACACACACACACACACACACACACACACACACATACACACACGCACGCACGCACACACACACACACACACACACACACACTTAAAGATTCTAAAGGGAATCAACAGAAGAGACAAAGCAGCAGTGTTTAAAGCGAGGAGTACCAGAACAAGGAGTCATAGGCATTGATGGCAACGTCTTAGACATCTCCTTCTTATATATGTATATCATTATGATCTCATGGTTGGACAAGGTGTGAAAGAGATAAGATGATTAACATTTCAGAGACTGTGCAAGGTTCTCTACGGTCTACAAGGCAGACCACGAAGAGACGTTGAGATTTACTAAGCAGAAAGCGAGAGGAGGAGGGTAGGAGCCCAGCCCAGTTGTGGGAAGAAGAATAATAATTAAGAAGCAAGGGTATAAGGAAGCACATTACCATAATACATTAACAAATACAAGGTGGCGAAAAAGACATAGTTTCAAGATAACCAAACCCTTGGGCCACTTTTAGTACAAGATCATTAGGCTTCCGATAGCTTTTTTTTTTTTGGTCTTTGAGCTGAAGCTCAACCTTGCAGGTGTGTATAGGTGAGTACTCTCAGAGATACAGTCAGGGTGGTTCCTCCGAGGTGACAGTTAGACGGGTACTACCATACAGGCTATACACGGCTCTATGTAATATTATTATATTAGTATTTGTATTGCCTTATAAATATTACTGTTAAATTTGTTTTCATTATTATTATTATTATTATTATTATTATTATTATTTTCAGTGTAATTGTAATTGAAGATCCAATCCATGAAGAAGGTTTTAAAGGTGTTTATAAGACAAACGTGAACATCCTCAGCTTATAGCGATGAGACCCGCCTCAGAATGTATATATCTATACAACAGTTACACCACACTGTAACTAATACAGTTTCCAGCCTCTTGTATTGCCTTAAGTCTACCTTGTGTATATTTCCCCACACGTATTTTATGGTTATAAATTACCTCGTCAGTATTCCTGTGTGTGTATGTTTCATAATGGTTTATTATACGTGTTCTCGATGTGTATATTTACCTTACTTACGGCTTGCAATATCTTCTGTATATGTATATTTACGATTCCTATGGCTTACAGTCAGTTGTGTATATGTATAGTTATAATGTTTATGGCTTATAATATTTTTGGTAAATGTATATTTACGATACTTATGGTTTGCACTATCGTCTGTATATGTATATATATTTACAAGACTTTATGTACATGTATATCTGCTATACACAGAATATATACAAGAGTGAGCTTTTATCTATAGTAACTTGACTACTAGTTAACGAGTCATCTCTGTATGGCGATAATGTATTAGTATGAGCTTTCCTCTCACACAGTACTGATGTTATCCTAATGCTAACAAGTTTGTCCAACCATTTGGACTGGTCGGGAGAGCGAGAGCTTCGCATCTTGCAGGGTCGGAGTTCGATTCCCAATGGTCCAGGTGGACGAAATTTCTGAAACTGAGGGATTTGACCGAGGTTGACCTTCGAGGTCAACCCCGGAACTCACAGTTCCTGCGACGGCGCTGGAACCAATCGTATTGGCGTATGCCTTTCCATTGGAGACTTTCAGCGCCGTGGAGAGGGGGGACCTGCTGCATGGGTAACAGCTTCTCCCCCGAATCATCCTACCCAGGCTTTGCGCCCTGGAGAGGCCACTCCAGACCGACAACCAGAGCGCAACTCCATAGTCTCCTGAGACTGATGGATGCTTACTATCTGACCTCAGAGGTACGATTTTTTTCTACAAACTTTCTAGAGTTTTCTTACTATTACGAAGCCTTAGGTTGAAGCCTCAGAATTTTGTATATATTTATGAGAACAAACACAATTAGTGTGTCGTATGTCTTTTTTTACGAATTGGCTTTCTATAGAGATTAAAAACAATTTGTAATGTGCAATTAGCTGTGGCAGGTCACAGGTATTCTTGAAAGTCATTAAATGTCATTTATTTGGCACTTACTTGCCACAAATTTCAGTTGTTAAACTGTCTATGTTTTCCTTGTTAGCGTTGCCAAGATTTGTTATGTAATTTGCTCTCTTTTGGATGTGTTGAGCGGAAGACATCACCACACTAGAGTGAGTTTGTTGGTGAGTTGAGGAAGGAGAGTTGTGGTGTGTGTGTGGTATACACCTGACCAACCACACACCTGCTGTCTTGAGTGGTGTGTGTGGGGTATACACCTGGCCACCCACACACCTGCTGTCTTGTGTGGGGTATACACCTGGCCAACCACACACCTGCTGTCTTGTGTGGTGTGTGTGGTATACACCTGGCCAACCACACACCTGATGTCTTGTGTGGTGTGTGTGGGGTATACACCTGGCCACCCACACACCTGCTGTCTTTGTAGTAGCTGTACAAGTATTACTATCATCATTATTATTATAGTTAATATTGAGAAAATCATTAGGAGTCATCCGGGGGATTCGAACCTGCACGCACTGGGTACTATCCCAAGACCACGCCTTGGACCACTACACCACATGACACTGAGTTAAACCCTTGATTAGCCTTCATTGGAAGTCTAATCAGGCTTCCAATCAGGTGGTTGTCAAGGTGGACCAGCTGGGGTGGTTGTCAAGGTGGACCAGCTGGGTGGTTGTCAAGGTGGACCAGCTGGGGTGGTTGTCAAGGTGGACCAGCTGGGTGGTTGTCAAGGTGGACCAGCTGGGGTGGTTGTCAAGGTGGACCAGCTGGGTGGTTGTCAAGGTGGACCAGCTGGGGTGGTTGTCAAGGTGGACCAGCTGGGTGGTTGTCAAGGTGGACCAGCTGGGTGGTTGTCAAGGTGGACCAGCTGGGGTGGTTGTCAAGGTGGACCAGCTGGGTGGTTGTCAAGGTGGACCAGCTGGGTTGTTGTCAAGGTAGACTAGCTGGGTGGTTGTCAAGGCGTGCCAGCTGGGTGGTTGTCAAGGTGGACCAGCTGCGTGCCAACATCTGATGTACATTCCACTCACTCACACACTTGGATAAAATGCGTTTAGTACCGTACTTGTGTTCCAAACCTGTTGTTATTCTGTTGACGTGTGTGTGTTTGTGTTAGTATGCAGGTGTGTATGTGTGTATGAGTATGTATATGTGCACCTACGACTCATCTGAAGACCATTAACTTATACTCTACAATATTATTATTATTATACTTTTAGCATGTTCTATTATGCACTCCAATCATTCTTAAGTAGAACAATTCTCTCTCATAGGCTAGAGAGTTTATGATCAACATTTATAATCTTATATTGACTACCATGCTGTATTAATTAATAAATATTTGAATCTCATTATGCGTGGTTTACTATGGCGGTAAACCTGTAGTGTATTTATCTAAGAGAGTGACCCAAGGGGCTACAATATCTCTGTGATAACACAGTATTATGACGAGTGTTACAAGCAACACTTTAAATCTTGGCAGCTTAGCAATTTTTTGAATTTGTTAATTCATTTTATGTTGTATCCGCTTAAGTGTGCCTCGTAGCGTGTTAAGTTTGTGTTTTGTGAACCCTGCACTTGTAGGGTTATCTTGAGATTCTTGAGGTTATCTTGAGATGATTTCGGGGCTTTTTAGTGTCCCCGCGGCCCGGTCCTCGACCAGGCCTCCACCCCCAGGAAGCAGCCCGTGACAGCTGACTAACACCCAGGTACCTATTTTACTGCTAGGTAACAGGGGCATAGGGTGAAACTCTGCCCATTGTTTCTTGCCGGCGCCTGGGATCGAACCCAGGACCACAGAATCACAAGTCCAGCGTGCTGTCCGCTCGGCCGACCGGCTCCCAATCATCATCAGGGATCAGGAACATCAGGGTCCTGATGTTCCTTGAAGAGAAGTGCCAGTACATAGCCAGTATCATTCTAATTTTATATACCCCTACATGTATTATCCTAAATGTTGAACCTAAACCTAAATCCTTTTAGGGCACCTGACAGCTGGGTGGACAGGGCTTCGGATTCGTAGTCCTGAGATTCCGAGTTCGATCCCCAGTAGAGGCAGAGACAAATGGGCAAAATGTTTCTTTCATCCTGATGCCTCTGATACCTAGCAGTAAATAGGTACCTGGGAGTTAGACAGCTGCTACGGGCTGCTTCCTGGGAGGGGGGGGGGGTTGAACAAAAAGGAGGCCTGGTCGAGGACCGGGCCTCGGGGACGCTAAGCCCGAAATCATCTCAAGATAACCATCTCAAGGGTGGTAGTTGGGCTCGTAGTTAGGGCCTGGATGGTGACGCCTCGCTGGTTCTCGAATCCAGTTTGGGGTTTACACTCCCACGTGGGCCAGGGGCCAGATTCACGAAGCAGTTACGCAAGCACTTACGAACCTGTACATCTTTTGTCAATTTTTGGCGGCTTTGTTTACAATTATTAAACAGTTAATGAGCTTCGAATCACCAGGAGGCTGTTTATAACAATAACAACAGTTGATTGGGACGTTTTCATGCTTGTAAACTGTTTAATATACGTAACCAAAGCCGTCAGAGATTGAGGACAGATGTACACGTTCGTAAGTACTTGCGTAACTGCTTCGTGACTCTGCCTCCTGACCTCCTAGCTGGTGCGGCTCCACCCGGTGTTATGACAGAGTGAACACACGCGGCGATAGTATGAGAGGACCGTAAAATATGGGAGTAATATATTAGTCAATATTACTGTCCATACACACAGACGCTCTACCGTCGCTGGACGGTAGAGCGACGGTCTCGCTTCATGCAGGTCGTCGTTCAATTCCCAGCCGCCCACAAGTGGTTGGCCACCATTCCTTCCCCCCGTCCCATCCCTAATCCTTATCCTGATGATTGATGTAGATTAAGCCACCCAAGAGGTGGCACGGGCATGAGTAGCCCGTAAGTGGTGGCCCTTTTGAGCCATTACCAGTATCAAGAGCTGATACTGGAGATCTGTGGAGGCGCGACTGCACCCTGCGTAACGGGAGATGTCTCCCGGACCAAATGGTGACCAAATGGTGCCTTATCCTGACCCCTTCCCAGTGCTATATAGTCGTAATGGCTTGGCGCTTTCCCGACAATTCCATTTCCCTTCCCTTCCCATGCGTTGGTTCGAACCCTCATCACGGCCTCTGTGGATTTGTTCATGTCTGTCCAGATGGCGCCAGCGAGCTCTTATACCGATCTCTACCGGCTCTGTCGCCTTCTCTAACCACAACTTAATAATATATTTTAATCTTGATTATAATTAAAGTTCTTAGATGACAGATTGAGTGAGATTTATTAATGCTAACTCAACTTGGCATTTTTTGTATTACCTTCAGATTATTCGTACCACCAAACGACCTATTTTTTCATTTATTTCTTGCATGGCTTCTTATATTATTCGCTTTGTGTTTACTGGGAAGGAAAGATGGCTTGTGATGGCAGCCCAGCTCTAATATGGGTCGTGGCGACACCATGGAAACATTGATCCACAAGTCACTGCCCTCATACACCCTCATACACACTTCCCTCTCACTCTGTGTGACCTATTACCACCCCGCCTCTATGTAGGACATTCCACGGAATGTCCTACATGGCGTGTTCTAACGTGGACTGTTAGGAGAGAGAGACTCCCGCCGTTTACCCGCAAGACCTGCTCATGGCTCCCTTCAGTGCTCTGGATACCGAGAAACGCATGGCATTTTACATGGCGTGTTCTAGATGGAATGTACTTGGTGGAGTATAATAGATGTAAGGTCTGCGATAGAGTTTGGGGTCAGCGCTCTCCAGCTATCACAGCCTGGCCCTCGGCACGCAGTCATCCGTCCGGTTTTTAGCTAGACTGTTTCCTCTAGTTTGAACCTCTGTTGTCCAGGCAAATCACAATTGAGGCTCCCAGGTTCGATTCCCCATAGGCGCGGGGGGGGAGGAGAGAGAAAGGATTAGGCACGTTTCTGTTCACCTAAAAGAGTAAATAGATACCTGGTACTTAGGCAACTGTTGTGGGGTAAGCAAGTTGGTTTACATCTTAGTTAGTTTACATCTTACAAACTATATTGTATGTCTAGATTTGTTTACAACTACTTAAACTGTAATTTGCAGCTTCCTGTTTCAGTCACATCTGCCTAATTAAAATATTTTATGTTGACCTCGAGACAGACCAGGAGGACCTTCATGTTGTATTTGTCGCAGTATACTGAAGTTGTGTATACCCATACTGAAGGTGTTTGTGTATACCCCATACTGAAGGTGTTCGTGTATACCCCATACGGAAGGTGTTTGTGTATACCCCATACTGAAGGTGTTCGTGTATACCCATACTGAAGGTGCCTATGTATACCCATACTGGAGGTGCCTATGTATACCCATACTGAAGGTGTTCGTGTATACCCATACTGGAGGTGCTTGTGTATACCCATACTGGAGGTGCTTGTGTATACCCATACTGAAGGTGCTTGTGTATACGCCATACTGAAGGTGCTTGTGTATACCCATACTGAAGGTGCTTGTGTATACGCCATACTGAAGGTGCTTGTGTATACCCATACTGAAGGTGTTTGTGTATACGCCATACTGAAGGTGCTTGTGTATACCCATACTGGAGGTGCTTGTGTATACCCATACTGAAGGTGTTTGTGTATACCCATACTGGAGGTGTTTGTGTATACCCATACTGAAGGTGCTTGTGTATACCCATACTGAAGGTGTTTGTGTATACCCATACTGGAGGTGCTTGTGTATACCCATACTGGAGGTGCTTGTGTATACCCATACTGAAGGTGTTTGTGTATACCCATACTGGAGGTGCTTGTGTATACCCATACTGAAGGTGTTTGTGTATACCCATACTGGAGGTGCTTGTGTATACCCATACTGGAGGTGCTTGTGTATACGCCATACTGAAGGTGCTTGTGTATACCCATACTGAAGGAGCCTATGTATACCCATACTGGAGGTACCTATGTATACCCATACTGGAGGTACCTATGTATACCCATACTGGAGGTGCTTGTGTATACCCATACTGAAGGTGTTCGTGTATACCCATACTGGAGGTGCTTGTGTATACCCATACTGAAGGTACCTATGTATACCCATACTGAAGGAGCCTATGTATACCCATACTGAAGGAGCCTATGTATACCCATACCGAAGTCATTGTAAGTAATGTCATTGTAAGTCAAGTCATTGTAAGAGTAATTGTAAGTCTGCTTCAGTATGTATACCCATACTGGAGGTGCTTGTGTATACCCATACTGAAGGAGCCTATGTATACCCATACTGAAGGAGCCTATGTATACCCATACTGAAGGAGCCTATGTATACCCATACTGAAGGTGCTTATGTATACCCATACTGAAGGAGCCTATGTATACCCATACTGGAGGTGCTTGTGTATACCCATACTGAAGGTGCTTATGTATACCCATACTGAAGGAGCCTATGTATACCCATACTGGAGGTACCTATGTATACCCATACTGAAGGTGCTTATGTATACCCATACTGAAGGAGACTTACAATTACTCTCCCAAGTCTGACAGATAAAACCAAACAGTCAAAGCCTTGACCTTGCTTACCAGACCTTGATTTGCTGGTCGCTGAGGAATCGAACTTGCGACCGGGATCCTCCCAGACGCGATCCACACCCCGCCCTGCCCCAATGATTTTGTAATGGATACATCACGTGTTACGGGGTACAGTACCTGTAGTCTCCCGTGTTGTCACGGAGGCTCTCAGCGCGCGCACTGTACTTGTAATCTATACTGTATTTGATCTGTTGTTAACACTTTTATTATTTTCTGCAGACACTTCTTTGTAAGCTTGGTAATAAAGGTGTATTGTTAAACGTGGTGTTATTCGCCTTTGTCTACGGCCTGAACACACGTACACACACACACGCACGCCCGCACGCACACACACGCACATAGGGGCCTCGTGGTTGGATAGACAGCTGCTACGGGCTGCTTTCTGGGGATGTGTGCGTGTGTGTGTGTGTGTGTTATGCGTGTGTAAGAGAAATATATGTAGTAGACATAACAGAGGAAAAATAAATTGGTTAGAAAGGTGGGATCCACGAGCTAATACCTCGATTCTACAGATACAAATAGTAAATACGCACGCACACACACACACACACACACACACACACACACACACACACACACACACACACACACACACACACACACACACACACACACACACACACACACACGCACGCACACGCACGCACGCACACACACACACAAGGGGCACACGCACTAGGGGACACAGGTGGAAACTGAGTGCCCAAATGAGCCACAGAGATATTAGAAAGAAATTTTTTAGCGTCAGAGTGGTTGACAAATGGAATGCATTAGGAAGTGATGTGGTGGAGGCTGACTCCATACACAGTTTCAAGTGTAGATATGATAGAGCCCAGTAGGCTCAGGAATCTGTACACCTGTTGATTGACGGTTGAGAGGCGGGACCAAAGAGCCAGAGCTCAACCCCCGCAAAAAAACCAATAGGTGAGTACATGGTTCTCGCATACTAAAGACCACTGAACCTTCAATCACCAATTAGTTTAGGCATTTATTATGCACCCTACACCCATCCCTTCGGCGGTGGTTACAGTGGCATTTAATGGGTTGGGGGAATTGAACCCCGTAGTTCAATTAGCTAAGTAACAATCGTCACAAGATTGTTCAGTTCCTGAACCCATTACCTGCTTCTGTAACCCTTTCCACCACCGCGCACGGGCTGGGTATGGGGTGCATACTAAATGTTACTCAACTAACTGGTGTCAGAAGGTTCATTGTTGTATAGTGTGCGATAACCACCTGTGTCACTCGTTGTGGTGGTGGTGGTGGAGTACCTGGGGCCAGATTCACGAAGCAGTTACGCAAGCACTTACGAACCTGTACATCTTTTCTCAATATTTGGTGGCTTTGTTTACAATTATTTAACAGTTAATGAGCTCCGAAGCACCAGGAGGCTGTTTATAACAATAACAACAGTTGATTGGCAAGTTTTCATGCTTGTAAACTGTTTAATAAATGTAACCAAAGTCGCCAAAGATCGAGGAAAGATGTACACGTTCGTAAGTACTTGCGTAACTGCTTCGTGAATCTGGCCCCAGGTTTTCATCGTGTAGGCGAAGGTTGAGGCAATGGCTGATTTTGGTGTTGATTTTTGGCATGTTGTCTTCAAGCTGTTGATGGTTTATGAGTTATGTAACGACAGGGTGAAGAAGGGGTGGTGATAAGTTGGGGTTCTCAGTTTTGAATAATTGGTCTATATTAAGGTTGTGACCCGTGTCAGGAATGCTGTGAATGGATGGTGAGTAAGCAAAGGTTGTGTGGGTTAATTATAATATAATATAATATAATATAATATAATATAATATAATATAATATAATATAATACTGTATAATATAATATAATATAATATAATACTGTATAATATAATATAATATAATAAATAAATTATATTATTATTAATTATTATTTTATTATTTGTTTTTATTTACTTTTATATACAAGAGTTCTTACATTTTTATACAGTCACTAGCACGCATAGCGTTTCAGGCAAGTCCTTAACCCTATGTTCCTTATGTTCTTAATCCTTTGATTAATTGTTGAATTAATTTTGGATGTGTATGGTGTGTAGCGATGCAGAGTGAGAGACAGTTGGTACACGTCGTATCCCTTCTGGCAGCTAGACTGGTGGGGCCCGTTTCTCCTTGGAGGCCGAGGATAGGGGATGAACACAGTGTACCACTCATGATTCACGTGGCAGTGTTTTGCTATGAACTTTTTTTTGTTTATATATACAAGAGTTCTTATATTCTTGAACAGCCAGTAGCACGCGTAGCGTTTCGATCAAGTCCTTAATCCTATGCTCCCCGGAATACGACCCGCCAAATCGTTTAACAACCAAGTACCAATTTTACTGTTGGGTAAACAGAGGCTACAGTAAAGCCCAGTAAATCCTCCCCGGCCAGGATACGAACCCGGGACAAAGCGCTCGCGAAACACCAGGCGAGTGTTAGCAGATGGAGGTGCCTACATTGCCTCCTAACCCAAAACTTTCTGTTGTCAGTTTGCTGACCCAACACTGCCCTTTCAGATACAGGTAAGGTAATAATCTGAAGAAAGCGTTAAGCTAGTATGACTAAATAGAGCACTTGCAAAATATTAAATTGCAAGGAGCTGGGATATGAGGACAGTGAATTAAGGAACGGTCTTCGACCACTTGGACCATCTGGATTCGATCGCTGACTTTGCAAGAAATAAGGACATCGCTGTACCCTTCATATATCATCCTTATTTACTCCAAAAACAAATATAAGGCCCTCAGGTAAATGTGTGTGTGTGTGTGTGTGTGTGTCTGTCTGTCTATCTGTCTGTCTGTCTGTTTGTCTGTCGGTCGCACTACAAAATATGAGAGTTCACGCTTCAAATTGTCACGTTCATAAAAAACCGGTACCTATAAATATTAAAGAAAACGGTTATTTCTAATACTGTTCGGACAGGTTATATTCGTGTGGAGTGAGTGTACGTGGACCTGTTGGAAACAACACGGTACGTATAGTGCGTACTGAAGACAGCCGAGGGTGAGGACGTGCAGATCTCTTGTCCTACTACATACTGTGTGGAGTATGGTGTTACAGTGACATACTACTGGATTACATACTGTACCCATTGGGAGTCGCGAGTCCTGGTCGAATACAATCACAATTTCAAGAACCAAACTTATACGCTACCCAAGTAAGTATTCCTCCATATTTATTACCGATATCTTGTTAACTGGTAGCTCTGCCAAGTCGATGAAACACATCGTAGCCAGTGAATCCGTAGGTCTTGCTCATACTTAAAAGTCGAAGTCAAATTCTGAGTATAGCTTAAAAATAATAGGCTTACAACATATTAGTAGGCCTAAAAAACGCGGCGTTGAAAGTAAAAATTACCAAAAAAACTCGTAACATTGCATTAGAATATTGTACATATTTAGAAAGGTCAACAAACCTACACACGAACGAATACGAAGTTGAACATGTTTGCTGATGATGCTAAGACATGAACATGTTTGCTGATGATGCTAAGACATGAACATGTTTGCTGATGATGCTAAGACATGAACATGTTTGCTGATGATGCTAAGACATGAACATGTTTGCTGATGATGCTAAGATATGAACATGTTTGCTGATGATGCTAAGATACTGGCAAAGATAAGAATCTTAGACGACTGTCTCCAGGTCTTCAAGAAAACCTGGAGACAATACGTGTATGGAAGTAAACGTTTTTATTTTATTTATATACAAGAGTTCTTACATTCTTGTTAAACCACTAGCACGCGAAGCGTTTCAGGCAGGTGCTTAATCCTAATTGTTCCCCGGAATACGACCCGCCAAATCTTTTAACAACCATTTACCCATTCACTGCTGGGTGAACATTGGCTGCAGTTAAGTATTGGCGCCCAGTCAATCCTCCCCGGCCAGGATACGCACCCAGGCCAAAGTGCTAGTGAAGCACCGGGCGAGTGCTTTACCACTGCGCCACGGGGACTAGCTGGCAGATGAAATTTATTGTGAACAAATGCCACACTATGGAATGTGAAATAGGAGAAAATAGGTCACTGAAAACCTACAAATATGTGAAAAAAATTTAAAGAATTCTGATAAAGTAAAGGATCTAGAGGTTATTCTAGGTAGAAAGCTGTCACCTGAGGACCACATAAAGAACAGGGCTGTGTGAAGCCTGGTCAGGGACCGGGCCGCGGGAAAGTTGAGCCCCGAAATCAATGCAAGGTAACCACAAGGTAATCCTTTCCCACCTTGGCGCCTTCTTTAGAGAATTACTTACTTATCTTTTCCCACGTCTGAGTTGTTTTTAAATACATGGCGAAATATGAAAGAAATTGTTGACCACCTTCGTGAGACCAATATTTGAATATGCAGCAGTGTACTGTCTCAAGAAGCACATCAACAAACTGGAAAAGACAAGAGCTACGAGGAGAGGTTAGAGGCGTTAAATATGCCAAAGCTAGAAAGTGGAAGAAAAAGAGGAGATATGATCACTACGTACAAAATAGAAATGTGAAGCGACAAAATTGATCAAGAAGAATTCCTGAGACCTCAAGAACGAGAGGTCATAGAGTTAAGCTAAGTAGTTAAGTGAGACGGTGGTGGAGGCCAAACCCGTCAGTAGTGTCAAAGTGGTATATGACAAAGTTGACAAAGAGTGATGGGAAGACAGGAAACACCTCGAACGTCGCACTCATCCTGTTCTTCACTCACTCATGCTCGCACACACACTCACTCACGCTCGCGCACACACTCACTCACGCTCGGGCACACACACTCACGCTCGCGCGCACACTCACTCACGCTCGCGCTCGCTCACGCAAGCACGCACACGTATCTACTACCATACCTAGTACTATTTTTACTATATGAATTTCTCTCTAACACACACACATCCCGGGATGCAGGCCGTAACACTGGTCTAACTCGAGCATCTGTTTACTGCTAGGTGAATAGGCGAATCAGATGAAAGAAACTCTGCCCATATTTCTACCGCGATTGGGAATCGAACCCGAACACTTTGAACTACGACTTCCAAGCATTCTGTCTGTGTGTGCGTGCGCATTTGTGCGTGCATTCTTGCCTATTTGTTATCTATCTCCTGCATTTCATTAAACAGATAACAGAACAAGTACCAAGAGTGACAAGTGGGAGACTTATCAGTCTCTGAAATGGGGTTATCAGTAGATCATCAGCAGTAACCTTTAGGTGTGTTTGTGTCGTGTTGAGTGGTCAACACACCACCACCACGGATGTAATACTCACTGTCTCACCTGTAATACATTCCTCTGGTATTGTCTGGGTGATTTATGACTTGTGTGTGTTGTCTTGTTACTCTCTCTCTCTCTCTCTCTCTCTCTCTCTCTCTCTCTCTCTCTCTCTCTCTCTCTCTCTCTCTCTCTCTCTCTCTCTCTCTCTCTCTCTCTCTCTCTCTCTCTCTCTCTCTCTCTCTCTCTCTCTCTCTCTCTCTCTCTCTCTCTCTCTCATTCTCTCTCTCTCTCATTCTCTCTCTCTCTCATTCTCTCTCATTCTCTCTCTCTCTCTCATTCTCTCTCTCTCTCTCATTCTCTCTCTCTCATTCTCTCTCTCTCATTCTCTCTCTCTCATTCTCTCTCTCTCATTCTCTCTCTCTCATTCTCTCTCTCTCTCTCTCTCTCTCTCTCTCTCTCTCTCTCTCTCTCTCTCTCTCTCTCTCTCTCTCTCTCTCTCTCTCTCTCTCTCTCTCTCTCTCTCTCTCTCTCTCTCTCTCTCATATGCTACACCTGCAGACCAGGTCATCAACCAAGGTTATTACCGCAGGTGTACCAGCCAAGTGACCACCAATCAGCCAGTTAAGCAGCAGGGTGAGCCAAGTCAGTTATGCTGGAGGAGGAGGATGATAGTCGCTCGAGTAGCAGTGAGGAGCAGGAGGTGGAGCGTGAGGACGTCCACGCCTTCCTCAAGAGCTTCTATCCGGTCGTGGACGACGACGACGACGACACCATCGCCAGAAACGTTCAGGTACGTTCCTCAGAAATTCTTCAGTATATCCAGGAATTTCAATCGGGCTAATTCAGTAATTGAAAACGGGAATTTTTCGGAGTCCAACGGTGCATGTTTGTATGTACTCACCTAGTTGTGCTTGCGGGGGTTGAGCTGTGGCTCTTTGGTCAATATGTGTGACCAAATACCTGCTGTAACTACTGTCATTATTGACGGGTTGACTGTCGAGGTAATGCCACCTGAACAACCTGTCCTCACACTTAATGCACCGTCAATATTCAGTGTTCCGGTGAAATTAAATGCGCCGCAATATTGATGTTATGTAGGATCATTATTGACGTCACGTCGGACCAGTATTGACCTCATGTCGGACCAGTATTGACCTCATGTCGGACCAGTATTGACCTCATGTCGGACCAGTATTGACCTCATGTCGGACCAGTATTGACCTCATGTCGGACCAGTATTGACCTCATGTCTGACCAGTATTGACCTCATGTCGGACCAGTATTGACCTCATGTCGGACCAGTATTGACCTCATGTCGGACCAGTATTGACCTCATGTCGGACCAGTATTGACCTCATGTCGGACCAGTATTGACCTCATGTCTGACCAGTATTGACCTCATGTCGGACCAGTATTGACCTCATGTCGGACCAGTATTGACCTCATGTCGGACCAGTATTGACCTCATGTCGGACCAGTATTGACCTCATGTCGGACCAGTATTGACCTCATGTCGGACCACTATTGACCTCATGTCGGACCAGTATTGACCTCATGTCGGACCAATATTGACGTCACGTCGAACTTACCTAAAGTCAAGTTAGGTAAGATAGGTTGCCAAAGGTTCGTATGGAAAACCTCTTCAAATTTGATGTTTTTCACATCGTGAGACGAGTCTCCCCCCCCCCTTGGTCCTGCGGGATAGAACGTCAGAATAGTTGAATTATAACAACATGCACAACGAGGCTAGGATACGGGGTACCAAGAGCTAGAGTTCAGGCCCCTGCAGGCAGTGATGGGTAAGCACATGTAGTAGTCGAGTGGGCATAACCTGGTGGTGGTGCTCCCAGCACCTCACCACACTCTCACCTGTTTATTTGTAATGATTTATTTATATATACAAGAGTTCGTACATTCTTGTACAGCCACTAGCACGCGTAGCGTTTCCGACAGGTCCTTAATCCTTATTTTCACACACACACACACACACACACACACACACACACACACACACACACACACACACACACACACACACACACACACACACACACACACACACACGTACTCTACACTGGCAAAAGTTAGAACATCATTCAGAAACCTAAGTAAGGAGGCATTTAGGGCGCTTTACACTGCCTACGTAAGGCCAGTCTTAGAGTATGCCGCCTCATCATGGAGTCCCCATCTGAAGAAGCATATAATGAAACTGGAAAAGGTTCAGAGGTTTGCAACGAGACTCGTCCCAGAGCTACGAGGGATGGGGTATGAGGAGCGCCTGAGGGAACTGTGCCTTACGACACTAGAAAGAAGAAGGGAGAGGGGGGACATGATAGGAACGTATAAGATACTCAGAGGGATTGACAGAGTGGACATAGACGAAATGTTCACACGGAATAGTAACAGAACGAGAGGACATGGATGGAAGCTTGAAACTCAGATGAGTCACAGAGATGTTAGAAAGTTTTCTTTTAGCGTGAGAGTAGTGGGGAAATGGAATGCACTTCAGGAACAGGTTGTGGAAGCAAATACTATTCATAATTTTAAAACCAGGTATGATAGGGAAATGGGACAGGAGTCATTGCTGTTAACAACCGATGCTCGAAAGGCGGGATCCAAGAGTCAGTGCTCGATCCTGCAGACACAACTAGGTGAGTACAACTAGGTGAGTACACACACACACACACACACACACACACACACACACACACACACACACACACACACACACACACACACACACACACACATCCCCAGGAAGCAGCCCATAGCAGCTGTCTAACTCCCAGGTACCTATTTACTGCTAGGTGAACTGGACATCAAGGTGAAAGAAACTCTGCCCATTTTTTTCCACCTCCGCCGGGGATCGAACCCCAACCGCTGTTCACTCAGCCGTCAGATACTAGACACGTATACTTGTCTAGTTTACACCGTACAAAATGTGTGCGTTAACAGTGACAGCTGTACGTGAGACTAACGCCATCAACCATACCTGTTGATTGATTGATTAATTGATGAAGATTAAGCCACCTAAAAGGTGGCACGGGCATGAATAGCCCGTAAGTAGTGGCCCTTTGGAGCCATTACCAGTATCATTAGGTGATACTGGAGATCTGTGGAGGTGCGACTGCACCCTCCGGAGAAGTCGTGACCTGTGCCATACCTGTTAGTGTCATCCAGGAGATATATATACCAGTGCAAACGTTCACGCTAACGGGCTCACCATAGCCCGTGCTACTTGGAACTTTTGTTCAGAGTAGCTGAATCTATAACAACAACAACAACGTTCACGCTAACATTTCTCAGGAAAATTTATCAGCTATAACTATAGCCAAGAATATGATGTATTCTTTAAGTAACTCTCCCAATTGGGGTAAATAGATAGAGTTGAGCACCACGGAGCATCATGAGTCTGGCTAGTACAGTCAACTCACAATCATTTAGTAGTAAGTTTACCTCATTATACCTTTAAGTAAACTTTTGTAATGAATTGGCGGAAACACCTTGTGCATTAGTAGTCTTATTAATATACAACCCCTGTGCCTTCAAACATACTCTGTATTGTGTTCTTATGTATGCATATTATGTATGTATGCTCTTATGTATACATATTTTGTGAATAAAATATTATTTTTTATCTGGAATCTTGGGTTCGAATCCCAGGCGGGGCAGAAATAGTTGGGCAAGTTTCATTTCACCTAATGCATCTGTTCACCTATCAGTAAACAGGTACCCGGGAGTAAGTCAACTGTTATTGGGTGCATCTGAATGCAGAGGATTAGTAGTTCGCCTTTTTCTTTGGGAGGGGAGAGCCACGATATAAGCCTAACGTGTCAGGCTGCCTGTCCCCGACCAAATGACTTAAGGAATTAATACTTATTATTAAGTAAACCATCACGAAGGTTATTTTCTGTTTTAATCTATTCGTAATAGACGCGGATGAGAAGGAATGAGTACATGAATGTTATTTGTGTGTAACCAGGCGGACATTAACAGGATACACGCGTACGATATGTAGCTGATATGTGACGACATGTAGGCGGGGCGGTATAAGGTCACGGAGTTGACCTTCGTGTTTATGTTAATCACGTATTGGAGTCTGCATATTTCTGATACTGTGGGGTGAGGACGATGTCCCCCACCCCTCTCTAGCAACGGGGAGCAGTGATAACTTATCACTGCATCCTGGCGGGGTGTTCCTTGCTCAGTCTGTTTGGAAATTCCTACAGCCTGAGTGAGGGAACTGGACGACGTCAAGTCTCTTGTACCAATTAGTGATCCCAGCTGTCAAATGAGGCACGTTTCAGACCCTGAGATCCGTTTTCCATACTCTTTTTTTCAGTTTTCCTTGTTTCCTTTCTTTTTCCAAGTTTTCTTGTATGAGATTTTTTCATGCAATTGAATATTGTGATGGTTAGTGTTCCCTTGGTGTCAGGGAAGTGTTATGGTATGCTGCTGTGTTCCTGGCGGCCTTCGAGACATATCATCAGGCAACCATCAGAAAACTATCAGGCAACATCCGTCTCCCAAGACGGAGACGGATGTTGCCTGATAGTGTGGGGTAATTCAGTGGGTTTGTATTGCTTTATTATTATTATTATATGGTGTACAGGTGTGAGAAGCCCCCAGGGGACTGCTCTCACTTAGGTGCTTCTCTCTCCTGGTGACTTCTCACTACTGGGGATTTCAATTTCATGGAGTCTTCTAGCTGTCTCTTGGGCACTACTCTCTTTCTCCACCCTTGAGAGAAAAGCTCACAGGAAAGTGTATGCTCCCTAGAATAAAGAAGTTGTCAGGAGAGAGTAGTCCCCTGGATATAAAGGTTCCCATGAGAGCCCCCAGGAGAGAGCAGTCCCCAGAAGGTAGAAATTCCATTGGGAGAGAAGTCCCCAAAAGACAAAAATCTCCAATAGAGAGAAGTCCCCATTAAAGATCAGTCTCTAGGAGACAAAACGTCCCAGGAGAGAAAAGTTTTTAGGAGACAGAAGTCTCCCTGGAAACAGAAGTCCATTGGAGATAGTAGTTCAGAGGAGAGAGAAGTTCCCAGTAAAGAGAGAAGTTCCCAGTAAAGAGAGAAGTTTCCAGTAGAGAGTGAAGTCCCCAGAAGAGAGAAGTTCCTAGTAGACAACAGTTCTCAATAGAGAGAAGCTCCCATAAGACAGAAGTATCCAGGAATGAGTAGTTCCAAATAAAAAAGTCCCCAGAAGACAAGTCCTCAGGAGAGAGTAGTCCCTGTAGAGAGAAATCAGTTCTGTCTACTGGAGACAAAAGTCCCAGCAGAGAGAGTATTCCCCGAGAAAGTTGTCCCCATTGCAGATACCAATATGTTTGTTGATGTTGGTTGAATAAAGAATATCTAATCAGTTGATAAACAGACTGCTCACTTTTTCCCATTTAATGTGATTTGTTGTGCTGGTCAGACAATGCTGATAGTTGATGTTCCATTGTGTTCTTACCTTGTCACAATGAACCAAGTTGCTCTCTGTTAAATGTTAATATTACCACCAAGTATCTTAATACTATGTGGTAACTATGAGGTAACTAACTATGCTCAGTTTCTATTTCAAATCTCGAAAAACATTTGTTTGAGTAACTAATATTATAAATTAGCATTTCGGGATAGGTTTAGACTTATCTTAATAACAGTATTTGTGTTCCAGGCTAGAAGTACTAGCAGCAGCAGGAGGGCTTGGAGGAGTGGAGACTCAGCACAGCGCTGGCCCACCACCACCACCGACTACTGGGCGACAAGCGAGAGATACCAAACAAGTGGGGAGACTCTCCACCACGCCACACCTCGTCTTCTTGTCAGCACCTTGGCTGAATTTCCGGATCTCAGTGCCAGCCTCCAAGAGCTCGAGTATGAAAAACTACTTGAGCCTTCAAGTGTGGAAGAAACTATTTCAAACAATGGGGAAATATTTTCCTTTAATGGGACTCTTGTAAAGTTGAAGCCTCAAATCGGTATCTGCTCTGCCTACTCAAAATCAAAGAAATGTAAAAAAAATTCTTGCAATGATGTACATATTTGCCCAAAGTTTGTTAAGGATGGATGCAGTGCCAAAAACTGTAAGCTGAGTCACAGCTGGTGCACAGATCATAACAAGTATGTTCTGTCGCGTCTGTTCCTCGAGCACCTCATGTTTATTACACTTCAGAAGATCTTCAGATCATCCATGAAGAAAACCTTAGAGACTGTGGACCAAGTTGACCAACTGGATGTGTGCCACGGCTACATTAGCAAAGGCTGCGATCTCTCTGACTGTGAGGCTCTCCATGTGTGTCTCAGCATCCTGGTGGGACTCCAAAAATGCCCTCGTGATTGTCAACTAAACCACGACCTTCTGAGTCCTGACTGTAGTAGGCTGCTGAGGGCTCATGGCCTGTCGACCAACGAGGCTCCGCGGGACATTGTGATGGCTCTACTAACCCACAACCCCACTCTCGCCCAGTATCTACTGGATAATAAAACTTTTGACACTACGTGTAAGTCACATTCAAATCATAGTAAAGCATAAGTATTAAGAAACGAATTAATCACGTTCTTTCTAGAGACTGCATATGATTCCTCCCTGCTTCCTGAATATGGTCTAAAAATTAACACAAAGTGTTAACACTAATATTGGCATAAATTGTACTCTAAGACTTAAAATGAGGGTTTAAATTTTTAACTTAAACTTTGTTAAATCTGTTATGCATAAGTTTTATTCCTAAATTCTTATTCAAGGGGTTGAAGAAGTAATGAAGAAAAGGCAAAGCAATTCTCAGAGCACCAAGCTGGATGACTGCACTGAGAACAAGAATCCTAAGGTAAGACTGAGCAACTAAAGTCTGGTAGTTTGGTCTCTGAGTTCCTGTCTATGTCATAGGACCTTCAAGTTCTGGAAATTTTTCTTCCCCAACAATTATCTAGAAAAATACAAATGATCATTAATATATGTTTATTTATTGCTTACTGTTAGGTAGTAACAGTCATGTAACCGGGCAATTACATGCCTGAAATTTAAAGTATTGGATTGTGTAAATGACTGTTGCTAAAATATTGAGCAAGACTGTGGTGGACCAAGAGAACAATATTATAATGCTATATGAAAATCCATTTGTTATCCGTCAAGGAATTTGGTAGTTGTTAATTTGAAATGTAAGATAGAAATGATCTAAAATTGTTTTACCTTTGCAGGATGCAACGGACAGTTGCAACAAAGACGAAGATAGCTGGGCATCACAAAAGGACACTGAACACTGGCAAAGGTCTCCCTCCAGTTTCCCCGGCCAGCCCCAGCAGCAGTGGTCTCGCTCTCGAGGCTCTCGAGACCAGGAAGAGGATAACTGGCGGCGTCATTCTGGTTGTAATGAGCCCCCAAGATACAACTGGAATGGACTTTATTCTTATAAAAACACTCAGTATGATGAAGATATGGAAAGTGTTCAGCTCACCCCTCGCCTTCTTGTTGATTACTTGGTAGGATACCCAAAATTTTCTGCAAATTTACTTGAACTTTTGGAAGATAAGGATCTCTTTCCAACGAATGTGCAAAATATAGCATTAAAGTACAAGAAAACTTTTTCATTAAACAACGGTGTTGTAGAGCTTAAACCCCAAGTTAAGATCTGTGCAGCTCACTCAAGCCCTCAGGGGTGCTGGGAGGGTTCTTTATGCACTGCTTTGCATATATGTCCTGGTTATGTCACAAACTCCTGCCCTGACAAGATGTGTACTCTGGGTCACAAATGGCTAGATAAACACAATAAGGGTATTCTTCAGCTACTCTTTATAGACTGGCTTCCTTCCCGAATACTTGCCAAGCTCCTACAACCAGAAAAGAAGAGTTTCCAATCTGTAGGCCGGCTGAATGTTTGTCGTGGCTACAATGAAGGATTCTGCAACCGGTCTGACTGTGGGGCTCTTCATGTGTGTATGAGCTTCGTATTAGGGCTCTCAAAATGTTCTGTTGATGACTGTCAACTGAACCACAACCTACAGAGGCCTGACTGCTGCCAGCTGCTGAGAGCACATGGTCTCCCTACAAATGAGCGCCAACGTAACATTGTGGTGGCTCTAATCTCTGCCAACCCCTCCCTCTCCCGGGAACAGCAGTCCGCAGATGTGCAGGACAAAAAGAACAAGGTAAAAGTGTATCTGCTAAAAAATGAAAATAAAATTGAAAGAAAAACTGATAAAAACACTGGCAAAGGAAAACACAAGGCTTCAGTAGAAAATTATACTCGAAACCCAGATAAGTTGAATGCCAATAAGGAAGACACATCCACTGAAACTAAATGTTTTTCTGATGAAAGTAAAAACCAACACAGCATACTGACAAACAAAGGACACATCTCATGCAATAAAGAAGACCATAATCAGTCTTCAAAATCAGGCAAGCATGTATCATTGTTGAAGGATAATGCTAAATTATCACTTCACAATGCTGTAGATGCTACCAAAACAAAAAGTACCAAGATCATCCATGCAACAATTTGGTCACACAATTTAGAAGGCAATGTTCCAATACCAGAAATTTGTTACTACTCTGTAAAGGAGTTGTGCAAGTATGAGGGAAGTGGTTGCCAGCGACTTCACTCAACACGACACTTCCACTGGCAAGTCAGTGTACAAGGAAGTAGATGGTTGAACCTAGGTCTGAGCCAAGTAATTTGTCTGGAGAAGGCTTACTGTGACCCTTCCCATGAAGGTGTAGATCTTCCTCAGCATGATGCAGCCTCCCTTGACATGTGTATTAGGGGTCTTCATATCCTGATGGGTCAAGAAACTTGGCATGCAAATTTCAGAGAGATGATCTTAACTAACTCGTTGAAAACAACGACCCTGCACATCCGCCGGCTTTGTACAGAGGCAGTGTCTGGTCAAATAATAAAACCTTCCTGCTATGTCTGGTATTTTCTGGATAATTACAACAGTTGGATTCCGTATGGCAAAGCAGATACTTCAGGGCAAACACACTTTGTGAGTAATATAACTTCAGATCACATCGAGAATCACTACCTTCAGAACCCATCTGTTCCTCTTATTTTCAAAAACTCAAAATTCGCATACATTTTAAACTTTACCAAGATGGTACAAATAAATAAGATGACTAAGACATCTCGTCCTGTGATCCGGCGCCCTGAAGCGCATCTTCCACCTGAAATGGTCACCGACCAAAACATGCCCAATAACCCTCCATCACACTGGGACGCTATGCAGCCAGGAGAACAAGTGCGTCTAGTGACACTGTCTTCCTTGTCTACTGAATACCAAACTGTCGTGAAACTACTTTCAAGCAAAATACCCACCTCCAGTTTGGTAGAAATAAAGCGAATTCAGAATCCTTGTTTATGGCAAGCATTTCAAAACAAAGTAAAACAAATGGTGATTACGTATGGAAGCGACACGAAAGTAGACCTTCGACAGTTGTTTCACGACACACGCCCTGAAGTTGTGGCCACTATCTGTCATGAGAATTTCGATTGGCGACTACGTGAGTCCAAAATAGGTAGACTTGGTCGGGGATCTTATTTCTCAACAAATGCTAATTATTCTTATAAGTTCTGTAGTGCTGATAGCGATGGCAAGAAGTATCTGATTATGGCACTAGTGGCCGTAGGGTGTGTGACACCAGGTAGAATTCTTATGACCGAGCCACCAATAAACTATGCCACTGGCCTGCCGTTTGACTCATACGTCAACAATGAAGCCAATCCTTCCATTATTGTCAAGCATGATAAACGAGACTGTTATCCTGACTATATAATTGTGCTAAAGTGAATCAGTAAGTGTACTTAGGAATTAAAATGTATACATTTATGAAAAAATAATAACCTTTATTCGCCACATATGTAATTACTATATCATAGAACAGATTGTCTCCTGTGGCAAAATTATATGAATGCTTTGTCTATTTTCATAAGAGTGTGTATGTGTTGCTTCTTGATGGGCAAGCAGTTTGAAGCATCACTAACTGAGGCCAAGTTTGAGCTCTTGTGAGGCATTGTGGAGATGACCTGGTAATGGTGAATGGTCACGTTAAATGTGTGGACATCCCCAGGGAGCTGGCGGCTGAGCAGACAGAACACTGGGCGCGTGATCCTGTGGTCCCGGGTTCAATCCCGGGCGCCGGAGAGAAACAATGGGCAGAATTTCTTTCACCCTGATGCTCCAGTTGCCTAGCAGTAAATAGATACCTGGGAGTTAGTCAACTGTCACGGGCTGCTTCCTGGGGGTGAAGGCCTGGTCGAGGACCGGGCCGCGGGGACACTAAACCCCGAAATCATCTGAAGATAACCTCAAGAAGATCCCTTGTATAGTAGACATTCTTGTTTGGGCTGATGTTTGTGGTTTTGTGTGTTACATTTGTTATAAGCTGTGGTGGCGAGTAAGGATTTTAAATTGTGAAGGTTATTAACTGTGATGATGAGAGATGATCACTTTGAATGACGTAGTAAGGTAATTAGTTGTGGTGATGGATGAAGATTTTGAATTGTGAAGTGTAGCTGTTGACTGTGGTAGTAAATGGCTAGGGCTTTGAAGAATGTAATTCCTCAAAAGGTTTAGCTGTCTAAACATTGTAACATTTTCCTGAGATAATGTTCAATCGCTTTCACTAATTTGAATTTATGTATCTTTTGTCATCTTACAAAACACTTCATGAATGTCCAGTGTTTAATATTAGCCATGAAACATTCTTCAAGTTGTTGTATATTCACTTTAAACAATTCATTACACTCGGTTATTATATTTTTACCGCACCAACTATTCTTATTGTTGTTCTATTCTAATACATATTATTTTACAGTTGAGTTTCTCTGTCCCCACTGTAGTAAAATAAGTGTTAAGAGCACTCATAAGAGGTTTTTTAACACATAGTTAATCATGCGGGAGTTAACTGATTGACTGCAGAGCAATAAGAGTTTATGGGAATGGTGAAGACGTTCATAGAATCCGTGGGTTTTTAAAGTACATAAATTGTGGGACGAGAAGTAGTTGGAATCAACAGGATGGAGAAGTAGATGTGACCTGTTGGATGGAAAAAAGTAGATAATAAATGTGAGTTATTAAGGGTTATAAGCTGTGTTCTGTGATATACAGCAGTTCTTAAATTTACTCTAATGTATCTATTAATCCTGTTAAATTTCTTATACAATGTATTTTTTTATATCTTCTTACAATGCATCTTTATACTTTCTTACAGTGTATTTTTAATACTTTCTTACAATGTACCTGTAAACATTTTTTTAATTTTGCTAGAAATTATCTTCTTAAAATTATTTGTTAGGTTAAGGACCTGCCCGAAATGCTATGTGGGCTTTGCAAGATTGTATAACTTCAATGATCTGTACTCCCATAAACCCAATGTACCTTCTTGTATATAAATAAATAAATAAAGAAATGTGAGATGATGAAGCAGTTAGATTTTGTGGAATGGGAAAAATGATAGTCTGTGAAAAGAGGAAGTAGATGTAATGTGTGGGACGGGGAAGTAGGTATAATGTGAAAAAAGTATAAAACTTAGTCTTCTTTACAAGCATTTTATGCACACTGTTCAACATGCTAGCCATTCAAAAGGCTTTGGAACATGCTCTTGCTGAACACCGACAACATATTATCATACATACAGATTCAAGAACTACAAATGAAACTTTGCAACAAGAACACATACATGACAATATCCTGCTGATCACAAATGTCATATCATTAATGCAAACACTCAAACGTCAAGGCCGTCGGGTACTTATCAACTGGGTGCCAAGTCATGTGGGAATAATAGGAAATGATATTGTAGACGAAGCTACAAAACTTGCAACTAAGCAAAGAAATGCAGACATTTATATACCACAGTGTATATCATATATTATATATCACATATTAAGAAAGTAAATAGAAATAGAACAATGCAGCTGATGTACAGTGACCACAACACAGCAGTTGCAGCATCTGGATCTGCGGGTTGGTACAAAAACTCAACCAACTACGAACCACTTATTTTGATGAAAGGGAGCAGTAGAGCAACAGAAGTACACTTACATCGCATCAGACTTGGGTACCCATGTGCATGGAAAATAGGCTTACAGGTTCCTGAAGATGAGAGGAAATGTCAGCTCTGTGGAGAAATGCCCGACAGACCACTGGAACATTATCTAACACAGTGCACAATTACAAACCCAATAAGATTTCAATTTAGATTCAACAGAGCAGAAGTTGTTAAACACATTGGGCAAAATCTTTCTGAAGCGACCATACGAGTCATAAATACTCATACTCCGCCCAAGTAAAACAGAAATAAGCAACACTTAGTGGGCCAGCCAGAGGCTTAGACCCCGCGCAGGATTTTCCCTGCAAAAAAAAAATCACATCAATAAAATGAAGATGTATATATATGCACAATAGCCAATAAAAAATACAACAAAGTGCCTCTAATATTAAATATATCCATGAATGGATATTGGGAATTAAATATTAGCCATCACAACATTATGCCAAAATCTCTAAACTGACAAAGAAATGATGCACGAAGTTTATAATAAACCAGTGGAAAATAATTAGATAATAATACAACTATATATATATATATATATATATATATATATATATATATATATATATATATATATATATATATATATATATATATATATATATATATAATTAATATGCCTGAGGGGGCCACTATCTAGTGGGCCTCGACGAGGACAGGAAGTCGGAGGCTTGTCAAAGGGCCCACATTTGTCCTGGTGAGTTAATCGAGCTAAATTGTAAAGTATAGCAATGTTTGCCAGTTACGGTTTCGGCGGGCATGTGGTTCCATGGGTTTATAACCCTGTGGGTTAAATATCACATCCTGTTTTCTGCCCTACATTGGTACCTGTTGAGCTTGAAACCGTTGTTCGTGTTACATTTGACCTG
>NC_091219.1:23773701-24013701 GCF_040958095.1 Procambarus clarkii | reverse complement strand
GATCTGCCCTGTCATGCCTGATTTTCAGTGTAAATTACTTATTATGAAGGATTTTTCCCTCACAATTTACCTGAATGCCACCATTTTTAGTGGCCTCAATGGGGAAAGGAATCTGGTGGCTTGTCAAAAGCCCCCCCCCCCCTCCTCCAAACCTTCCCCCTCATTCTCCTAATCCCTGAGGATATTTTCTAGCTAAATTTTGAGCTATAGTACCATCTTGACATTTATGGTTTTGTTTAGTAGATGATTCCATGAGTTTATTATTCTATTCATGAGGGAAAAAGCATATATTGTTTTCAGTCTACATTGTGGCTTGTTGAGGTTGAAGCTGTTGCCCCAAGCAATCTGGATTAGGTAATTCAGGTAAATATTTTTAAATTTCTTCAGTATATTAATGGCCTCAATGAGATCAGCCTGTAATACCTGGTTTGTAGTGTTGATAGTCGTGAGGTCCTGAACCTTTCCTAGTATGAAGTTGGCTTAGTTCGGGGATAATTTTTGTTGCTCTGTGTTAAAAATTTTCTATCACATTATTTATTTATTTATTTATTTATTTATTTATTTATATATATACAAGAAGGTACATTGGGTTTGTGAGAATACATTGAATAGTACAGTATTTACAATCTTGTAAAGCCACTAGTACGCGCAGCGTTTCGGGCAGGTCATTAATCTAACAGATAATTTTAAGTAGGTAATTTCTATCAGAATTGATAAATGATAACAAATACATTGCAAGAGAAAAATGATATGAGAGAGCTTAGTAGGTATATTAAAGCACATTGTTATATTAAAGCTCTGATTGATTACATTGACAGCTTGATTGGTAATTTAAACAAGATTAATAGACGCTATACAGCAGATTGACAGCACATATAAGACAGCAATGATCACAATGGTAAAGATGCTCAGATTGGGTGCATAAAGATTGGGAGACTGGGTAGCAATAGATACAGATAAACAAGATTAATAAACACCATACAGCAGATTGGCAGCACATATAAGAAGACAGCAATGATCACAATGGTAAAGATGCTCAGATTGGGTACATAAAGATTGGGAGACTGGGTAGCAATAGATACAGATAAACAAGATTTATAAACACCATACAGCAGATTGGCAGCACATATAAGAAGACAGCAATGATCACAATGGTAAAGATGTTCAAATTGGGAACATAAAGGTTGGGAGATTGGGTAGCAATAGATACAGTGCAATTTTAAGGCAAAAGGTGAAAAACTATGAAGATGAAATTAGGTACTTTTTAGTATTGATTTTGAATGATGTAAAAGTTGGACAGCTTTTCAATTCAGTAGGGAGTGAGGTCCATAAACTGGGTCCCTTTATTTGCATAGAGTGTTTACACAGATTAAGTTTAACTCTGGGGGATATCAAAAAGATATTTATTTCTGGTGGGGTGATAATGGGTCCTATTACATCTGTCCAGGAAGAGTTTCAGAGCAGGATTTGCATTTAAGAACGGTTTTGTAAATGTAGTTGACACAAGAGAATTTATGGAGTGAGATTATGTTTAGCATGTTTAGGGAGTTAAACAAGGGGGCTGAGTGTTGCCTGAAAGCAGAATTTGATATTATTCTGATAGCAGATTTTTGCTGGGTGATGATGGACTTGAGGTGGTTTGCAGTGGTTGAACCCCATGCACAGATACCATAGTTGAGATAGGGATAGATTAGTGCATAATATAGAGAGATGAGAGCAGAGTTAGGTACATAATATCTGATTTTGGAGAGTATACCAACTGTTTTAGAGACTTTCTTAGTTATGTGTTGTATGTGGGTACTGAAGTTGAGTCTCTTATCTAGGAATAGGCCAAGAAACTTTCAGTCATTTTTAATGCTAATGTTTACATTGTCTATCTGAAGCTGAATTGCATTTGTAGATTTGCTTCCAAATAAGATGTAGTAGGTCTTTTATATGTTAAGTGTTAGTTTGTTGGTTGACATCCATAAGTGGACTTTTTTTAGTTCATTATTAACAACATTATTTAGTGTATGTGGGCTGGGGTTGGAGTAAATGAGGGTAGTATCATCAGGAAACAAAATAGGTTTCAGAATGTTAGAGACATTAGGCAGATCATTGATGTATATAAGAAATAGAAGAGGTCCCAAGATGCTGCCCTGTGGCACTCCAGCGGTTATTGGTAGAGTGGGAGAGGTTATATTATTGATGGCTACACATTGGTGTCTATCACTAAGATAGGATTGGATATAGTCCAGTGCATGGCCTCGGATTCCATAATGATGGAGTTTACATAAGAGGTAATCGTGATTAACAGTATCAAAGGCCTTTCTCAGGTCAATGAAGAGTCCAATCGGAAACTCATTTTTGTCAAGGGCTGAGTAAATTATATCAAGGAGACTAATAATTGCATCGTTGGTACTCTTTTTGGGAGCGGAAGCCAAACTGACAGGGGCTAAGAATGTCGAATTTTACGAGATAGGAGAAGAGCTGTTTGTAGATAATTTTTTCAAATATTTTTTATAGTATGGGTAGGTTCGATATTGGTCTATAGTTGTTTATGTCTGCCGGATTACCTCCTTTATGAACTGGCGTTACTCTTGCTTTTTTAAGGATATCAGGGAAGGTATGACACTCAAGGGATTTGTTGAACAGCAGAGCTATAGGTGGCGCAAGGGCATGGGAGGCGCTCTTGTATACAATGGATGGGATTTCACTGATGTTCCCAGCTTTGGTTTTTAGTGAGTGTATGATGGACACAACATCTGTCGGGCTGACTGGTGAAAGGAGAAGATAGTTTGGATAGCTGCCTGAGAGATATGTGTTGATATGTGTCTGAGTCTGTGGGATTTTACTTGCAAGGTTAGCACCAATCAATGAAAAGAAGCTATTAAATTCATTCGCCATTTCTAGGTCAGATGACGGTGTAAGGCCATCCTTAGAGAGTGTTATCTGGTTGTGGGAGTGTTGTTTAGTTCCTAGGATATTAGAGATGGTATTCCATGTGCTTTTCATATTGCCTTTAGCTTCTTTGATTAAAGGTGAGGTCTCCATGTGTGAATACAGTAATCCAGATGGGAAGTTCTCACGAATTTTCTCAATATTTCTTATGTTTCTTTTCACTGTCGATGGTAATTGAAAAATCAGTTCTCCAAAATTAATTTTTATTTCTAGTCAGACGTGACGCTTGAACGCGTTTCGTGATAACTTATTACATTTTCAAAGACTTTAGTTTACACACACAACTGTAACCTGTAAACACATCCATACTTATACTCGCATTTGGGTGAGGTGATTGACATTTGCACAAGACAGAACACAAACCAATGGGTATAAAAACATAAGAATGGAAGTAACTGCAGAAGGCCTATTGGCCCATAGCATCACCACTTCCTCTTGATGCTTTTATATGTGTTCTGTACCTACATGCTTAAGCTGTAAATGCCAAAAATTTTAAATCTTAATGCCCAGCTGGAATAAATCCTCTGAGCAAATTTTGGGATCGTCAACAAGTCACCAGTTTCCTGTCCTCAATGACCCCACTACAGTGTTAGTGGCTCTCAGGTAAATTCAGGTATGTACACGTGTATAAATAATATATTTATGATATATTATTATTAAATTAATGAGCAGAATAATTGCTCATGTTAGTAAATTTTAAGTTTAGTCGGTTCAAATCAAAATGTGAGGGTAGAAATAGCCTAAGCTGCTCTATCTTTTTTTTTGGGGGGGGGGATATATACAAGAGTTGTTACATTCTTGTACAGCCATTAGTACGCGTAGCATTTCGGGAAGGTCCCTGGAATACGATCCCTGCCGCGAAGAATCGTTTTTACAACCAAGTACACATTTTACTGTTGAGTTAAACAGAGGCTACAGTTAAGGATTTGCACCCAGTAAATCCTCCCCGGCCAGGATACGAACCCCATGACAAAGCGCTCGCAGAACGCCAGGTGGTGTCTTATCACTACACCACGAAGATTGGTATCCTTTTGAGATGTATCTTATTGTCTCAATAAACATACTAGAACTTGAACTGTTGTGTTAAAAAAAATAAAAATGTGTTAAAAAAAAGTTCAGTGCCTCGCTATTGTGACTGGATATGGCCAGTAAATGGATGGCTTATAGAACCTCATCTTTGAGTAAATCAGCAGGACATACAAAACAATGTTTACAGATTTATTTATTGTTAGACAAGTTGAATAATTGTGAGTACAATATTATTGAGTCCAATTTGTTCTTCATCAGTACAAAATGCTGCCATGTCAAACAGCAGTCCAAGCAGAGGTGCTCACTTCCGAGGCAGGAGACGAGGTGTCAGATATCCTGATGTGAGTCTCACATTTGGTGAAACACTTATTATCATACTGGTATTTATATTTGTCCTTATTAATTTTGCCGGGATGTCTACATGTTAATGCAAGCTTTTATTATGTTATTAAAATGTTCTGAATGTAAATATATAGCTAACCGATGAGTTGGCATCATAAATCATTTGCATCAGACACCAACTGTTTACTTTCGTGAGGAATTATATGGCTTCATTTCACAAAAAAATCCACATTCATCTTGTACAGTACTGTATCTTGTTTCCAAACTAGTTTTGATTGAAAAATTTCAATAATAATAATAATAGTTTATTTATACTGTAATAGCATTTTAGGCACACCTTAAAGGTTAATGTTTTTTGCTGTTGATAATATATTTGAGGGAAATACTTTATAATAGGAGATTTATATATTAGCTTACATCTAATGTAGTATTAAATATTACCCCAAAAATGCAAAAGTAAGTACTACACTCATTACCTTAAGTTATGCTCAAAATGCTGTACATATTTTGCAGCATTATAAAATAAGCAAATAAAGTACTCCACTGTACTACCATGCTGTAATCTGATCCTCTGTATTTTAATTAAATTATTATTATTATTGTTATTTAATGTAAATTAAAATTAGTTCAACTATACAGTAATGATATAGTTTTCTAGGTTCATACTGTTAAGGAGTAGACTACTTTATTTAAGATTCTGAAGTAGTACTGTAAATTTTATTACATTTATAATATTTTTACAACATAAAAAAAACAGCAAATATAATTCACATATTTAGGAGATTTATGCTATTCAATGTTGTAGATTTATAAATTAGTTACATCATATCATTTAGGCACTTCTTTATCATTCTGTTAAATTGGTTAAAGGTAGTACAGCTAGGAAATATATACATAGTTTTCTGTGGGGAGTCCTCTCGGCTCCCTGAAGCTATCCGAACTGATACGTGCTATATTAGTTTGGGGTCATCAGTCACAGGAATTTTTATACCAACCGGGGACCATGAGCCAGAACTTGGTCTCCCTCAGAGAGGTACAAGGAGCAATGGCCTATGAGCACTTTACATTTAAAGATTGTCATAATTGCCATCGATCAGGGAAGGACTCAGAGAGGTAGGCAAATCGAAACAGACCACTGTCTGGTTAACCTTTGCAATCTACATCTGAAAAGATAAAAATAAGTCTCTAGAAAGAAATCCAACAAGCAACACTTCATGCAACTAGCACTCCTGCTCGTTAGCACATCCCCACCCCCTTCAGCACATAGGGAGGGGGGGGGGGGAGATGGCAGCCCACCACTCCAGTTCTTGAAAGATGAAAACCACCAACCAGAGGGAGGGAGGGTGTCAGGAAGCCTCCTGGGCTCACCCAGAAAAGGGTTTTCTGTGGGGAGCCCCATCGGCTCCTTGAAGCTAACTACTCAAAGATAAGTAAAAGGAGGGACTTAAAAGGATTGAACCTAAAAGAGATTGACTTGTTCTGTTTTTAGTTAAGTTCATTTATTATACAGCTCATACCCATTCTGTGGGTGGTAGTGTAAAAGGTTACAGAGGCACATAATAGGCTCAGGAACTGAACCCTAAAACATACTTAGTTAAGCACATTACAGCCTTGATAAACTAGTTACAGTTACACAATTTAACATTTGTCAACAAGTTCAAGAACTGAACCACAACTGTCTAGGCATAGGACTTTACATTTGCTTGGTTAGGCATTTATATAGCTTTCATTTTCCTGGGATCTCTACAGTCTGGATGAGGTCTGCTTTTTTAAAGAATCATCTAAATTAAAAATAATTGTATTATTGCTTGAACCTGAATGTTGCTTTTCCTACTTCTGTATGCAGCATGTTAGTTCACATGCTGCATACAGAAGTATGCAGTTCCATGCAAATAAAATAAGTTAATGCTATAGTTTACTCAGTTTTACAATAGTTCCTGCATAATGATCACACAATTTCCCCCATCCTCCTCTGACAGAGCTTTTGAGTTGATCACTGCAGAGTGTAAAGCTTTTATTAGTCAAAATAAACTGTATTTCTGTATCAGTGATACAAAAATCAATTTTTGTATCACCTCTTGTATGTATGTACTTTACCTGAATAAACATTTTGAAAAATAGCCTGAGATACTGCTTGTTTGATTCGAAAGTTGATATTATTTTTTAATATTTAATGCTCTGGACTTCTTGTTTCTTGTGGGGTAATATTTGGTTTCAATTTAAAATTTTGACTGAAAGAGCATTCCCATATTTCATTTGCTTGATTTTGTTTTCTAGTTATTCTTGCTGTTTGTCTTTGGTTTGGTTCTATAGCGGAGTGGTCTGTGTCGTTGGTTCACAACCTAGGGACCTGGGATTGATCCCCAGACAGAACAGAGATAGTTGGGCACATATCCTTTCACTTAATTCTCTGCTACCCTAACAATAAATAAGTGCTTGGGCGTTAGACAATTGTTGTTGATTGCATCCTGAGAGACGTCAGCAGTTGGCCATGAGGTACCTTTAAGCCTAACTTTAGGCTTTCTGTCCCCAACAATGGAAACCAAACCATATTGCAGTTTTTCCCATTATCCCAAATTAACATTCAAGTAGTTTGAATAGTTTCTTAAACCATTAGTTATCCTACCAGATTTTGTAGTCGTGAGAAATGAGTGATTTTCGTGTAATCTGCAAGAACTGGTATTGTAGTGAGGGATTCGGGTGTGTTTTGTTGCCTTGAAAACTATAGATGTTTTCAAGGCAACAAGACGTCTGCTACCTATAAAGTTTTCCTTTCACTTGTATCCCTCGTTCATCAATCTTGTTGTTACATTAAACATTTTTGTTTAATGTTGAAAAAGTAAATTGTATTAAATAGGTACAGTATTTGCATAATATGAATATTTTGTTTTATTTTATTTATATACTGTATATACAAGAAGGTACATTAGGTTTATGAAAGTACAAAGCATTGATGTCCTTAATCTAACAGATAATTTTAAGTAGTTAATTTCTTGCAAAATTAAAAAATGTTAACAGGTACATCGTAAGAAAATTTGACAAAGATTAGTAGGTACATTATAGTAAAATTTGAGGATTATCAACAGGTACATTGTAGCATAATTTGAAGATTATTTATAGGTATATTGTAGTAAAATATGCAGTCAGTATAACAACCATGACATGAGATGATAGCAGTAGTTACAATGGTGAAATTGAATGGCTTAGGCACATATATTGGGGGAGTGGGTAGCACAAGATACACTGTGAGTTTAAGGCACTAGGTAGGAAACTATGAAGATTAAATTAGGTACTTTCTGGTTTTATTTTTTAATAAGACATAGTATAATCAAGGGAAATCATTTAACTTGGAATATCTCTCTAATTAAGTCTGAGGTTGAACTTAAATTTCTTGACCATTTCACTGTGCTCATATTATTGCCAGATAAGTGTCTTAGGAGGGTAGAAGTTGCCTAAGCTACTCTATCCTTATTGCATCTTATTGTCTCAGTAAATGTACTTGAACTTGAATAAGTGTCTTTTTAATAATCTTTGTCTGTAAGTGCTGCCACACATTTTGAGCAGAACAAGATAAGGAGCCGTGTTATGAGAAATTCTCACTCAGATTTTTGTGACGGTTATATTACCACTTTTGTTGACTTAAGTCATTGATCAAATATTATTCAGTAACAGTTACTTTACTGCCACACATTTTTATATTCAGAGCAGATAATGCAGCAGCCCTCACAATTTCTAGATTGCTGTTGTTCACTTCCTTTTGATTGGGCTCCATCTCTCACATTTCTAGGTCTGGAAGAACAGTGAAAAATAATAGTATTAGAAGTTAATCAGAACATCAAATTGTAAGGATTTTTTTTTTAAACTCATCTATATAATAGTATTTTTCCATAAGGTTTCATTGTGTACTGTGCTTAATAATTTTGTACATGTTACCAAGCATGGCTTCTTCTCTTAGATTTTCAAGCTTACATATTCACAAGTTTACACAGCCAAAATTGTATATACTTTTATAGTTTCTTACCTTTACTAAATTTTATAGTCACATTTGCTTGTGTGCAGTTATGTTTGATTGAAACCATTCTTATAGTATCTGTTAATGCCCTGTAAACATATTGATACATTTAATTTTCAGCAAAGAAGAGAAGGCATTCCAGGACATTACAACAACAGTTGGGGACAACAAAGGCAAAGGTGCTATACAGGTCGGTGGCAACAACAAGGAAGATATGAAGATACTCCGCAGCATGATGCATACAGAGGAGCCACCAGAGTCACTCCTGAAGGTCTGGTGGAATGTTTGGCTAAGTCTCCCAGTTTCTCTGCCAGTCTTTTACAACTCATGGAAGAAAAGAGCTATCAGCCATCTAGTGTGAGAGAACTTGTTTCATCCTGGAACAAAATATTTTATTTAAATGATGAGGTTGTTGAGCTGAAGCCTCAGATCAAGTTTTGTACGGCACACTCGGGAACGCAGGGATGTCAAAGACGCTCTTCCTGCAGTGACTTACATCTTTGTCCAAACTATGTTCTAACAAAATGTCATGAACAGAATTGTGTGTTAGGTCACAAATGGATGACAGATCATAACATATCTGTTTTAAAACCACTCTTTCTGGATCATCTTATTATCCCAACTCTCCGACGCATAATTCAATCAGTGTCACCATGTGACATTAAACAACTTGAAGTTTGTCGAGACTATAATGAAGGAGACTGTGACCAATCTGACTGCGAGGCTCTCCATGTATGTCTGAGTTTCGTGCTGGGACTTACAAAATGCTCTCATATTGACTGTCAATTAAACCACAACCTGTTGAGCCCTGATTGCTGCCAGCTACTGAAAACTCATGGTCTTCCTACCAATGAGTCCCCTCGTGACATTGTAGTGGCTCTGCTCTCCACTAATCCCAACCTCTCTCAGGATGAACAGTCTTCAACTGAGGATAAGGATTCATCTAATATGTGTTTTAAAAGGCAAGTATCAGAAATGGTTACTAAGGGAGTCCCTACAAAGACTAAGAACCTCATTGAAAAAAATAAGAAAAACACCAAAAAGAAAGCATCAAAGCCATCCAGAAACTTCATACATAAGAACAGTAAACAATGCAGCAGTGAAGGTGACTCTTCATCCAAAACTGAAGATGAAAGTGAATCTGACAGTGATAGCAAAAGTGACAGTTCATTATCTGATGAAAAAAGTAGCTCAGAAAAGTTTATAAAGAAAAGCAAATCACTAAAATTAAATACTGATACTCCACAGGACAAAATATCTGGCCAAGACAAACCATCTGATCATGCTGAAACCCTTCCTGTAAAACAGGAAATCCGTCGAACGTTATGGTCACACTACTTACAGGGTGATGTTCCAATACCAGAAATTTGTTACTACTCGGTAGAAGAAATGTGCAAGTATGAGGGAAGTGGATGCCACCGGCTTCACTCAACACAACACTTCCATTGGCAGGTCAGTGAACAAGGAAATCGGTGGCTGAACCTGCGCCCTAGTCAGGTGACTTGCCTCGAACGGGCCTACTGTGACCCTTCACAAGATGGTGTCGACCTTCCTCGACTTGATCCAGCTACCCTCGAAATCTCTGTTGGAGGCCTTCTTATCTTGATGGGCCGTGACACTTGGCATGCGAACTTGAAAGCAATGAACTTAACCAACTCATCCAAAACAAAGATCTTGAACATTCGTCGTCTGTGTACACAGGCTATCTCTGACCAAGTAATAAAACCTGCCATTTTTACATGGTATTTTTTGGATGTGAACAAGAAATGGGTTAAATATGGCAATGCTGATACTGCAGGAAAAAATTATTTAGTTAGTAGTGTAACAGCAGATGACATCGAGAAGCACTTTCAACAGACCCCATCAGTGCCTCTTTCATTTATGAATTCACGGTTCATCTACATTCTCGATTTTAACACATTGATACAAACCAACCAGAGCACTAATGTTAGTCGAGAGGTGCGGCGAAGGCCTGAACCTCACCTTCCTGATGAGAAGACAGATAAGGGAAGGGACCAGAAAACTGATGATTTTCCCTCATGCTGGGAAGTAATGCAACCTGAGGAGCGTGTGCGTCTGGTAGCTCTGGCTCCCACGTCTTCTGAGTACCAAACTGTGGTAGGCCTTCTGGCAAGGAGAGTGCAGAGTTCAAAAGTATTGAAAGTGGAACGAATTCAAAATCCATTCCTCTGGCGAGCATTACAGAACAAGATCAAAGAAATGACAACAGTTTATGGTGATGAATCAAAAGTTAATGTTCGACAACTCTTCCATGGCACTGGACAAAATGTTGTCTCCAGCATTTGTGCTGAAAACTTTGACTGGAGACTTCATGGATCTAGCTCTGGGCAGTCGTTTGGGCAAGGCACCTACTTCTCCACGGATGCAGCTTACTCTTACAAATACTGTCGTCCTGATAATACTGGCATGAGATACATGTTTGTAGCACGTACTGCAGTAGGAACATCGACTGTTGGTAACTCGTCTATGGTGCGACCTCCCGCTAACAGAGCCACTAATCTTCCTTTTGATTCCACTGTTAATAATCAAGCTAATCCAACAATTATTGTGAAATATGACAAACAGGAGTACTATCCTGAGTACATTTTAACTTTGACTTGATGTGTGTAGTTCTGGTATTATGAATAATAGTAATAATAATACGTACTTTATTCATAATATACATAATAAATATAGAGCATATTATAGAGGTAAAGTATATTTGGAGGTACAGGAGTTATATATTAAATGAAGCCAATATGAATTACCTAAGTTACTAATTACCTAATTGTAGTTACAGGATGAGAGCTACTCTCGTGGTGTCCCATCTTCCCAGCACTCTTTGTTGCATAACGCTTTGAAACTACTGATGATTTTGGCCTCCACCACCTTCCCACTTAACTTGTTTTAACTTTCTACGACTGCTTGCAAAAGTGAATTTTCTTATATTTCTTTGGCAGCTTTGTTTAGCTTGACTTTGTGACCTCTTGTTCATGAAAATCCAAGCCTCAGCAATTCTTCCCAATCAATTTTGTCAATTCCCATTACTATTTTGTGGACAGTGATTATATCACCTTTTTCTTCTACAGTATCTTCTCATTTTGGTATATTTAATGTCTAACCTCTCCTCATAGGTCTTGTCTTTCAGTTCCAGGAGTCAGTTAATTGCTTGTCTTTTGACCTTTTCCAGTTTGTCATGAACAATTTCTTTAGTATTTCACTATCCATGTACAGTATTTAAAAGAAGTTCTGAAATTGGAAAGCGTAGCATAGGCTTCTCGCAGTGTTCTTTATGTGGTCCTCAGGTTATATTTTTCTATCTAGAACTACCCCATAGATCTCTTTCTTTACCAGAATTTTTTAAAGCATTTTCACATAATTTGTAGGTTGTGTGTGGTCTATTTTCTCCTATTCCACATTCGATAACATGGCATTTATTCACAATAAATTCCATTTGCCAAGTGGTGCTCCATATGCTTACTTTGTCCAGGTTTTCTTGAAGGGCATGACAATCATTTAGTTTTATCCTCCCTAGTATCATCATCAGCAAATATGTTCATATAATTCTGTATTCTTTCTGGTAGATAGGGTCATTTATGTGTACAGTGAGTATTACCGGTGCAAGAACTGAACCCTGTGGTGCTCTACTTGTGACTTTTATCCAGGCCGATACGGTGCCTCTGATTACTGCCCTCATTTTCTGTCAGTAAATTTTTCATCCAAGTTAGATGCCTTCTAGTCACTCCTCCCATGTGTTCCAGTTTCCCGAACAACCTCTTATGTGGAACTCTGTTGAAAGTTTTTTTTAGGTCCAGATAAAGGCAGTCAACCCAGCCATCTCTCTCTGAATCATAGAAATCTCTTTACATAGAAATTAATTAAATTTGTTATACAGGATCTTCCAAATCGAAAACCATACTGTCTGTCTTTTATTACTGTACAGGTATACAATTTTTCCTGTCCCTACCTCCTCATTACAATCGACTTGAGAATGGTCCAGGACGGACCGAAACGTCGTCGTCCCTTCAATTTCTAGTGTGTGGTCTGGTCAACATACAATTTTTCTCCAGGTGTTCCACCCATTTGGTTTAATTCACTCCCTAATGAATTAAAAAACTGTCCAACCTATAATGTATTCAAAAGTAAAACCAAAAAGTACCTAATTTCATTCTTATAGTTTTTCAGAATGTGGAATATAGAACCCAGAATGTGGAATGACCTTCCCAATCATGTCAAAGACTGTACCTCTCCCAACCAGTTTAAGATAAAAACTAAGTCCTGCCTAATTAACTCCATGTAACCTACCTTATCCCTAAATGTCAACATATAAATGTCTTACTATTTTAAACAATACTGTTTGTTGACCAAATTGAATATTTGCTCTTTTCTGTCATGTTCCCCCCCTTTCTTTATTTTTTATTTTTCAACACAATTTATACTTTTAATCTCAATTAGTATTAAGTTTTGGTGTAAGTGTTTTTTTTTCCCCTCACCTTGCCTGAAACACTATGCGTACTAGTGGCTTTAGGTTTTGTATGTACTAGCTCTTTCTTTAAATCCAACATTATGTTTGTAACTCATCTGCAATGTATGTACCTTTACCTGAATATAGAATCTGAATCTGAATTATTTTTTGTCAAATATTTTTACCACTACACTTGTCAATAATACAGGTCTATAATTAAGGGGGTTTATAATTATAATTATATCAGATTCAGATTCTTTATTCAGGACAGGTGCATTGCATACATTGCAGATGAGTTACAAACATAATGTTGGATTTAAAGAAAGAGCTAGTACATACAATACATAAAGCCACTAGTACGCATAGCGTTTTGGGCAAGGTGTGGGAGGGAGGAACACTTAGACTAAAACTTAATACTAATTGACATTAAGTATACATAGTGTTGAAAACTAAAAAATAAAAAAGGGGGGGGGAACATGGCAGAAAATAGCAAATATACAATTTGATCAACAAACAGCATTGTTTAAAGATAGTAAGACATTGTTTAAAATAGTAAGACATTGTTTAAAGTAGTAAGACAAGGGTTGACATTTTGGGGTAAGGTAGGTTACATGGAGTTAATTTGGTAGTAAGAATTTAAGAACACCAATGTTATGTACTGTACTTTCACAATCCATTGTACCTTGCATATAAATAAATAAATATATAAATTGATGGCTACATATTGGTGTCTGTTAAGATGCGATTGAACATACTGTAATTTAGAGCAGGCCTCGGATTCCATAATGATGAAGTTCAAGTAGAGGATCAGGTAATTGTGGTTTACAGTATACTATATCATCAGTATCAATATTAACTTAAATATTATTATGTCTTGTTTTAATAAATAAAATGTTTACAATTCAGCTGTGTTTCTCTTTCAAGAATGCAGAATATTCCATTCATTCTCACCAGTTTTGTGCCTGCTCATCATCCAAGGTATATATATAGAGAGAGAGAGAGAGATCTACATAAATTCTACATATGGTCAGAAGACTGGCAAATCCTTTTAAATATTGACAAATGCAAGACGCTGCATATGGGGTATAACAACCCACATCACAACTACCAAATTAATAACATTACAAATACAAATATTTATTCAGGTAAAATACATACATACAAGGTGAAATACAAAAGTTGATGGATTCATAGATAGAGCTAGTACATTACAGCAGACTGATGAAGAAAAGGACCTTGGAGTCAAAATCCACCACTCACTGAAAGTTGCACAACAGGTAGGAGCAGCAGTCAAAAAAGCTAGCTAACCCTTGGAATAATGAGAGGATGACAAGACGGATCTCATTGAAACTTAAAATACTGTACTGAACAAGTTAGAGGGTGTTGATCCGGATATTTTCTTCAGAATGTCAGCTGTAACAGGAACAAGGAGCAACGGTTTCAAGTTAGACAAGCCACATTGTAAAACAGAACAGATGTTTTTTCACCCCACAGGGTTATTAACCCATGGAACCGCCTACTCGCCGAAGCCGTAACTGTAAAAACTGTTGAGTTTTAAAATATACAGTACATGGAAAAGATCAAAGCAAATGGGAGGGGGGGACCATCGACAAGCTGCCGGCTAGGACTTAGTTTAAGGGATTTAGTGGTTGGAGGGAGTGTGTCATGCGAGGACTGAGAGTTTAGTGGTTGGAGGGAGTGTGTCATGCAACACTGAGTTTAAGGGAGTTAGTGGTTGGAGGGAGTGTGTCATGCGAGGACAGAGAATTTAAGAGAGTTAGTGGTTGGAGGGAGTGTGTCATGCGAGGACAGAGAATTTAAGAGAGTTAGTGGTTGGAGGGACGACAGAAAACTGTGAGAAGTGAACGTGTGTGCGTCGCGTCCAGCAGCAGTGTTGTGGAGACGGGCGGCCAGGGTGGCAAGGCTCAGGTATATCTCTCCCTTGTCGCCCACCAGCTGCTCCTCGGAGCACATTGTTGGTTATTCTCTCAAGAGTTGTGTCCCAGGAAACACTTGGTGATATACTCTTGGTGTCCTGGTCCTGTGATACGCGGCAATTAAGGAAAACGTTCAAGATTTGGGACTCCAGTTCGGTCAAATTAGGTAAGTCAGTGTTCTTATGCATAGAGTTCATTCAAAGCAAATGACAAGTGTTAATATCCTTCGCAATACTATACTTGCACATTTAAGAGGGGGATTGGCCTTTGTTTAATTTGTATTTCAGCTTAATTATGTTTTCCTTTCGTCTTAAAGCCATAACTTGTTTAGGTAATTGAATTTTGGGGTTCAGTTCCTGAGCTCATTATGTGTCTGTAACCCTTTCCACCTCCACCCCCACCCACGATGTACGCTGCCTGCTGATGTACAACTGTCTTCTGATGTACACTGTCTACTAATGTACACTGTCTGCTAATGTACACTGCCTGCTGATGTACACTGTCTTCCGATGTACACATGTACACTGTCTTCCGATGTACACATGTACACTGTCTTCCGATGTACACATGTACACTGTCTTCCGATGTACACATGTACACTGACTTCTGGTGTACACTGCCTGCTGATGTACATTGTCTTCTGATGTACACTGTCTTTTGATGTACACTGCCTTTTGATGTACACTGCCTTCTGATGTGCACTGTCATCTGATGTACACTCATCTGATGTACACTGCCTGCTGATGTACACTGTCTAATGATGTACACTGTCTAATGATGTACACTGTAATGATGTACACTGTCTAATGATGTACACTGTATAATGATGTACACTGTCTAATGTATGTACACTGTCTAATGATGTACACTGTCTAATGATGTACTCTTTCTAATGATGTACACTGTTTAATGATGTACACTGCCTGCTAATGTGCACTGTTTAATGATGTACACTGCCTGCTAATGTGCACTGCCTGCTAATGTGCACTGCCTGCTGATGTGCACTGCCTGCTGATGTACACTGCCTGCTGATGTGCACTGCCTGCTGATGTGCACACTGCCTGCTGATGTGCACACTGCCTGCTGATGTGCACACTGCCTGCTGATGTGCACACTGCCTGCTGATGTGCACTGCCTGCTGATGTGCACACTGCCTGCTGATGTACACTGCCTGCTAATGTGCACTGCCTGCTGATGTACACTGCCTGCTGATGTACACTGCCTGCTGATGTGCACTGCCTGCTGATGTACACTGCCTGCTGATGTGCACACTGCCTGCTGATGTGCACTGCCTGCTGATGTGCACTGCCTGCTGATGTACACTGCCTGCTGATGTGCACACTGCCTGCTGATGTGCACACTGCCTGCTGATGTGCACACTGCCTGCTGATGTACACTGCCTGCTGATGTGCACTGCCTGCTGATGTACACTGCCTGCTAATGTGCACTGCCTGCTGATGTACACTGCCTGCTGATGTGCACACTGCCTGCTGATGTGCACACTGCCTGCTGATGTGCACTGCCTGCTGATGTGCACTGCCTGCTGATGTGCACACTGCCTGCTGATGTGCACTGCCTTCTGATGTGCACTGCCTGCTGATGTACACTGCCTGCTGATGTACACTGCCTAAAGAACATGAGACAAGCATAAACTAAAGCTGGGGTAACAACAGCTCAACTATTTAGTGGATTCTACAAGGACCATTGACTCACAAGTTGAATATGCTCTCAGAGAGTGGCTGCTTACCATGTGTAGGCCCACAGTTATATAACAACATTGCCATTAAGAAGCTCACATAACCCAGAACACTTCAAATATGTTTTTCTGGCTGAATCGGTGCATGCTCCCAAACATAAGGGTTACAGGATGAAAATGCGATTTTCATGGTCCCGGTAGTACAGTCGGGTTCATTCTTGACGCACAATTGAGAATTCCCGGGCAGGACAGAAATTGTTGGGCACATTTCTTTTCACCTAATGTTGCCTGCTCACCTAGCAGTAAAATAATTTGTTGTGTCGGGGGACAGGAAGCCAGAGTGTATTTATACATGTTTGGCTTTTATCCAACGTCTTTCCCCCCCCCCCCCCCTCCCCTGCCCCCCAGGATGAAATCCCGGGAGGGGGGAAGGGAGGATGTGGGGTTGCATCCTGACACCACTCAGGATGCAACCCCACAACAAGCTGCCTAACTCCCGAGTACCTACTCACTGCTAGGTAAACAGAGGCATTAGGTGAAAGGAAATGTGCCCAACCATTTCTTTCCCATCCGGAATTCTCGATTGTGCGTTGAGAACGAACTCAACTGTACTACCGGGACCCTGTAAGTAGGTACTCAAGAGTTTGTCAGCTTGTGGTGTTGCATCCTGGGCTGGGTCAGTAATGTGACCTTGGGGTGGGGGTGGGGGGTCCTCATTACACCTAATGTGTATGAATATACTCTGGCTTCCTGTCCCCCAACACAATGAATTATTATTATAAATTATTATAATCTTTGACTATTTAGAACTAATGGATAATTACTGGTTGGTTAGTAAGCTATTATGGTGGCCTTAATATCCCTCCAGACATTGCACTGGGTGCTTGGGTAGGTTTTTTGTGGATGTGTTGCTGGGTAAACCAGGTATGTGTGAAAATAGTATGGTTAGTGCTCAAGTATTTGGCTTGGCTATATGCACCATATAGCCAAACCACAATTAGGTGGTGTGCTTGTTATACTTCAGTACTTTCAGATCCTATTAGGCCAGTAACAGACCAAGAATCATGGGGATGGTGAGAGATGTGAATTCAAGAGATGTCCAGCATCTCCAACCATGTTGGATAATGAGTTTCCTTCTATATGTCCCAATGACAGCATTCAATACCTACATGTTCTATATCATATATCATGGAAAACAGAAAGCATTAAAATAATTATTTTTTATATGCGATATAATTTGCTATTTCCTAGGTAATTTGGAAGGAGCTCAATTTTTTGCTCTTGGAGATCAACAATACAGCCTTTTCCATGCCAGTCTCCAGATACATATTACACCTAGTATTATCCTTCCTAGGAAATTTACTACTTTCCTCTATGAGATTAAAGAAGTCATTATATTATACACTACTCAATTCATTGAATGGTGCATATAGCCAAGCCACAATTAGGTGGTGTGCTTGCGATACTTCAGTACTTTCAGATACTTTATTCATGACAAGAAGTACATATTTTTCAGTTGAAGGCTTGGGATTACATTTTATTTTCCTGGTGGTGAGTGAAGCAATGTGATTTGTGTGTAGATTGTTTAGCATATGGAAGTTCACAGGTGATAATTTCCATTGACAGGTTCTAGGGCATGGCTGGTCGATCCAATTATAATCCGGAACGACAATTACGGCAGTCTGCTAACGATGTTGCTGACATGCTGAGGCAGTGTGAGTCATATTTATTTGCTTAGCCTAATCTTGAAGTTAGCAATTCTGTAAATATTTAAAAAAACTCGCTTACTAACAATTTTCACACAATTTTTCCAGCTTTTCAGCATAAATTAGTGTCCATGACATGGATACCTTAGTTGTGATTTTCACAAGATTTAAACTTTTGACACGTACTTATTAAAGGTCCCTACTGTTATTTGGTTATGCAACTCAGTGGTGGCTGATTTTAGAATCATTTTGATTAGTGATGGGATTATACTAAAATTTATAATGATACTGATGATGATTCTGATACGTGTATCACTTTTATTCTTTCATAAAATATACTGTAATTGGATATTTATTTTTCTTAAAGTTTTTGTATTTTAGTTTGGAAAATTTAATTAGTTACATTACGAGCATGGTAAATGTATTAATAATGTAATATATTGGTTTAAGAATAAAAAACATTTGGTAAATTCAGCATAATCATATGGAAGACATTAGAAAAGCTAAAACATTCCATTATACTGTACAGGCAGATGTACATGCTTTAATAAGTACTATAGTGTACTATAAAATAAAATAAAATAAAATAAAATAAAAAATTTAATCTTATTTCCAATAAAGTTAATATTGCAACACTAGTTCAGTTAAAGCATAGGTTTTCACTCAATCTCTTGTGGTTGTCTTGAGATGATTTTGGGGCTTAGCGTCCCCACGGCCCAGTCCTCGACCAGGCCTCCTTTTTGTTACACATCTCCCGGGAAGCAGCCCGTAGCAGCTGTCTAACTCCCAGGTATGTATTTACTGCTAGATGAACATAGCACCAGTGTGAAAGAAACTGCCCATTTGTTTTCCGTCTCCACCAGGGATTGAACCCAGAACCTCAGGACTACGAATCCGAAGCGCTGTCCATTCAGTTGTCAGACCCCTCAAAGAGTGATACTTTATGTACAAAACAAAGGAAAATAAGAAACGTTGAAAACATTCCATTACCCATCACAGGTGTACATGTTACATACAATTTACAATACAACACAATTTTTAATCCTTTTTTCAAATTAAATTACATTGCAAAAGTAGTTCAATAAAAAATAAATAAATTTTTGGTCTATAGTGAAAAAGCCATCTTTAACCTACATGATGCAAGTACTGTACTGTATAACTGAATAAGAAAAAATTATTAATTTTTGAAACCCGACAAGTGTTATGTCAAAACAGTTTCTTGCCTGCATTCCATTTCTTTTTCATGAGCGTAATACTGAACTTGACTGTTAATGATTATTATTTAAACAATTTTAATTATTATCTGAAACACAAAATTAATTTTGTTATTTAATGTTAAAGAATCATATTAAGAATCGGAAATCATTACACACAGAAATCACACTTAACGTGATGCATCAAATGAACCTCGTCACGGCCCTTGTGGATTTGTCCAATATTGATTCTGATTACAGAAAAATGCTTGATATTTCTGATTCTCAATATTGATTTTGATTAATCATCCCATCACTAGGTTTAATAAATCAAATGATATATTACAAACTAATAAACATTGCACCCAAATTTCAATACATGTTACCAGTGGAGGGTTTTCAATTTTCCCACATATAATTCATGCTTAAATTTTACATCTGCCAGTTTTACATATTATTTTGGACCGTAATTCATTGAACCTTGCTGTTAACGAAAAATAATGCTACATTATACACTAAAAATAATTTTTATTCCTCTTAATGTTCAAGTGTACAGCTAATTTCAAATGCTCCTTCAATTTCAGCCTTTTCCTGTGGCATTTATTCCTATGTGAAATTTTCTCTGTTTACCCACTACCATAATGTATTGTAATTTCCAATCCAATTCATTCACTAATTTATTACTGTGATTAAAAAGTTTTTTGAAGATTAACAACAATTGTATCAAATTAAGACTTCATTCAATGTCTTTCAAGACTGAATAGGAAATATATTGAAACTTATTTAAAATATTGGTATTAAATGTTACTGATGTTTCATTTCTCTTTGCTAATTAACAAGAATATTCCACAGATGGTCATATTAAGTTTGGCTGAAACTGGTCAGTAGCTGGATAGGTTGCAATGCGGCTACAGTCTTGTTATTGTCTAAGGGGACCTCAGCAAGCCATGGGCTTAATGTGTTCAGCAGGATATACCCTAAAACAGGGGTTCTTATATTAACATGGGAGCTAAGGACAGTATATGATGGGAGTGCGAGACTTGATCTCTGAGCGTTTAAAAACAAATTATTAGATTTGAACTTATTATTTATTTTCAGTACAGTATATACAAGAGAGAACAATGGGTTATGAAAGTTAGCATGTTGGTGATTGATACATTCTTGCAAAGCCACTAACACACAAAGTTCAGAGGTATGCCACTAGGCTAGTCCCAGAACTAAGAGGCACGGGTTACAAGGAAAGGCTGTGTGAAAGGCACTTCACATCCCTGGAAGACAGGAGAGCTCGGGAAGACATAATCACTACCTACAAAATTCTCAGAGGATTTGATAGTAGATAAAGATAAACTGTTTAACATGGGTGGTTCATGAATAAGGGGACATAGGTGGAAATTGAGTACCCAAATGATCCACAGGGATGTTAGAAAGAGCTTTTTCAGTGTCAGTAGTTAACAGATGGAATGCATTAGGCAGTGATGTGGTGGAGGCTGACTCCATACACAGTTTCAAATGTAGCTATGATAAACCCCAGTAAGCTCAGGAATTTATATGCCAGTTGGTTGACAGTTGAGATGCAGGACCAAAGAGCCAGAGCCCAAACCCCACAAGCACAACTAGGCGAGTACATTATTTTGAACTAACATCTTTTGTCAGTACAGAGTGAGGTAGCAAGGCCACTAACTAATGAGTGATCAGATCATCAATATGAACGTCTTCCCACTTCCCCATATTGCCAGTTAATATTTACATGAATTTCCATGAAGGCCGCTAACCCTCTAGTGGCCTTGGTGAAAACAGGAAGCCGGTGGCTTGTCAAAGGGCCCCCCATTTGTCCTGATGATTTTTTCAAGCTGGGTTTTAAAGCTCGGCAGAATTTTGGCAATTATGGCTTCGGCGGGTTAACGTGGCGGGTAGGATATGATGACATGGTCGGTGTTAGATTGCTCCCTCTGTCAAGCAAATATCTTCAGTCTCCTCAATGATTTTAATATATATATTAATGTGTCAGTGCAAAGGAGGGATTCAAACCAAGGAAGGGGGCGGGGAAAGGATGTGGCATTTATGAGGAAATTACAAATATTAAGTCAGTGTTAAAAGCAGAAACATGGTAAACTTTCCAATCTTTAATGATATCCTCAGTGGAGATGGTAAAACATTGCCTGCTGAAATACTTCAAGAAGTCAAGAACCATATGAGAGTCCTAAGTACAAATTTTAAGGGTTAGATATTAATGATCTTGGCATGGAATTTGTTTAGATCAACCCTTTCTCATTTTGATGTGTTTACAGTGAGTGAGAAATTATTTGGCAAAGGATGATGATTTCATTCATTTCCAAGAAGACCCAAGAAAGAAAGCTGATTTTGAAAAAGATAGGCTGGATGGATATTGAGCCATTTAAGTGCGAGCAGATCACAGATCACAGCTTACCTGAGCTTTTACTAGCTTGGCAATGAGGGCAGTGTATGTTTTGGTTCACTTTACAACTTTATCTCTGTGAAATATGATTTTCCATATTATTGAACTTTATATCCAAGTGGAGAAATAGACAATGTCAGATGACATGCGAATAATATTGTTAGTAACTGCCATGATTTCATGTTTTGATTACACAACTACAACAGCAAAATCTCACTACAGTAGTTGTAGTTAGCTTGTGAATTTGTGATATTCCATTTATCCATATGAAAAGCGATGCAAATATATTGAGTATTTTTAATGCTATGCCCTGAGTTGTGTTTCTTTCCCCTAACAGTACAGAATGCTACTTTAGAGAATAGTCCAAACAGGCGTGGAAATTTTCGAGGAAGGAGCCGAGGAACTCCCAGAGGAGGCAGGAATCCCATTGTGAGTCTAACACTGGGAATTCTTTTATTACCATATCATTGTTACTTGACCTTTAAAAACATGTTCAGGCTGTACATCATTATATGAGTATATTTCTGTTTTCTACCTGTAGAATTCAACCCATCCTGTTTAGATAGTACTTTTTATAAGTACATGGACCATTGTACATATATTTATGTAATGGACAATTAGAAAGTGTAGTAGAATTTTTGCAATATTCACCTTACAGAGTCCAGAAAAAAGAAGCTAAAAACTAAACGCAAATACTATTTCTAGGCCTAGTATAGCACATATATGTACTATATTAGGCTTCAGATAGTGTGTATTGGGTCTAGGATGGTTATGTTAGGTTTGGTTTTATTAGCAACATAAATATAAAACCTTGTCCAATTTGTCTAAATTCAATAGCACCAAATTTACTTTCTATTTGTCCGTCATGTCAATATATGTACGATGGTCCACATTGTTACTATAAGTACTTAATAAACAGGATGATGGGCTGCTAAAATTCATGAGCATGCTCAAAAACTATGGTCCAATTTACCTGATGGCCACCATCTCTCTTGTGGCCTTGATGGGGACAGGAAGCTGGTAACTTGTCTAAAAGTCCCCCCTCCCCCTTTCCCTAGCTGTCTGTGCAGATTACTTACAACAGATCTTAAGGTTGACATAATGGATACAAGAAAGTATTAATAACTTTATTTCACATGTAAAATATCACCTTAATATCATGTATGATTAGCTAGGTGATTAATTAAATCACTATTTTAATTGAAGATTGTGTTAAAATATAAAGGTGTTCTAAATGTGCATTTTTTTTTTCAGCAAAAAAGTCAGAACGTCCAAGGATATGACTACAGCGGTTGGGATCAGAGAAGGGGAGGGTACAATAGAGGCTCCTGGCATCCTCCAGAAAAGTCATGGCATCCTCCAGAAGGGTCATGGCATCCTCCAGAAGGGCCATGGCATCCTCCAGAAGGGCCATTGCATCCTTCAGAAGGGTCATGGCATCCTCCAGAAGGGCCATGGCATCCTCCAGAAGGGTTAAGGCATCCTCCAGAAGGGTCACGGTATCCTCCAGAAGGGTCATGGCGTCTTCCAGAAGGATCACTGCATCCTGCAAAAGGGTCTTGGCGAAATCAGGGTGGATATGGAAGCCCTCCTCCCAAAGAACCATATAGAAGACCCATCCAACTCACTCCTCGAGTCCTGGTGGAATGTTTGGCAAAATTCAGCACCTTCTCTGCTAGTCTCTTGCAGCTCATGGAAGAAAAAAGTTTTCAGCCATCTAATGTGCGAGAAATTGCGTTAACCTCAACCAAAATATTTTATTTGAATAATGAAGTTTTGGAGCTGAAGCCTCAAATCAAGATATGCACAGCACACTCAGGTACACAAGGATGCCTGAGGCGTTCATCCTGTGGTGATCTACATATTTGTCCTAATTATGTTCTAACAAAATGTCATGAAAATAATTGTGTGCTGGGTCACAAATGGATGACAGATCACAACATGTCTGTTTTAAAAATATTCTTTCTGGATCGTCTTCCTGTCCCAACTCTGCGCAGTTTAATTCAGTCAATGTCAAAGCCAGTTGATGCTGGAAAACTAGATGTTTGCAGCAGCTATAATGAAGGAGGCTGTGACCAGTCTGATTGTGGAGCCCTCCACATGTGTCTAAGTTTTGTTCTGGGACTGACAAAATGTTCCCGCCGTGATTGTCGACTAAATCATAAATTGTTGAGTCCTGACTGCTACCAGTTGCTGAAGACTCATGGTCTTCCTACCAATGAGTCCCCTCGCGACATTGTTATGGCTGTGCTGTCTGCCAACCCTACTCTAGCAAAAAAAGAGGAGTCTTCTGGTGGGCAGGAGAGGAATTCATCTCGACAAACAATTAAAAAACACACATCAGTTAAGATTACTGAGGAAGTTTCCACAAAGACTAACAAACGCACTGAAAAAAATAAGAATAATCCCAGAAAGAAAGCATCCAGAAATCTGACACACAAAAAAGAAAGACAAGCCAGCAGTAAGAGTGATTCTTCATCAGAAAGTGAATCTGAGAGTGATAGTAAGAGTGACAGTTCATCATCAGATGAGGATAAAAATTCAGATAAATCAGTCAGTAATAGCAGAACACTAAAATCAAATACTGACACTTCAAAGGACAAAATATCTGGCCAAGACAAACCATCTGATCATGCTGAAACCCTTCCTGTAAAACAGGAAATCCGTCGAACGTTATGGTCACACTACTTACAGGGTGATGTTCCAATACCAGAAATTTGTTACTACTCTGTAGAAGAAATGTGCAAGTATGAGGGAAGTGGATGCCACCGGCTTCACTCAACACAACACTTCCATTGGCAGGTCAGTGAACAAGGAAATCGATGGCTGAACCTGCGCCCTAGTCAGGTGACTTGCCTCGAACGGGCCTACTGTGATCCTTCACAAGATGGTGTTGACCTTCCTCGACTTGATCCCGCTACCCTCGAAATCTCTGTTGGAGGCCTTCTTATTTTGATGGGACGTGACATTTGGCATGCGAACTTGAAAGCAATGAACTTAACCAATTCATCCAAAACAAAGATCTTGAACATTCGTCGTCTCTGTACAGAGGCAATCTCTAACCAAGTAATAAAACCTGCCACTTTTACTTGGTATTTTTTGGACAAGAACAAGAAATGGGTAAAGTATGGTAATGTTGACACTGTCGGAGAAGCTAATTTAGTTAGTAGTGTGACATCAGATGACATTGAAAAACATTTTAAGCAAAATCCATCAGTGTCTCTCTCCTTTAAGAATTCACAGTTCACGTACATGCTTGATTTCAATGCCATGGCGCAAACCAACCAGAATACTAATGTTAGTCGAGAGGTGCGACGAAGGCCTGAACCTCACCTTCCTGATGAGAAGACAGAGAAGGGGAAGGACCAGAAGACTGATGATTTTCCCTCAAGCTGGGAAGTAATGCAACCAGAGGAGCGTGTGCGTCTGGTAGCTCTGGCTCCCACGTCTTCTGAGTATCTGACTGTGGTAGGCCTTCTGGCAGGGAAAATTCAGAGCTCCAGTGTGATGAAAATTGAAAGAATTCAGAATCCATTCCTATGGCGAGCATTACAGAACAAGATCAAGGAAATGACAACAGTTTATGGAGATGCATCTAAAGTTAACATCTTACAACTCTTTCATGGCACTGGGCAAAATGTTGTGTCCAGCATTTGTGCTGAAAATTTTGACTGGAGACTTCATGGATCTAGCACAGGGCAAATGTATGGGCGAGGCACCTACTTTTCCACGGATGCAGCTTACTCTTACAACTACTGTCGTCCTGATAATACTGGCATGAAATACATGTTTGTAGCACGTACTGCAGTAGGAACATCTACCGTTGGGAATGCATCTATGGTGCGACCTCCCACCAACACAGCCACTAATCTTCCTTTTGATTCCACTGTTAATAATCAACTTAATCCAACAATTATTGTGAAATATGACAAACAGGAGTACTATCCTGAGTACATTTTAACTTTGACTTAAAATGGGGAAAAAGTTAAGATAAACTTTTAGTTATCAAGTTATGTATTGTTGTGGTATTATGAATTACAGAAGTGTTTAGTTATTACTGTATATATAAGAAAATCAGTAGGAGCCATGAGGAGGATGTCATTGAGCATTGTATATATAAATAGTGCTTGTATATATTTGGGATTAATACTGCAGAATTTTATCTTAAATACTGTATTTAGAAACTAGTTGAAGTTAGCATTGTGTGTGTGTGAGAATTGTATGATTAGAATTGCAAAGGAATTTTATGTGTAATGAATCATCTACAGCAAAGTGGGTAGCTTATGACAGATGGATGATGGGGCGCCCTGACTATAAGGGTTCTCCTTGTGACCAGGACACTAGCTCATAGATGCATATGGATTAATTTTGTATTCCTCATTGAAGTCTATAATTACAAACAGCCTTTCAGGTATACCTTAAGTTTAATGTATTAATTAGAACCTTTTTTGGGTAATATTTAATACTGTGAATTTAAGTTAACAATTATATGAAGGTAAAAAATAATTTAAAAAATTCAGCAAATCAAAAAATTTCTAGTGCTTTTATTTATGAGAAGTTCCTTAATCATTAATGGTGAGATAAAGAAATCTGATATATACGAGCAGCCACATAACTAATATTACTGGCTCGAGTCAAACCTGTTCTTGATTTTGCAAATACTGTATGAGTATTTAAGTATTATTTAATTTTTCATGAGTGCATTTTCAATGGAATGGAGGTAAAGAAATTTATATACTGTATATACAGTGGCACCTCGACATACGATTGCCCTTACTTACGATAATTTCGAGTTACGATATAAATTTAATTGAAAAATGCTACTTGACATCTGATGGTGTCGTCGACATCCGATATTTGTTGGTATACGTTCGGGTTGGCCGAGCGCGTGGTTCCTAGTCATGCGGTCCGACCTGCCTCAGTTTACTACAGCTACCCGCTTAGTGACGATCGCACCTATAAGAAATTCCGCTTTTGTGGTGATTTTTTGCATTTTGAACATTAAAGTAATTATTATATAATACGCCATGAGTCCCAGGAAAGTCAGTGGTAAGGCTCAACATATGAGATCCCATGTAAGAATGACCATAGAGCAGAAACAAGTGATCATTCGTAAATATGGAGATGGTGTGCAGGTAGGTGAACTGGCCAGGCAGTACAACAAATCTCAGTCAACGATATCCACCATACTAAGAAAAAGGACATTATGGGTGCTAAAGTGATGCATCATTTCAGACAAATGTTAAAACGAATGGAAAAACAAATCTCTTGACAAATATGTAGTGAGACAAACAAGCACTGAACCACAACCAGGTCCTAGTGGTATTCAGGCAAAACGTAGGAGAGAGTGAGTACCCCAGAGAAAACATCACTGCCTGATGTGATAATGGAAGGGGACTCCCAAACAGTAACAACTCTCCTCCTCCCCCATCACCATCTTCCATACGCCATCAAGAGCCCTCCATAAAGGTAAGATTAACTTTGGTACTGTATTGTAGTTAGAAAAAAACATTGTATTCAGTATAAAATGTATTTTTATGTTAATATTTTGGAGGGTGGGGAACGGATTAATTCAAATCCCTTTATTTCTTATGGGAAAATTCGCTTCGACTTCCGATCTGTCTCTGGGAACGAATTAGCATCGGAAGTTGAGGCCCCATTTTTGTATGTGTGTGTGTGTGTGTGTGTGTGTATATATATATATACTGTATATATATATATATATATATATATATATATATATATATATATATATATATATATATATATATATATATATATATATATATATATATATATATATACACATACACATACACATACATACATACATACATACATACATACATACATATATACACACACACACAGTACTGTGTATAAAATAAGGGTTGCATAATGGAGCATTTGTAAATTCTTTGAATTATACATTCATTACCCAGTTTGTCATGGTTATAGTTATTGAATAATATTGATATTGAATAATATATATTGATATGATATTGATATAATATATTGATATTGAATAATATATATTGAATATTGAATAATAATAAATTATAAACTTATGTATCTTTTTTTATTTAAAAAATTCTGTACTGAAATTTATGAGTCATAAATAAGGTGCTAAAAATAACGTAGATCTTGTAACACCAAATTCAAATTATACAAATTTATTTATAATAAAGATATAGATAAACATTGGTTTGGCAAGGTGGTAGTGCCAAGCAGTGGAATTGTTAATGAGTGGCAAAAAATGTTCAACAGTGGTAATGTAGATGGGTGGCACAAACTGCCAGTGGCATTGTAGGTCTGTGGCACATACTCCATAACTTTATAGTAATAATGTAACAAAATGTTCTTTTGCTATTGCATTAGACATTTGTAGTGCTCTCGTGGCCAGGAGTCCTACCCCTTCTTATTCCACAGTGATGGAAATTCACTGTTACTGTAGTTGTATCTCATTTTAGCAGGTGTTTAGTTTTTCTGGGTTCCCAGCCATTTTGGTGTTGCTTTCAGTGCCTTCAGTGTAGCAGATGCTGCTGCTGAAGAAACCATTTGTACCTATTCAATTAACTAGAAACCATTTCCTTAATTTTTTCCTTGTCGTTCACAAAGATGTCTACAACCATTATACAGATATATGCATAGCTACTACAAGTAAATTATATACAGATTTGTTGTCCTGACAACACGATGCAGAGCTCTGTTCCATTAAATGTGAACATTTAATGAAACGTTGACCTGCACCTTGTCAGAACTTCATTGTTCTGCTAAAACAGCCGCTCACCTCGTAGAATGTCCTGATTTTTAGTCTTTTAATAAGTAATACAGTTGCATTTGAGATGGAAAATGTTTTAGCTATACAGTATATATGTGGGTGCTGAAGATGTCAAAAAATTAAAAGTACTATGGAAGAATTTGACAGATGGGAATGGGATAATGATAATGAAAGTATGTATTGGTATTTCATAAATCGTTAGTCAAATCCTAAGAGGAGAAAGTGAATGGGGTTGTATGGGATATCCAGGATAAGGGTATAATGTAAAAAGGTTGCATGAGTTGGCCAAAATACGAGAATAAACAGGTTGTGTGGGATAGCCAGAATGATGGGAGAACAGGTTGCATGGAGTGGCCAGAATGATGGGAGAACAGGTTGCATGGAGTGGCCAGAATGAGGGGAGAACAGGTTGCATGGAGTGGCCAGAATGAGGGGAGAACAGGTTGCATGGAGTGGCCAGAATGATGGGAGAACAGGTTGCATGGAGTGGCCAGAATGATGGGAGAACAGGTTGCATGGAGTGGCCAGAATGATGGGAGAACAGGTTGCATGGAGTGTCCAGAATGATGGGAGAACAGGTTGCATGGAGTGGCCAGAATGATGGGAGAACAGGTTGCATGGAGTGGCCAGAATGATGGGAGAACAGGTTGCATGGAGTGGCCAGAATTGTTGGAAAACAGATTGCATGGAGTGGCTAGAATGAGGGGAGAACAGGTTGCATGGAGTGGCCAGAATGAAGGGAGAACAGGTAGCATGTGGTGGCCAGAATTGTTGGAAAACAGATTGCATGGAGTGGTCAGAATTGGGGGAGAACAGATTGCATGGAGTGGCCAGAATGAGGGGAGAACAGGTTGCATGGGGTGACCTAAATAAGAGGAAAAAGTGAACTTGTTTACAAGATCACTCCTTACATTCTCATATAATACTCATATGTAAGGAGTGATCTTGCAAAATTGCATCACTAGGGGGTCAGACCCAATAAAAAGTTACCATCATCTTTTGTCCAGTCATGATGGTCGAGTGGTTAAGGTGTCCTGTACACCAGTTGCTGAGTGCTCCTGGCAGTATGGGTTTGAGTCACTTCTGGGGTGTGAGTTTTCAGTTGCATATATGCTTGGGGACCATTCAGGCTTGTTTGCATTTGTGTTCCTCACGTGTGTCGACACGTGGCACTCCAGTGACACTCCAACACTATATCTGTGATAACCCTGTTATCAATGATTTCAGACCAAATGGTATGAGGTACTTTGAGCTCTAACAACTTCATACACTCACGAATATTGGAAGATATTCTTGTGCTCTTCCCAGAGTGTGCTACTTGCTGGCTAATAGATCAGACTCATTTCACGCTCTCCTGATTCCATATATTCTGTATTGTATTCCATTGGAATAGAATCGATTCCATTCCATCCGGTGAGATGGGAATGAGGATCTCTTAGCTAGATTCTTATCTACACTATGTAATCCTTCATATAAAATAAGGTAGCAGCACATTGCTGTGTGTACCTAAGTCTGTTAATAAAAAAAAAAGTTTCACGCATATCATGGCCTTGTCTTGAATGTTATCAGCTAGCTGTAACCAGCAATAATAAAACACAATAAAATAAAGTACGTTATATTCTTCAGAGAACTCTCTTGTCTAAATTAAATGTTCAGCTGTATCCTAATCGTATATAAATTAATTTCTGCCATGTTCCTCCCCCCCCTTTTTTTTTTCCTTTTCCTATACAATTCATACCTTAATCTCAACTAGTACTGTATTAAGGACGGTTAGTCTAAGTGGGGGTTTCCCCCAAAACACCTTGCCCGAAACGCTGAGAGTATTAGTGGCTTTAGGTATTACAGTCTTGTAAATTACAGAATTGTATGTACTAGATCTATCTATAAATCCAACATTATGTTTGTAACTCATCTTCTATGTATGTACTTTTACCTGAATAAACATTTTAATTTTGATTTGATTTTGAATAATTCATTGTGTCGGGGGGACAGGAAGCCAGAGTGTATTCAAACACGGTAGACTTCTATCGCGGTATCCCCTCATCCCTCATGGTCGAATTACTGACCCCGGCCAGGATGCAACCCCACAAGAAGCTGACTAACTCCTGAGTATCCTACTTACTGCTAGGTGAACAGAGGCATTAGGTGAAAGGAAATGTGCCCAACCATTTCTGTCCCGCTCAGGATTCGGACCCGTAATTCTCGATTGTGCGACGAGAACGAGCCCGACTGTACTTCATCACATATACGTATAACTCCACACACAGTATACGTTTATACCGCAACTCTCATGCAACTGCAGCAACGTAATTGGGGGGGGGGACATATACGTTTGTGGCATTATATTGGGTTAAAACATTATAAATATTGTGTAAGTCGCAGCATGTTGGACATAGGAGTAACTAATTCAAAGACCGATTTTCGCCACCTTTCTGAAAAAAAATACATATTAAAGGCCAGGATATTTATATCTCAAGCCCCAGACAACACTCGGCCCCTTAAATCTTTGAATATGTTAGATTTATATTGTCAATGCTCATCCTCTAAAGTGTACTCTTATATATATATGAAACAGTGAACTGGAGAGCAAATCCCGACCTACGTACCATTACCAGCGGCACGGGGGAGGCGTACCAGTACCAGCGGCACAGGGGAGGCGTACCATTACCAGGGGCAGGGAGGAGTACCATTACCAGGGACAGGGGGGGGGAGGCATACCGTTACCAGAGACAGGGGGGGGGAGGCATACCGTTACCAGAGACAGGGGGGGAGGCGTACCATTAACCGTGGCAGGGGGGAACTGTACCATTAGCAGAGACAGGGGGGAGGCGTACCATTACTAGGGGCAGAAGGAGGCGTACCATTACCCGTGGCAGGGGGGGGGGGGGGGGAGGGAGCGACACCAACACGACGGGGGAATAGACAGACGGACGGGTTCTGTTCACGACCAGGGTGTGTCTGCTCCCCCAGCGGCCCGTCCCTCACCCACACCAGTCTGCTCCCTTACCTCGTGTGTGCTGGCACGCGCACCCTCCCTCACGTAAATGCTCCCACACACCCCACCAAGCCTTAAGACAAGCCCAGACCTGTGTGTATGGAGGCAATATATCACCAGGAAGACATTGGAGCCATTTCAGACATTTCTGATCCTGGTGTATTGTGGGACATATAGTGTTCGTGAAGGGCGACCAGCAGCCTGAAGACAGTACTACGTCAGACTTAAATATATCCTCATAACTTTGGAGTAGTAAAATCTTGGCAAACTTTCATATATCACAACTACACTACTGTTTAAAGGTAAGTTTTAAGAACTCGACCAGCTTAAGCCAACCTTCATATAGCCTATTATTAATATTATTATTATTATTATTATTATATTTATTTATTTATTTATTTGCAAGGTAAAATGGTTCAGATTACATAAAACTGGTATTTTTACATTCATGCAAAGCCTCTGCTGACACACAGCGTTTAGTGGCTTAAGGCCTAAGCCAACCTTCATATAATCTGTGTAGCCTAACCTGACTTTCGTATAGACTATACAGTATAGCCTTACCTAACAATTCCAAAATAGTAAAGATCCTTAACTGGAAGAGACGATGAAGTCATTACCAGAGAAACTTATCAGCGGAGGACTACATGATGGATACAGATAATGTAATCCATGTACTCAGGTTGAAAACGGTACTAAAACACTTGTACAGCCCCAGCACATAGATTACCAGTCAATGTATGTATGTATGTACCTTTACCTGAATAAAAAATCTAAATATTATTTAGGGTCATTTATGATACTTCAGACCCATCCTGTGGGTAATTGTGGCAAGTTTTGGAGACCAGGAACTAGGCCATAATATTTGTTTTAGTTGAATGTAATTTTACCGAGTTGGTCGTCCCTGGGCTACTGTCCCTTTATCTACAGTTCTTATTTAAATTATTTCATTTTATTTATTTATATACAAGAAGTACATTGGGTTTGTGAGAGTACATAACATTGGTGCTTGTATATTCTTGCAAAGCCCAATGTTATGTATTCTCACAAACCCAATGTACATCTTGTATATAAATAAATACAATTAAATAAAATGAAATTAATAAAAGACCTGTATGATAAAAAAATCTATTTTGTTGGAAATTAAAGTTGCCGTGGCAAGTTGACTGCCAATGCTGTGCTAATATAACCAAAATTTATTCCACTTGGGAAGCTGTAGGATCGTGAAGTTTAGGCTGACAGATGGGTCAATACCTAGGAAAGGTAATACAGTACTAGATGTACAACCAATCTTCATGTTTTGATAGTACTTATAGGAACGATGAATGATGCATGCTAGTGGCTTTACAAGAATATAAAACTTCAAGTCTCTGTACTCGCATAAACCCAATGTTCTGTGTACATAAATTAATAAAAATAAATAAAATATATAAATACTGTACATAACAGTAATAAAATAAAAAATAAATCAATAAAATCTATTCCACTTGGGAAGCTGTAGGATCGTGAAGTTTAGGCTGACAGATAGGTCAATACCTAGGAAGAGTAATACTAGGTGTACAGCCTATCCTCCTGTTTTGTACTGTACTTATAGGAAGGATGAAAGATGCGTGCTAGTGGCTTTACAAGAATATAAAACTTCAAGTCTCTGTACTCTCATAAACCCAATGTACCTTCTTGTATATAAATAAATACAATGAGGACCATAGTACATATACCAATGTACAACACTTACAAAGTAGAAATGGGTACAGTACTATTGAATTTGGATGACCCGGAAAACTATTTTCTACTTATATTGCAAAGACAAACTAAACTAACCTAACCTAACCTTCCTAGGCCTAATATAGTACATGTGTGTGCTATACTTGGCCTAAGAATATTTAAGTTTGTTTTTAGCTTCATTTTTTTTTTACTATAAAGTGAATAGTAAAAATTCTACTTTCTAATTGCTTAGTATGTCAATCTGTACTATGGTGCACATAGCTACAAAAATGACTCATCTAAACAGGAGAATGGGTTGAGGTGTAAGATGATGTGTCAAGCTATCAGTGCAGAATATGACGTACCATCTGTGTCTCTGGAAGGGAAAATTAACTACAGATCACCTGGGAAGGTCACTTATCCAAAAAAGAAATACCATGCTACATTCTATATGTAAATCAGATCTTAAAACTCACTGGTTTCCATGATGTATGGCACAAAACATGGGATGTCAGATGTTAGTATCCAGACATGCCCAGTCTCCGTGTGTCTGGCCTCCTATGGTAATTGGCCATAGGTCTATTAAGCGCTGTATTTTCAGTTCTAACCATGTTATTTCTGATGTATACTATACTTATAATAATCAGGTTACAAGAAGTAATGAACAGTATACTGAAAGCAAAGAAGTATTCAAACCTGATTGACAACTAAATGCTGGTTTTTCGGAATCCAAATATCAGAAGGAAAAAAATTTTAATTCAAGATACTGTACTGTAACTCTAAACTCTCCAATCAATCTTTCAGTTTGTTACACAACCATCAATAGATGGTGCTCAAGAGATCACATGTGAGAAAAATCACTGACAAAAAGAGGCTCTGAACTTAAGACTTCTGAAATAATAATCTAGACCCAACCCGAGACTGCTGATCTTCCTCTAAGATCAGGATGTAAGTACAGTACTGTATGTCCTTTTGAAGGTGGTGTTTCTGTGCTTGGTTATAGTTGATCAGATGGGATGCACCAGCGACTTGTAGAATTGAATAACCACTTTCCAATACAAATCACAGTTATTTTAAATCAAATTTAAGTCCATTTTTCTGTTCTGGTTGTTAAAGCACCTATTTTAACATTAAAGTTGAATGCTTACTTAACTTTCCAACCATATATTTAGCACAGAATGAAGCTAAAATGCTTGGAATGTACATTGATGCATAAATAAGCCAAAAGTTCATAAAGTACAAAAATGTAAACATCCATCCAAAATGGATGGCATATTAACAACTAATGAGGCACCTTGCTCAAAATAATACAATACATTAGTCTGTAATTAAATCCTACTACAAAAGCCTTAGTTCTGCAACATCATTAATTCCAAAGCACTGTTAAGATTAAGGCCTGACTCAAAAAGTGTTGGCTCAGCCTGAAGGATTCTGAGCAGCCTCAAAGGAGATACTGCAACTCTGTTGGATCACAATTAGCACCAGGGAAGAGAACACAGCAACTAAGTTGAAGCAGTTGGCAAAGTTCAGTGGCAGGCAAAATGACAGACACTATACATTCAGTGAACATTTAAAACATGTATCACCCTACATAGAGTCCAAGATTCAAGAATATTGATCTTTCACTTGATCAGTATCTTTAAATTTGTGTAACACAATGGATGCCAGACACAAAGTACAGATAGCCACCTCCCACAGCTCGGTAGTCCTAGCTGCCGCTGTCGTCTGGGGCTGGTCGGTGTAAGTGGTAATTACTTGATGTAAATTCAATAAACATTTTGGCTGTTAAAGATTTCAATGAACACTATTTGAAGAGGTGTTGAGTGCTTTGATATATTTTCTTGTTCATAAATTAAGGTACAGTGCCTTCTTCTATGCAGTATGGGTCAGTGTCATTCAGTGCCTTGCATGGTTCAGGTGGACCCAGTGCTGTGGCTTACTGGAGTTACTGAGGGGGGTCCTTGCTCAGAAAAATAATAACATCATTAGATAGGGTCTGGTTGTGTTCAAGAGGACAAACAAATATGTATAGTATTACTTACATTTGTGTAAATATAGTACAGTACTGTGCTATAATAAGTTAATGAAATATGTTAATTGCATATTTTTATAATAGAACATGGTTTTCCAAAGCATAAAAGAACAGAATTAAATCCCTTAAGTTTTACCCATTGCATTAGTTCTTGACTTAATTTAATTTTCCAGACCTATATTATGCACTGTAACAAAAGGGTAATACTGTATCATGTAGATTAACCTAACCAGTCTGCTGAACTTCACTTAGGCTAAGGTTAAGGCATTGTTATTTCAGCAATTTTGCCATTTTAATTGCATATATTTATCAGTTTTTGTACATTAGTGACTTTAGCTGTAAAATTCAACCAGAGAAACAGGGGTGAATTCTGCTTTTAATCTTTATGAGGCAAGTTAATGTTAATCTTATTATTTTATCACAGATGAGTAGTGAAGCTTTGCAAGAACTGACGGAGAATGAGAGTTCTCAGGAGGTGATCTCAGAGAGCCAGAAAAATTGCATCAAACAGGTTGAAGAAATGGTCGAACAAAGTACGTATTAAGGATAATGCATTTGTGTTTGTTTAATATACTTTTCTGTGGAGAACCCTCCGGCTCTCTGAAGCTATACCGGGACCAATATGTGCATATTAGACCGTGGTGTCAGTCAATTCGATTGGAGTTCTAGCCTACTGGGGACAAATGAGCCAGAACCTGGTCCCCTCAGAGAGGCATGATGAGCAATGGGCTATAGAAACCCCCATGTGGTTCGAAGCATTCTATGTCTGCCATTCTGTGTCTGGGTTAGGCACGCAGAAGGTAGGCATCCCAAAACAGACCCCCAACTGGTGAAACATTGCTACCGAAAACCGAACTACTAAGCAGAACTCCCCAATCTGAAAACAAGAAAACAAGCATGACATCACTCCCACAGCCATGCTGCCTGTCTACGCAACTTCCCCCTTCCCAGGAGAGGGGGAAGGGGGGGCCCCCAGACCACCCCTTGCACCGACCATCCAACCTCAGTTCTGAGGCTGATGTGTTGTGTGGTGGTCATTCAACTCTGGATCCTGATTCTGAGCAGTGCTGTGCCTTGCAGGGTTGTTCTGCTGTGTTGTTGTGTGCGAGCCAGGAGTAATTCAAAAAGTACTGTGGCTGCATGTGCCTAGGGTCATCTTCTCTAGGTGCCCTGTAAGTACTGGCCATGCGGCTTGGGGTTCTTTTCTACAAGTCGTTCAGGAACTACCTCCGTACGGGTCTTTTGTTGTTCAGTGATTGCCCGCCCTTGGGGTCAGCTAGGGTTTTCTTGGCTGCTGTTTGACCTTGGGTAGGAGGTAGTATTGTTGCTGATAGGGGTGCAAGGTACTGTGCAGCTTGTCTAATAATATCATAGCGGCTGGTTCTGTTCCCCCTGGAGACGTACTTTTGCAGGGGTTTTCTTTTATTTTTGTTTTTTGCCTGGTGGGGGTCTGCCCCTTAGTCATAGTTCACCCTCTGCTATTCTGGTGGTTCCCCGCTAGGCCCCTGTGATTGTACACATCGCAGGAGTTCAGCTTTACAGTAATTGTTCTCTTGGTTGTTTGGGTCACCGGTTAGCAGTTCCTTGCCTGGGTTTCCCTTAGCAGTCAGCCTAAGAGCTCTATAAAAACCCATTGGGGCTCATTGGTCCAATGAATGCGTCCTCTGGGTCCCATCTCGCTCTGTGGGAGTTCAAAGGTTGCTCTGTCCCCTTGTCTTAGGGTGACACTCACTGTTTTTGCCTCCCGTCATGCTGCCTGTTGGGTTGATGACACCTTTGATTCAGAGTTCTGCGAGTGGTGTTCCTTGCTGGTTCTCCAATTCACCCAGTCTGATAATACTGTTGATCGGGTGCAGGCAGCATCGGTGTTGCATGCAAGGTTTAGGTTGCTGCAGCGCACTAGGTTGGTTGCCTTTCCGGATGCTCCACAGCTGCCCCGTTTTGGTTATGGGGATCCAGACTTGGGGGCGTTAGTTACTTTGACTTTGGTTTCGTCTGTGTTCCCTGGTCCTTTCCCTGTTGTTGTCCTGCTTGCGAGAGACTGGGGGTTTTGGGGGCTGCCCCATCCGGTTCGGCGACGGAGGCATTTGAGCCGGCTCCTCCTGCCGGGGCTTCTGGGTCTGACCAGCGGGCCCCCTTTCTTTGCAGCCATTCTGGTGGACTCTGCTTTTTCTTCAGGGGCAGAGGGTTTGGAGGTCGGCTCTGCTCCGGATCCTGACATAGAAGATCCCAGGGCGAGAAAGGAGTTGTCTTGGGGGACTTGGGCCTCGCTTGACTCCGCTTGGGTGTTGGTACCCATGGCACGGGGTTTGTTGTTACAGGGGGAGGTGCTTTCTTATCCTCCCCTCCTTGTACGAGATTGATGTGGATACAGCTCCTCCCCGAGTTCGGTTCCCAGTTCCCTCGTGTACTTTGGTCCCTTCTGGAGGTTTTCTGCTTCCCACATCCCGCTTAAGGATGTTCGGGAGGCCATTGCGGCTTCCCTCCTACGTGACCCAGATTTTGCCTCGATAATGGACGCTGTCTCATTTGAGTTCAGTGCAACTTTTATTATTGAGTGCGTTACGAGGTGTTGGAGTCATCCTGGTGAGCAGACTGTCCCTTCTTTTCGTTGGGTGCATGGCATACATTCTGCCACATATGACTACTGTATATCAAAGAATATATAATTGTTCACACATTAGTGACATGGATATACTGTATGTTTTGCTCATTTTATTATATGAATTTCTTAAATGACACATAATTGAATAATATTACTGCAAAAAAACAGTGAAAAATAAATAAGTGACATTGAAATAAATATGTAAAAATATCTGAAATATGTAAAAATTTCTTTGCTCTAACACCTGCCCCATGCCAAGCTCAGGGCAATTGTTCCATGAACACTTGTGAGTTGCAACTTTATTGCTAGGTTTCCTCATTCCACCATGACCAAAATAATATCATTTGTTTTTCCTGTGATCAGGGAATGCATTTTAACAATATTAACCCTTAAACTGCGCATGGAGTATATATATACGCCAAGGGCTAATGGTACCATAAGTTAAATTTTTCAAACTTGTTCTAACGCTTTCAATTTTTTTTGTGCATAATCTACTAGGCAAACACTCCAGCTTTGTTTAAATGATCGTCAACATAACTTGAAAAACAAGAAAATTAAAAATATTTATAAAATTTAATATTGAAAATTTCAGATTTTCAGATCAGCTGCAAAAATATTTAACGTCGCCAATTGTTCATTAGGTGTTATTATGCTTTCAGAATGATATATGATCTTCATTTTAATAGATTTAGAATATAGATTGTCAGTTTAGTTTACTGCAAAAAAAAATCATCAAGATGTCATTTGAAATATGAACCAAAATAGCACTCAAAAGGTTTAGTGTTTATGAAAAATCCATCCTAATGTGATTGTAGAACAGACAGCGGTGCACACTCTATGTAAAAATAGTGAGAATTGGTCAGAAACTGAATTTTTGGAAGCTGACTCAATATTGAAACTCTAGTTTTAGAGATAATTGAAGTTGAAGTTATCGACAATGTATAAGGTAGTTCTAATTCATTAATTTACTTGTATGTTTTAATATAATAAACATTGTTTGGCATTCGTACTCGAATATGTGAAAGTTATAGGTCAATATGTGTTGAAATGAAGTCAAGAAAAAGTAACCCCCCCAAAAACACAAAATATAGGGATAATTATAATGATTTAGGGGATATATTTAGGGTATACTTTATGTAAGTCAAAAAGCCCTAATCTGGTCCCTAATCATCAAAACAATCTACAGAAACAAGAAAAATAGAGTTTGAAATCTGTGAAAAAAATCAGCCAAAAAAAATTCAAAGTCCCAAGTTCTGCTAGTTATGACTGATTTATTTGTTGACCAATTTAATTCATTCTGAACATAGTTATGGAAAAGTATACATTCTCCCAGTTGTAGAGGTTACAACAAAATCACATAATAAACAAAGAAGAAAAAAAACACAAAAAACAGAAATTTCCCCTAAAAAAAAAAATATTGTGAACTTTGGTGAAAGTAATAGGTATTGAACATTGTATTTGTATGATACTGTATAAAACAAAATAGAGCATAATAACATACTTACTCACTATTATTTGTGTTATTATGTATTACTCAGCAATTCTATAAAAGCACCAGCTGCATATCCACTTTGTGGGAACTTTTAACTACTACTATTCTTCTTTGTGCATTGGACAGGTGCTTGCATCTCCTTATTACTGCATTATTCCTCAATTCCAATTAATAGGAGCTGTTCTCCTTATCAACAAAACATTCTTAAAAAAAAAATTCTAAAATCCATTTCTGAAAATATTGGGATGAAACTTTCATGACGCTGAAGCCAATAAGTTGGAGATTTGTTTAATATTTAATATTAATTTTCACAAAATTCAAATATATTTTCACCCAGCCCAAGCTAATAACCACATTTACATCCCAGGCTGTAGCAGTGTAAGGGTTAAGAGTAAAATAATTTTAATGGAATTCTCCCCCCCTTCCCTGCCACACCTCTTGTGCACCAGGACATCATCTGGTATAAATGGGTGCAACCCAAGGGGTTAATAATGCACTAATTTCCTTTGAAAAAGATTCACAACATTTAACAAAACCCTGCTGATTATACATGCTCATTACTCTCCGGACTCATTCTCTATGAACTTTGTTATTTAAATAATAATATTCCATAAGTTCTGTATATTTGAATTAGCACTGTCAGTCTGATTTGGCAGGAATTTCTGGATTGTCCAGATACCTAAAAATTCCATCTGGCTCTAACTGAATTGAAATCCTTCAGTTGGACTGGGGTTTGTTTAAAGTAGGAATTCAGTGAATGGTATACAATATACAAATCTTGTATCATTCTTTACTGCATCCTAGATTTAAATTTTCTTATTGTAATATAATTTCTCATATATTTCCAATGCCTCACGAAGCTTATAATACATACAGTACTGTATTACATTTTCAGTGAGGAGTGTTCCGAGTTTTGACTGGGAAGACGATGTTAATGATCCATTTGAGAAGGCTATAGCAAAAAGTGGAGCATCCCATGAAAGACCAAGGAGTGCCGAGGTAACCTAACTATGTAGTACAGTATTTTATTTGTTGTGAAAATTCATTAGCAAAGTTGAAGTTGCTAAAGTAGCAAAGCTGGAATTGTGGCTAAAGATATAATCATCACTATTCTATGTACACCAGTTGCCAGTAAGTAGTTTGAACTAAAATTATGCGTAGATTTGTATTGTAGTTCAGGATACAAAGTTTTTGTCTTTAGGAGTCATTCCTCTAATAGCCAGTGAGTTAGTGGTTAACAATAGTTTGTAAAGCTTCAGGAGTGTGAGGTAAGTACTGTACAAGAAATACGAGTATAGTGATACAGTACATATATTCTATTTAACAGGACATTGTTATTTAGTTTTTGTCACTCATCTTTAACTTTCTTCTGCTTATGTTCTGGCCATTAATATGCAGACTAGCCAACACTTGACACCTGTGAGACTTCCCGCTAGGGATAAGGGTCTTTGAAAATCCCCCCTTGCCCACTCTGGGGTATACATGGAGGCCAGAAATAAATCCAGTACTGAGACAAACTGCCCAAAAGTGCATTGAAAAGAGTAACCCCCCTAAGAAAAAAACACTCAAACTCCACGTTTGATTTTTTGTAGAGTAGAAATGTGAACCCCTCAGAGTGAGTATTTCTGGCGAGGCCAGTCGTAATGGCTTGGCACTTTCTCCTGATAGCTCCTCCCTCATCAGTAATGTCTTGGAAAGTGCCAAACTACAAAAAAAAAAAAATTAACTACCACATTAGGCCCTGGTGAGGAGGCCACCTCACTTGCTAGCGTGGTGTTCAGACTGTCATGCCTCACATGATGTTCTGTGGAAACAAATCATTCTCAAAGATGATCATTTAGCATTCATTCGGGCTAGTTGGCCCATGTATAGGAGTAAATTTTTAAAGGATTTCCAAAGTGTGCAAGTTATTCAATTTGTGTCGTGTTACCAGCCATCACCATAGTGGTAGTTTAAGGGTTTCCTTCCTTGATATTGTTTGCAAAGAATTCTCACCACTAGTCTCATCTTCCGTAATGGGTTCAAGTCTCATCAGAACTCCATCACCGAGCGAGACCTGTTGACTGGGAGGATAGTAGTTAGTAATTTGTTTGAACTGTTTCAGCTCAGGATGATTTGGAATTTTACTCCATTTTCAGGATTGCACTGAGAGTTGTGTCAAGTCACTGTCCTGTCTGTGGCTCCTTGTAAACTTTATCAGTTATTGGTGATTAGGTTCAGTGTTCATTCACTAGTTTTATCTTCTCTTGTGCTTGATCTTTTAACTGAAAGACTTGTTCAGAGTGATATCCCAGTTCCTGTATCCTTTGCTAGTTGTATCACATTGAATTTCATACTCAAATCGTTGAAAATCACCACTGGCTAACCCTGGTTGTAAATAGGTACCCATGAGTTGGTTAACTGTTGTGGGTTGCATTTTGGGAAATGGCAGATAGTTGACATAGGGAGATCTCAATATGCCTAACAGGCTTTTTGTCCCAACTATGGAAAACATAAAGTATGCTCACACACCTCCCCTACCCAACCAATCTTCCAGCCAACAACCCCTACCCCACCATCCCTTCCTCCAAAATCCTGTTGGACCACTTCCAGCAGAGCAGTAAAGCCTGGCATATGATCCTGTAGAACACCTTACAGTACTTCAAAGGCAAGGAGATAAGCCAGAACCACTGCTTTGTACTCTAAAGACCAACCATCCTCAAAGGTGCAAACCCAGAACTGAAGAAGAGAAAATGATTCCCCAGAAAGAGCAGAGGCCTACAGCCACCCCATCATGGGAGCAAACCCACAATATCTACCACAAATGCAGTCCCACTGCAGCCTACAGGGGCACAAAGTGAGGGGTCTGCTACACTAAGCAGAATGCTGGCAGCACAGTCAAATATGGAATCAGACAAGGTAGCCATAACTGCCCGACTTACAACACAGATGAGGTAAAGAAACATAATCACCAACATACGTACTTTCACAGCCCATTGTACCTTCTTGCACAGTTTATGTATAAATAGATAATAAATAGGAATTAAGGAAATAGCTACCCAAAATGTCATGTAGGCATGCCAGGTGCAAGAGAAACATCTTGGTGGGTCAGACACTAAATCTCAACTGTAAACACCTGGCAAGGGAAAACATGAAGCTTTGAAAAACAACAGTCTTGTACATGACCCAAGTACAGTACACCCATGGTAAGTGTGCAAGGCCCCCAACATACACAATGAGAAGTGCTAGTCACAGTTAAGTACAAGCACACAGATGACTACTAAATTCTCCATCAACAGGCCTCTCAGTTGAAAGTAGGTGCCACACTCTACACAGAACCGAGGTAACTCGAGGAGTCACCTTGTAGAGTAGGAACCTGAAACCCTCGGAGTGAGTATTTCTGGCGAGGCCAGGGCAAGCCAACGACCAGGAAGGGAAATCATTGCTCACCATCAGTGTGTCCAGAATAGTGACCAAACAAATATGTGAGGTGGCAGGCTGCTAGAATCCTTGTGATTTGAACTACCGTTTAGTGGCAATCAGGCGCATCATGGTTAGAATATTTATGCCAGGCAACAATCATTTGCCATGTGTATCTCTCAGTTCCTAATTTTTTCAAGCAGTCATTTGTTTTGCTGTCCCTATAATTTCTGGAGGTTTTTCTTCCATTTTGGGTTGAGCATTGATCCTCACGCTCCCCTTGCCTCATAGAGAGAGAGTCAGATTTTGATCCTGGCTCCTGGTATATCAGGGTGGGTTATGGGTCTGGTGGGATTTCCTAAGGTTTGACAGTACCAGCGCTTAAGTTTGGGAAGCAGCTGAGGCAGCCCTCGCAGATATAAACAATCTTAATATTGTTTATTGAAATGACTTTAGTAAAAAAAAAATAATACTGTACCTATCTAGTTTTAGCAGTTTTCTTTAAAGGAAATTTACAGAAGTGTCTTTATTGATGAGAATTCTTTTTCTCCAGGAAACTGACAGAAATAATAGAGGATACAACCGTGGTAGGGGCAGATTTCAAAGGTCTCGAGGGAATTTCAATCGACGAGGATCTCTCCAGAATCACAGATCACAACTGGAGAGTGATAGCAGTAGTGAAATTGATTTCAGAGAATTCCCAAAACAACAGTCTTTGAGAAACCAAGGTAGAAATTTCAGAAAGAATACAGGTAGACATCTGAACAGAAGAGCCAACCAAAGGAACCATGGATATAATAGTTATGATAGTGACAACTATTCTACAAGTGGGGCCTTTAGTGATCAGAATGAGGAGAGCTATTCACCAAGAGGGTCGCATATGGCTAAAAGCGAGAGGATCAGCCCCTGGAGTCTGGTAGACTGTTTAGCAGAGTGTCCTGATTTTCGTGCCAGTCTTCTTCAGCTTTTAGAATGGAAAAACATGAGTCCATCAGCTGTACGTGAAGTTGTGGTGGCAAATGGACAGATCTTCTCTTTAAATGGGGAGACTGTAGAGCTTTGTCCAAAAGTAAGCATTTGTTCTGCTCATTCTGGACCCCACGGGTGCTTAAATCGTTCCTTATGCAGTGACTTACACATGTGTCCCACTTATGTTACAAGCTGGTGTTCAGACAAAAACTGTGCATTAGGCCACAAATGGTTCACAGAGCACAATAAAGCCATTTTCCGGAAATTCTACCTTGAACGTTTGCGATATCAATCCATTGGGAGTCTTATGAAGAGCCTGGTGAAGCCTGATAAACCCATTGGTCAGTTAGATATATGCCAGTACTATAATGGGAATGGCTGCAATAATATGAATTGTAATGCTCTTCATGTTTGCCACAGCTTCTTGAGTGGACTAACAAAGTGCACTCTCCCTGGATGTAAACTTAATCATGACTTATTAAATCCTGAGTGTAGTAAATTGCTGAGAGTTTATGGTTTCTCAACTAATGAAGCTCCGCGAGATGTGGCTGTGGCTCTGCTTGCTGCCTATCCTTCCCTAGCAAATGCAAACCCAACAAAACGATCATCAACAATTTCTACACCACCCAAAGTTCCACCCATACAGGCTAATACATCTGCTATCACTACAAAACAACAGCAGGATGTAAGAGCCATAGGAAATAGCAAGTCTAATGATACAGGTATATTTTCTCTGCTTAAGCAAAAAATTACTGGTAGTTCATCAGACAAACAAGATTCTGCAGAGTCAGTAACAAACATTAACATGAATGATTCCAAAAACCACAAGAAGAGAGAGATTTCAGATGGTGATCAAAAGAGTCCAGTGAAAAGAAAAGATAAGGCAGACAGGCCTGTAAGAAATAGCAAAGGGGATAATACAGATACTGCTCAAGATAAGCATTCAGCAGTGAAGAAGCCTGAGAAATACCAGACAGTCTGGTCTCATTATCTCTATGGTGATACTGAAATAAATGAAATTTGCTATTATTCTGTTGAGAATTCGTGCAAGTATGAGCGTGCTGGTTGCAAGAGACTCCATGCTGCTCGTCATTTCCACTGGCAGATAAGTGAACAAGGAAGCAAGTGGCTGAATCTACGATCATTCCAGGTAGATTGTCTGGAGCACGCATTCTGCAACCCAGCTAATGATGGAGTAACCATTCCACGTCTGGACCCAGCAAAACTTAATCCATCAGTTAATCAATTACTTATTGTATTGGGTCGTGACACTTGGCAAGCAAACTTTCAGTCTTTGATAATAGCTAATTCTGACCAGTCAAGAATACTATACTTGCGGAGACTGTGTACAGAGTTTATCGCAGGACAGCAAGTTAAACCAAGCATATATTGCTGGTATTTTATAGACATTAAAAAAAATTGGGTTAAATATGGAAAAGTTGATACAGCAAATGAAACTAATTTAGTAAGCAGTGTTACATCTGCTGATATTGAAAAGTCCTTCCTAAAGAGCCAACATGTTCCTTTAACATTCAAAAATGCAAAGTACACTTATGTTTTGGATTATATTACTATGACCCAAACCAACCAAAATACAAAAGTAAGGAGAGATGTGCGCCGCCGCCCTGAACCTCACCTCAAAGATGAAAACCAAGTGAATAGCAAAACCACATCTGACAACAAAACATCTGAGCATTTACCATCTACCTGGGACCCAATGCAGCCAGAAGAACGTGTTCGTCTTGTGGCATTATCACCAACTTCCCCTGAATATCAAACAGTTGTGGGCCTTTTAAAGGGAGGTATTGCTAACACAAACATTACAAAGATAGAAAGAGTACAGAATCCCTTCTTATGGAAAGCATTACAGAATAAGATTAAAGAGATGACAACTGTGTATGGTGACATAAAGAAGGTGGATGTGAGACAGCTGTTTCACGGCACCCGACCTGACGTGATAGCTAGCATATGTGCAGAGAACTTTGACTGGAGACTTCATGGCTCCAGTTCTGGTCAAGCTCATGGCCGTGGCACTTATTTCTCTCCAAATGCTGGGACATCATATGGTTATTGTAGAGCAGACAGTGCTGGCTTAAAGTATATGTTTATAGCTCGTGTTGCAGTTGGATCCATTACACCAGGAAATTCCTCAATGGCCAGGCCACCTATCAACCCAGCTACAGGTGCACCATTTGACTCTACTGGGGATGGGGTTTCTGTAGTTGTTAAATATGATAAACAGGAGTATTATCCTGAGTTTGTTCTTACAATGAGGTGAATATCATACATTTTGAGAGTAGTAAAATTTGGGTATCTTGACAAATCCATAAATTTGATATATAGTATTTGGATACTATTTAGAGTGCTCCCATGATGACACTTTTCAAAACGCTTGTGCTCTCTTAAGAGTGGAGTACTGCTGCACAATGACAACCCCTTTCAAAGCTGGAGAAATTGCTGACCTGGAGAGCGTGCAGAGATCCTTTACTGCTAGAATCCACTCAGTAAAACACCTAAACTATTGGGACCGACTAAAGAGCCTAAATCTGTACTCCCTTGAGCGCAGGCGGAAGAGATACATAATAATTTACACGTGGAAAATATTAGAGGGGCTGGTCCCAAACCTGCACACAGAAATAACATCACATGAGACCAGAAGACATGGCAGGATGTGCAGAATACCCCCGTTGAAAAGCGGAGGTGCAACAGGTACTCTGAGAGAGAACTCTTATCAACATCAGAGACCCGAGACTGTTCAACACGCTTCCGCTACACATAAGGGGCATAACTGGCAATCCTCTCACAGTGTTCAAGAGAGAACTGAATAAGCACCTCCAAAGGATACCTGATCAACCAGGCTGTGACTCATACGTCAGGCTGCGAGCAGCCGCGTCCAACAGCCTGGTTGATCAGTCCAGCAACCAGGAGGCCTGGTCAACGACCGGGCTGCGGGGACGCTAAGCCCCGGAAGCACCTCAAGGTAACCTCCCTCAAAATTTAAAACTAGAGAATTCTATAACTCAATCTGGATTGACTAAAAATTTGTTCTTTTCTAAGGTGAGCTCCTTGGTCACTCCTTGAAGAGATCACTTCCCACTGCTGGGTCTCATTGGTCACTGGGGTCCCGTTTGTCCTACCAGGGACCAGTGCCAAAACCTGGCCCCCACATAGCGGTGCAGAGAGCTGGGATTGTTATGATCACTGAAAACATTCAGAAAGTCAGGGAAACCATACAGACATCTGCAAGATTTGTAGAAAATAAAGCACCCACAAAAAAAAAGCCAAGTGACTACAAATGATAACTACATTCATACATGAGTACATTCAATCTAACTCATTCACTCAAAACTAGTTTGAACTCCAATGACAGATGTGACCCAGTGCTGTAGTGGGAAGCCATCTCTGCAAGATAGCTTCTAGTAACCATCAGGACTCTTATCAGAAAGATGCATTTCATTACATTCAGAGCTGGTGTTTGGGCTGTTTATCACCAATTGTTTGGGATTTTTCTTGTAGAAATTATATAATACATGTTTGAGTATATTCAGAATCAGAGTGTATATATCCAATTATTTTGTGTATACAATATATAAATAATAATTCTACAAAAAATACAAAACATTAGTTTAATTACTTAACTTTTTGTAGTGCAGGCTGGTTATGATTATGCAGAGAGAAATGTCATTATGTATAGTACTAAGTCATGCCATGTGTTAAACTTATACAGTTACCCAAAACTGGTTTTGACACACTCAAATCTCAGATGTTCATATCATTCATATAGCTACAGATTATGATAACCACCAACAGCCAGCTGCAGACTATAATGCTGCATATATCATTGGCAATAAGCATAATTCAAATACCTGTACTGTACTCAAGCTTTGGAGATTTCAGTGCTGTTATGTCATTTTTCTGTTCTCCATTTTATTAACAAACTATATGGTCTACTTTCTTTACTTACTCCTCTACCTCCCAAGCCACAAGTGCATTTCTCAAATACTTATTCCTTTTTATCCATAGTAGAAAAGTGTGGTTTGGTCATCATATCTTTAGCCACAGTATTTTGACTCATCGTCTGCACATGATAGGGAAGTTTCCCTTACCTTTGCCTTATGTACCCACAATACTCATGCTGGATTATATACTTCTGTTCTCAAATAATATTAAAACAGAAGAAATGCCAGTGAAAATGGTTGAGTAACAAGAGGTCAGACCACACACACACAAGGAAAACATGGTTGTTATATGTGCCCTCACGGTGGGGTTGGATTCTTCAGAAAAAATGTCACAAACTCATTTGTACAATTTATAGTACATACACTAAAAACTTAGTAGAACATTCCTTAAATATTACTGTAATGCATTATTTTTCTGTGGGGAGCCCCTATGGCTCCCCGGAGCTTACTGGGCTGATATGTATGTATTACAGTGGCATCAGTCGATTGGAGTTCTTGCCTACCGAGAACCATGAGCCAGAACCTGGCCCCCACAGAGAGGCACGGGAAACAAAACCCACATGTTAAAAATTGCTACCAAAACCCTAACAGATAGGCAAAACTTCCAAACTAAAACAAGCAAGCATCACTAACACCGTCGTGCCGATTGTCCGCATAGCAGATGATGCGACCCGGATTACACCTCAGTGATGGATCTGTCTTCTTTTGAGTTTGGTTTAACTTTCCCCATTTGGGTACGTTACGAGGTAGTCTTCCTGGTTAGCAGACTGGCCTTTCTTGTCATTGGGAGCGTGGCATGGGTTTTGTCTTACCCCGCACACTTGATTAGCGGGAGACTTCCACTGTGGTATAGGTTTACCTGGGGGGCGAGTTTGAGCGCCTTAACATGTGCTTGTTCGCCCCTATGCTTCCTCGTGATATTGGCGTTGTGCAGGTTCCCTCCCTTTCGGCTGCTTTGGTAGCTGAGGATTTGTGTACCCTTGGGCATTTGGCCCCGATCTTGCATTTCTTCTCGAGCTGTCCTCAGACTGGCTTCAGGAGGATGTGAAGGCACTGGGTGCTGGGTCTTCGTCCAGTATGCTTGCCTCGGTGGCTAAGGTGTCGGCTGCCTTGTTAAAGTTGTTTGCGCCAAGTTTCAAGGAGGGAAGGTGTGTGTTTTTTTTTTTTTTTTGCTTCTCAAGTCCCATCTGGTTCCATCCTGGGTTACGTCTTGGCTGAGTATTGTGTGGGACTCTCGGACCACTTCCTTGTCTCTCACTCCGGAGTCGTTGCTGCAGCTGCAGTCCTGCCTTCGCCTGTTTTTGGAGGACTCTCAGGTCACTCGGCAGTTGCTCAAGCAGCTGTGTGGGAGTCTGAACTTCGTCGTGCTAGTTTAGCCGCTGGGTCAGGTGTGGCTTCGGCGGCTGTTATGATTCCTTCGGGGATCTCCCATTTGCTGCTCTCGCGATTGTTGGGTTCAGCCCCCTGGGGCTTTGCGTCGGTTGCTGCATCACCGGTTACCTCCTGGGTTTTTTTGGGGTTCAATGCCTTGGCATCTACCCAGACCCTTGCTCAATGTGTTCACGGATGTCTCATCTCTCGGCTGGGGCTTTGTAACCAGGCCGGCCAGGGGCTCTGTCCTTCCATTGGACTCACAGCACGGTGTGGGAGTTCCGGCGGTTTGGTTGGCACTTCAGAGGGTTTGGGTAACTCCTCCATCGGGGTTCGACGATGAGGCTCAATTTGGACTGTTCTTCGGTGGTTCATTGCCTGAACCGTAGGGGTTCTTTTCAGTCCTTGGCTCTTTGGGGCTGGTCTCTTCGAGTGACTCGCTTGCCTACCGGGGTTCTCGGGGTTTGGCTGTCCATAAGATTCATGTCTGGGGAGTGTTCCTATGGCAGAAATGAAGGACGGGCCGTCCTGGCGGACGAACTGTCTCAGTTCATTTCCCTGTCCATGGGATGGACGGTTGACACCGACTCCTGCAGTTGGCTCTGCCGGATGTACAGACTCTTAGACAGGGCCCTCTTCACATCTATATCCCTTCTCCATAACCTCTTGTCTCTGATATCCCCAGAGTAAAACTTAATCTGTGTAAACCCTATGCAAAGAAAGGGACCTAGTCTATGGTACTCACTCCTTAACAAATTGAAAAGCTGTCCAACTTTTATCTTATTCAGAAATATAACCAAAAAGTACCTACAGTAATTTCATCTTCATAGTTTCCTACCTAGTGGTTTAAACTCAGATTGTATCTAGTGCTACCCAATCCCCCAATTTATGCACCAAAGCCATACAACTTTACCATTGTAATCATTGCTATCACCTTATATCATGGTTGTTAAATTGAATGCATATTTTACTGTATTATACCTTGAAATAATCCTTAAATTACCCTACAATATACCTGTTGATAACCCTCAAATTTTTCTTAAATGTATCTACTATTCTGTCAAATTTTCTTACAATGCACCTGTAATCTTTTTTTTCAATGTTGCTAGAATTTACCTACTTAAAATTATCTGTTATATTACGGACCTGCCCGAATGCTATGCGTGATAGTTGGTTTACAAGGATGTAAAAACATCAATGCTCATCATCATCATCATCAAACATCAATGTACTCTCATAAACCTAATGTACCTTCTTGTATATAAATAAATAAATAACTAGATTATTTTTTAAATTTGAATTTTGGAGGAATAGAAAATCCAGTGCATGGATTTGATATTTTTTCCCCAAGGGATCCATTACATGTTGGTCCAGATTTTCTGGAGAGCACTGTATATTAAAACATTAACAAACTAAATTGTGCCTAATGTAACTTAATAGTTGTGTGTGTTTTAAGACCTTGACTCTACACACCTTGGGAGTTACTGCACTCGCAAATTATTATGCATCTCAGGTACCTTATGGATGTCATGTTTATCTTTCTCAATATTTCTGTTCAACATTTTTAGAACTCCTCATATTGATAGTGTATGATTTAGCTAAAAAATAGTTCTTGTTTCCTCATTGTTTAGTTATTTTTAACAGTACATTACCTCATCCTACATGGTGACTTGTATCAAACAACATTAGGTGATAAAATTGAACTTCCTTTTGTAATTGGCTAGTGTAGTACAATAATAGTTTTTTTTTTAATCAGAACAATAGAATCCAGAGAGTTTTATTCCCAAGTGTGAAGTTGTCAATCCATGTAAATTACAGTATACTCTCTTCCTGTCTTCCCATCGTGCTATCCTTTAAGGCGCATCCAATCACTCGATTCTCATTGCCTCTCAATCAACAACAGCAACATTACACATTTACCTGACACCCTATACCAGGCAACGCTATGTGCATCCCCATCCACACTTAAACCCCTAGTTAATTGTATTAAGATTTTTAAGAATACAGTAATACAGTCTGGTTTGTTCTCGACCCACAATCTAAAATTCTAGGTTCAAATCCTGGGCTGGACAGAAATGGTTAAGTGAATTTCCTATCACCTAATGCACCTGTTCACCTAGCAGTAAATAGGTATCCAAAAGTTAGGCAGAATTGCATCCTGGGAAGGGTCAGTAATTCGACCCTGAAAGGCCCTCAAAATAAGCCTAACATGTATATATATACTAAATTCTGTCTGTCCCCTGACAATAACTTATTACTGTATTATTAATTATTCTAAATGATATTGTGATATGTACATGATTTATATTTCTAATATATATATATATACACTGTATGCAATAACGATCACAAAATACCAGTACTGTATATACTGTGTATATTTTTTTTTATTATAAATTGGTTGTATGCAAGCTGTATAATGAATAATAAGTACTGTATTCATGTGTGTTAACCACATACTGTAAATGCATGTTTTATGACACGTAATATTTTAATATCCTCTTATATTTAATACAAGATCATCAGATGTTCCTGTCTTCAAAGCACCTAGATTTGAATACCTCATATAGTAAAACACTGCAGTCTTTGGAATGGTCTAGTTCTTGTTGAGTATATTCTAGAAAAAAAATTGATCATAAAATTCAGTGCTTATATTATTCATTAATGTATAGTACATAAATTTATTTAAATTTCTTACTTTTGTTAGTTAATGTTGATCCAGCTAGAATTTTACAGTTTTATATCTTGCATAATAATTGTTCACATCTGTATTCCTTAATTCTGGGATATAAATCTTGCATAATAATTGTTCACATCTGTATTCCTTAATTCTGGGATATAAATGTGAATTGCTGTGACCTCAGGAACCCACAAGGATTTCCTGAGGTTTCTACAGTAGAAACCTCAGGAAATCCTTGTGAGTTCAGTAGAACTCCAGGTTGCAATCCTTATACCATATCATGGTCTAGTCGCTAAGCATGTGCATGGGAACATCCACTGCATAGGTTCAAACCCACATCACTGGTCTTACGGATTTCCTCAATAAATGTAATAGTAGATACATTTAAACAGAATTTGAATTCAAAAGAATAACTACATTTTAAATTGATAGAATACTGATAAAACTTCTTGTCTCAAGTACTAAATTGTGAAGCACAAGATACAGTATTAGTTAGTAGCACAGGTAGGAAACTAATATTGACTCTTGGCTTCAGGCTCAGGCTTGCTGCCCATGACATTTGATTACCCTTGCTGGTAGAGTCCTTCATACTCATTAATATTTAGGGACTCAAAATCTTTTAGAAAGTAATACATGCCAACATCTCATCAGAGCATTGCTTATTGGAAGTTGGGCCATGGTTTTTCAGTGTCAGTAGGATTGTTCATTGGAGCTTGCTTGAGTAAAGTAGAGTAGGATGTGTGTGAGATTGGCTGAGTGGAGTGGAATAAGATGATAAATGGGTGATTGGTTGAATGAGGTGTAGTAATATATTGCATAAGAGAATGGCTGGTAATTGAAGTAAAATGATGCATGATAAATCAGTTGTGTTTAGTTGAGTATGATGATATATTGGAAGATTGGCCAAGTGAAGTTGAATAGGGGAATCAAATGCAATACCTGGGAATTTATCTATTCCTCTTCATCAGTGTAAAATGCATTGGAAATTTGGACATGGTGCTTTAGCTTGTAGGAGTGCAGTGATTTTTTGTCTTATTTGTGGAAAGTCCAGCAATTATTAAGTGCACTGGCACAAGCCTTTCAGCTCACTGCATTAACTGTGGAGATGGCCACAGTTAATTGTCACACTGTCCAGTGGGTGTTTTGTGCTGTCTGTACATATAATTCTCGGTTCTAAACATACACTTGTTGATACCCTCTCATGTTGGAATCTCTGAAACTGAATGAGCAGATGTGTCATGTGTATCAGTTAAATAATTTCATCAAATAGTTCCATCAGAGTTTTATATAATACAAGTTGTGTTGGTTACTCAAATCATTTCTTTGATAGTGGCTTGTCGTTTAATAGACTTGTTACTTCGATGGTAGTTTGTAGGTTTATTCCACAGTTCTTTTTAACAACATTTTTCATTTCACAAGTCTTTCCATTGTAAATTTTGAATACAAGTAAATGTTTGAGTAGATAGGGTATGACAGAATTATTCCCGAAAGGAGAAGGTCAATACTTCCTTTTCAGGATCGGTCACAGCTTCATCTTTCAAAAGAAATTTTCTGCCATATTCGTTGTACTCACATGTGTACATGTTTCCAAAATATACACATTAATTGTAGTGGCCATATCATCCCTGATTGTGCTCAACTCCTTAAGCATAGTTGTAAAATGCTTGTTGTCTGAAGCCAAGCAAAGATATAAAATTAATGATGGAGTCAGAGTCATTTGGATTCTATCCCATATGCCTATCTCATGCTCTTGAAGTTAGATATCATTATAACTTGGAAGTGCCATCTATGAGCAGCCTCCCATCGAGTGCAATACGCCGAGTGCAGTTCTCGAGTGCCGAGAACTGCAACAAAATTGAATAGGCCTGAGACAAAGTGAAATCTACAGTAGCAATTCCATCAGTCATACACTCGGGCAGGAAAGAGCCACCTGTCTGTCTATGGGTCATCTGGTAAGGTCAGCAGACTTCGTGGTAACAAAATGATATCTCATGCCCTTATATGGTTTCTGCATGTCATATTGCAACACGTAATGCATATAATATGTAGGTTAATGTATAATAAAACTAAGTAACTTTGTTAAGCAGAAGGATGTGCATATGTAGTTGTTGCCTCTGAAGCATCCAGTATCTCGAGGCAGCCTTCTGTTCGTGGGATGGATACACAAAAAGGCATTTTAGTATTCATTGTAAATGTTTGAATTGATTTGATTGTTGCTGCCTGTGGTGACTAGTTTATTGTGCACCCCCTTATTCATCCTGTGAACGGTATTTTATAGTGCACCCCTTTAATCATCTTGTGAGCAGTAGTTTATAGTGCATCCCCTTACACATCCTGTGAGCAGTCGTTTATTGTGCATCCTCTTACTCATCCTGTGAATGGTAGTTAATAGCCCCCCCCCCCTTACTCAATTTCAATTTCTTTATTATGCACCCCATACCCATCCAGTGGGCGGTGGTGGAAAGGGTTACAGGAGCACATAATGGGTTTATGAACTGAACCCCATAGTTTGTTTGCATACCATATATACCACCACACACACACATACATACATACATACATACATACATATATATATATATATATATATATATATATATATATATATATTTTCTTCACTGTCGAGGGTAATTGAAAAATTAATTATCCAAAATTTATTTTTTACATTTTTATTTTTGGTCTGACGCCTATAAGCATTTCGTATGGCTTCTTACATTTTCAAAGACTTGGTTTACACATAACATGCATTATGCTTATATTTGCTTTCGGTGAGGTGATATGTCACTAAAGTTTTGGGTGAGGTGACAACATGAATCAGTGGGTATAAATTGGGTATGAAAACATCAAACGGAAGTAACTGCAGGAGGCCTATTGGCCCATACTTTCTCTTGCTGCTTCTATGTTGGTTCGGGGTCTTGAAGTGGGTAAAATGTTGACCCACTTCAAGACCCCATGTACAAAATTAATTTTGGAGAATTAATTTTTCAGTTACCTTCGACAGTGAAGAAAAACGTAAGAAATATTAAGAAGATTCATGTTAGAATTATTAATCTTACCCTTTCGGTCATATTCAACAACATACTGTATATATATAGAGTTTTATATATATATATATTTTTTTTTTTTGAGATATATACAAGAGTTGTTACATTCTTGTACAGCCACTAGTACGCGTAGCGTTTCGGGCAGGTCCCTGGAATACGATCCCCTGCCGTGAAGAATCGTTTTTTCATCCAAGTACACATTTTTCTGTTGCGTTAAACAGAGGCTACAGTTAAGGAATTGTGCCCAGTAAATCCTCCCCGGCCAGGATACGAACCCATGACATAGCGCTCGCGGAACGCCAGGCGAGTGTCTTACCACTACACCACGGAGACTATTATATTTATATATATATATAGTATAGTGAGTTTTCGGTTGCATATATGCCTGGGGACCATTCAGGCTTGTTCGCATATGTATGTATGTATATATATATATATATATATATATATATATATATATATATATATATATATATATATATATATATATATATATATATATATTAAATATGACCGAAAAAGTAAGATTAATAATTCTAACACGAATTTTCTCAATATTTCTTATGTTTCTTTTTACTGTCGATGGTAATTGAAAAATCAATTCTCCAAAATTCATTTTTATTTCTAGTCTGACGCGACGCTTGAACGCGTTTCGTAATAACTTATTACATTTTCAAAGACTTTAGTTTACACACACAACTGTAACCTGAAAACACTAAACACTAAAAGTTTTACTTATGCTAAACACTTAAACAGCTTGTCTTATATACTCGCATTTGGGTGAGGTGATATGTTGCAACAATTTTGGATGAGGTGAACAAACTTTTGACCAACACAAGACAGAACACGGAATATTGGATATTAATTGGATAAATGAGAGGGAAAAATGGAAGTAATTGCAAAACGAAGCCTTGAGGATAATCCTTGGGTGCCCTCGTACCACAAAGATACTTAATATGAGAAAGGAACTTAATATTCTGAGCGTTGTTGATCGTGTTACTGAAATTAACTGTCAAATTGGTATAAAAATGCTTAGGCTAACTCATCCTAATCCTTGCACAGAAGCCCTCCAGAATTTCTTTATTGAAGATCAGCATTGTTCCAAATGGATAACAAAAACTGGAACCCAACTCAGAATGTATCAGGTTCATGATTTGTACCAAGAGAAACAACAGCGGCACTTTCCTGCACCGTGGGAGGTTACACCCTTTCCAGTTTTAATCCCTCCCTTTCCACCCAAGAAGCAAATTAGAGATCAGCCCAAGCTTCGTCTTGAGGCAAAGCTCAACGCCTTAAGCCATATTGATGCTCTGTCCACAGAGCATTCTCTCTCTCAAATTATATACACTGATGGTTCCCTACACCGCACCACGGGTGCAGCTGGAAGTGCAGTTGTCCTGACAATGGGCGATGGCCTATACTTTGAGTGGGGAGTCCGTATAAACAACTGGGCCTCTACCCTTCAGACTGAACTATTTGCCTTGATCCTTGCACTGAAATGTGTACAAGTCTCAAAACTTGATACATTAATTGTAAGTGACTCCTTATCATCCTTAAATGCTCTCAACTCTTTAAGACATAACTGTAACATGCTCGTGTCCGAAGCTAGACACAAATACAACAAAATTACTAAGGATGGTAACAGAGTCCATTTCATGTGGTCTCCATCTCATGTTGGCCTCCGAATGCATGATAGAGCTGATAAGTTAGCCAAAGAATCTGCCTTTAAAGGAGCCGTTGAGTGTAACCTTGGATTGTCAATGAGCAATCTGAGAGCAGCTGTACACCGAGAACTTCAACAAGATCTTGTAGATCTGAGGCAAAGTGAAATTGACACCAGTAATTCCATCTATCATCATACTATCATGCAAGAGGAGCCACACATCTATGGATCATCCAATAAAATCAGCAGACTTCTAGATGTTACTACTGCTCGGCTTAGACTCGGTTACAAGTATCTCTGGGAATTCTCATTATCTGCTGATGTAGACCTGACCAAATGTAAACTGTGTCAACAAAATTATTCGCACACCCTCCGTCACTATGTGATGGAGTGCGAAAAGATACGTGAATTTAGAGACAATTCTATAACCAATGTTCCAGCGATGTGTCAATATTTCATTCAAAATGATCTGCTACCAGAAATTTTAGCCAAATATCCCCAGTTTGCTAACTGTAGGTAGTAACTAAGTGATTGTAACCTATCCACCGCTGCCCACTGGATGGGGGGCGGTGTGCAGGACAAACATATAAATTTTGACACTAGCTCTCCACATATGTCAGTTGCTTAATTTAGAACCTGTACTTGAGGTCGATCTCGAACCCATTGTTGATGTGATGACTTATATTGAATTTTGTAACTAGCTCATCAAGATTGTAACTTGCTTAGCTAAATGAATTGTGGGGTTCAGTCCCTGAGCCCATTATGTGCCTCTGTAACCCTTTCCACTACCGCCCACAAGATGGGTATGGGGTGCATAATAAATGAACTAAACTAACTAAGCAACTGACTCACTGTGACTCGTGGAGTGTGTACAATAGGTGCACCCTAGGACAAACGTGATATATTTCATACACCTACATTGGGGGTAATACATCAATATAATATTTAGGAATACTGTAAAATGTTGTGACGCTGCATCCAGAGACCAACGTATCATCCCTGCTATAAGAACAAGGTCACTAATGTGTCGACATGATCTGAAGCAGAGTGGTTAGCACAACTGACTCGCAACCGATTGGTCTCCAGTAAATTCCTGGGCAGGGTGAGTTTGTTGAACATGTTTCCTTATACGTTTATGTTCATCTAGGAGCAAATAAATAGGTACCTTGCAGTTAGTCAGCATTCTGTGGCTGTGGGTAGCATTCTGAGGACGATATACTTTGCTTTTAGAGATGTGGTTAGGTAAATCCCGGGGTGAAATAAATTAAAGTGTCCTCTGTACGATAGCCACTCGTTCCTGCGCTTCAGTTAACATTCGGCGCATTCGCCGCTGGGGATGAGCGCTGAATGATGATATGCAATTTCATGCGTGATTGCAAACGCGAGTTTTATGTGGTCTGTTGTGTATTTACTATTTGTGCCTGCAGAATCGAGCTATTAGCTCTTGGACCCCGTCTTTCTAACGGCGGGATCCAAGTTGTTTTTCTGTGTGGAGGAGTGGTGGTGTTTGGAGGTCGAGTGGAATAGTATAGCAAATAATCAAGTAACAAATATACACTAATATACGGTTAAGTAATAAATAAATGGAAAACGTACCTTGGAATCAATTTAATAATCTTGTGTAGAATAAAGAAATTGTTTAGTTTTCGTAGCCTCGCCTCCCCTACCCCCACCCACTGTCTCGTAGGCTCCAGGCACTGTGCAACCTGGCACTGTTTATATTATGTTGTATGTTCACCAAATATCCCCGTCTCACAGGATGATTGCCATTAGGCATACATGGCACGAGAGTGTTGTCTATTTGCCTAGGTCAGTAAACGTTTGAGTAGATTATGAGTAAATTAAATATTTACAAAGCTGCAGATATTTCATGTAATTTGTTCTAAAACCGTTTGATAACTAGCCATTCACTAATATAGTATTAAAGACTGTCCTGACTCCTGTTCAGTGTCTATAACTGAGAGTGCACCTTGTTGGCAAATATGTTATGGACATTTATATGTGAAATAATATTACAGCCTATTTCTAGAATATGGGTAATGCCCATGCTACCCTAAATTAATACAAACGAGATTCTAAACCCCGTGTTCTGTACATCAGATACTTTTAATCATCTATGTTAAGGCATTACTAATAACTATTTTGTAAGAGTTATTATCAAGTACTTGAAGAGCAGTCTTTGAGCCACAGAATATTACTCTACTGTATTAGTGTGTAGTTGTAGTGCAGCTGTGTGCGTGTGGAGCTAAGCAGTTGTTTAGTGTCACACTTGTAGTCTGTACATGTGTTGTTTCTGCACCTCACAGGTTGCTGCCGGGCGACTAGTTGACAGTTTAGCAGAGCAATCAGTGCACTATTGGCGGTAGATTATTTTTTAAACAGTGTAAAGTGTTGATTCTTCGAGTAGCTCTGGATTTCTTTACATTTTTTTGTGATGGATGTATATTAGAAGGGTTAGATAAGGTAGGATATCATTACCTGGTTCACTGCATACAGGAGTAACACTCAATTTGATGAGGGTTGGCAACACTTGTACTCAAGCAGTTAACATACAACCTGCGTATTGGTGTGGCAGAAAGACTTGCTCGCGGTTGAGTCTCTCATGGTCTTAATGCAGAAGGTCGCCTTTACTTATTTAGTTCTTTCGTGTATGGTGAGAAGTTTCAGCTCTTCCCTAAGATGATGATTCTTGTGCATCTGGGACCACCAAGAATTATTCTCATTGCTCTATTTTGTATTGGTTCTCGCGTTTTTAGCCTAGTACTGGAGGAACTCCATGATAAGACGTGGCAGTCAACTGGGGGTCCAGCAACCATTATATACAACAGTCTGACAGTTTTAGCACTCTTAGCACTGTGTTTACCAGCTATTTTTGTCTCAAAGTCTTTCTTTGACTCTAAGCTTTATTCAAATATGGCATCACTGTTGACAACCACAACGAGGTATTTGCAGTTTTCGATTACTATAGTGTGGAGAACAGTGTTGGTGGAACGTACTTTCTTACACGTTGGCAGGGTTGCGTCAGCAAATTGATTTTAAATTAGTAGATAAATGAAAAGTGAGCAAACTCGTCACGTTACAGGACCCTGTTCCCTCACAGGACAGCAGTACAGATCTGCAGTATCAATGAGTAGAGCTCATAAATTGAACCCGAAAGGAACTTGCCCAGTGGGTATGGTGTAGGGAGTTGTGCAACCCGTCCTCTTACAAATTACGTCGCTTTTCACTCGTATGTGGCGAAAAATCGACGTAATTCCAAATGAAATCGGCTAACGAAAGTGAGGACGTACTGTCCCGTTTTCTGTTTTGGGTCCTTTGGCTTAAGCTGTTAGGTTCGGAGAGTAAACTTTCAACTAACGGTTTCCATGACGTTTTGAAACCTCAAGAGAACTTCTTGCCCTCCTAATTTCCTACCAAAGGACCCTTAACATGCTGTTTTGGAAAACAAAATCCAAATTTAATTGGAAAATAAATTTCTATTTTGAATTACTTCGATATTTGACCGTAGCGCATACGAGCGAAATGCGACCTAATTTATAAGAGGACGGGTCTGGTAGGGTACTGGTCCTGTGGTCCGGGTTCGATTCCCGGACTAGACAGAGACAAATGGGCAGTTTCATTCACCCTGATGCCCCTGTTACCTAGCAGTAAATAGGTACCTGGGAGTTAGACAGCTGTTACGGGCTGCTTCCTGGGTGTGTGTGAAAAAAATAATAGTAACAGTTGATTGATACTTGAGAGGCAGCCCGAAAGAGCAGAGCTCACCCCCAGCAAGCACAACTAGGTGAATACACACACACACACACACACACACACACACACACACACACACACACACACACACACACACACACACACACACACACACACACACACTCTCTCTCACACACTACGAAAGCAGAAGTGAAAGCTTTCACCGCAGAACAAAAAAAAATAAAGCCTGGCCCCACACGCAAGTTGTGTGAACACGTCACCCACCGTCACGTTCCTCCACCACACTTACTGACAATTTCTGGTCACTGCCGGCAGATTCGCCAGCAAAAACTGCCACTGCTCTACCTGTTGTACAGGTTCAAATACCCCCAAGTTTTTCACAGATTAAGGAGCAAATCAAGAAGAAAATACTCCCAACTATCAAAAGTCACCACAGAGCCAAAGTAGCGGAAGGATATGGTACGAACAAGCCACTGGGTACTACTCTTTCAAGTCTGACAAAAAGATATTCAGAGACATTGCAGTAGCCATACACAGACTCAGACTTGGTTACAAGTGCTGCTGGGAGGTAATAAACCCAATAGTTAAAGTGTCATATCTGTGGAACAGAAGCAGAGACGCCACTATTGCACTGCTTACTGGAATGTGAAGCAACTGAAGCCCTGCGCATCAAACTCAACATTAATCCATCGACAGCTGCTGCATTAGATGCAAATTTCACAGCGATTACAATGATCAGAAAAGCAGTTGAAGAATGGGATACACTAGTGAACACTGTGCATTTACATCCGCCACCAAGATAAATGTTATTAAAACAAGACTAAAACCAGTGCGCTAAAACAGAAGCGAAAAAGAAACGTGGGGGGGGGGTAGAAATCATACCACCATTATTCTGTACATTTGATGGTGCTACATAGCCTTCCCGGCTTGGTGCCTTCTTTTGATAATTACTTACTTAAAACTTTGACCCAAATATCACATTAACAAGGTTATCACCAATAACCGAACTCAATTACGGGCTCGCCATAGCCCGTGCTACATGGACATTTCGTTCAGAGTAGCTAAATCTAAAACAACAACAACAACATGGTCACTGCCAGGCCAAAGCGCGCGCATGACGCCCTCTGTCATGCAAGTGTCTCTGAAGTTCAGTTGTGTTCGTTCTCGACACTCAGTCAGCAATCCCGGGAGGAACAGTAACGGTTAGGGATGTTTCCTATCACCTAAATATCTCTATTCAGCTAGGAATAAATATATACCCGGGAGTTAGTTTGTTGTAAGGATGCATCCTGGGGAGGGTCAGTAGTTCCACAGTGGGCCAGCCAGAGGCTTAGGGCCCCGCGCAGGAATATCCCTGCCAAAAAAAAAAAGTTGTTCCACCTTAGGGGGGAGGGGGACCTCGATATAAACCTAACGTATTCACCTAGTTGTGCTTGTGGGAGTTGAGCTCTGCTCTTTCGGCCTGCCTCTCGACTGTCAATCAATCAACTTTTACTAACTATTATTATTTTCCCCCACACACCCCCAGGAAGCAGCCCGTAACAGCTGTCTAACTCCCTGGTACCTATTTACTGCTAGGTAACGGAGGCATCAGGGTGAACTGTGCTGTGCCCATCTTGTTTCTGCCATCAGCCGGGGTCGAACACGGACCCTAGGATTACGAGTCCAGAGTAGCTGTCCACTCAGCTATCAGGTCCCCTAGCTGTATGTATGTATATATATATATGTATATATATATATATATATATATAATATATATATATATATATATATATATATATATATATATATATATATATATATATATATATAATATATATATATATATACACATACATACATACATACATACATACATACATACATACATACATACATACATACATACATACATACATACATACATACATACATACATACATATATATATACACACACAGGTTGTGTTCCCGAAAAAAAGTTAATTATAATATTTGTTCTCGACTTCCCTGTCATGTGAGACTTGGTTCAAGCTGGCTTATTTGTCCGAGGTGAAAGCTTACAGTGCAGGGAGAAACCAGATGAAGAATGTGTGTAAGTTTGTTTGAGTGTAGTTAACACTCACCTGTGTTCCCTGTGTGTCCGGAGTGTAGTTAATGCTCAGTGAGGCAAGAACTTATGCTGTCTGTATCTGGGTAGACATTTGCCTCTTGCAGCGCCTCCTTGGTTATAACTATCCATACAAGATGACCCGGACGCTTTCAAACGCAGGGAGACCTGTACGACGAGGCCCTGGGTGAGAGCGAGGGTCATGTTGTCAAGACTTACCCGAGTCCCAGTCGTAGCCAGTGATGAGTGCCTCTCATACACTACCCGAGTCCCAGTCGTAGCCAGTGATGAGTGCCTCTCATACACTACCACAGTCCCAGTCGTAGCCAGTGATGAGTGCCTCTCATACACTACCACAGTCCCAGTCGTAGCCAGTGATGAGTGCCTCTCATACACTACCCGAGTCCCAGTCGTAGCCAGTGATGAGTGCCTCTCATACACTACCCGAGTCCCAGTCGTAGCCAGTGATGAGTGCCTCTCATACACTACCACAGTCCCAGTCGTAGCTTACGGCAACACACTTGGGTCTCACACAACTAAGTGAGTACACACACACTCACACACACACAGATTGCATATATAATGTATAACATGTATAACGCCAGCGAATACACAGATGAGTACTTTGACACAAAGACAGTCCTCAAACTACACAGATGGGTCCTTAGAACACATGTTGGGCGCTGGTGGCTGAGTGGACAGCACGTTGGATACGTAGTCCTGTGGTCGGGAGTTCGATTCCCGGCGCCGGCAGAAACAAAAATGGACAGTTTCTTTCACCCTGATGCCCCCTGTTACCTAGCAGTAAATAAGTACCTGGGAGTTAGACAGCTGTTACGGGCTGCTTCCTGTGCGTGTGTGTGTGTGTGTGTAACAATTTGAATATGATTAGTAAACATCTAAAGAGGATTAGGTATGTAAATAAACACCAACATGGCTTTAAGGGAAGATAAATTATGAACTTACTGGAGCACAGCGATAAAGTAAGGAATATATGATAGAAAGAGAAAATTAGACAAATTGCGAATTTCTGGATTTTAAAAGCTTCAGAGAGTTCCACATAAGAGACTATAATACAAATTTGAGTGGAAGACTTTGAGTTAAAATTTTGAAATTAAATTTTTTGAAATTTAAACAGAATATTTTGAGTTAAAGAGTCTCTCACGGACAGGAGGCAGAGTGTCACAGTGAGGGCGAGAGGTCTGACTGGCGTGGAATAACAAGCAAAGTATCTCTAGGATTGCTGCCAGAACCCATAATATTTCTCATTTATGTTAATGAGCTAACTACAGAGGTTGAGTCGTGCATGTCGATGTTAGCAGACGATGTACTGTTAATGACAACAGTCGAGGATTGTAAAAAACAACCGTAATAACGAAGCAAATGCACAATGAAATTACATTAACATGATGTACCAATGAGAAAATCCGTAGGAGCCATGAGGAGGATTCGAACCCACACTTTGTACTAAACACATCCTCTAGACCACTACACCACGACATGGTCATGTAACTGGAGCCACATATGAATAGGATATGTCAGCAGCATTCTAGAAATGAAATAAAGAGGCATTCAGGGATTGACAGAGTGGGGGAAAACTAGCATCACAATATATTTTACTCTGCCTAACCTTTACCTCATTTTAACTCAACACAACTAATCATTTATGGATAACTTTCCAGCATCTTGACTGAAAATATGAAGGTATTAACGAGGGCGAACTGAGTAGGTATAGCATGAGTGAATACATAACATAGCACTACCAGTGATGACCGCTGACCAAGCGACCATTGATCAAGCGACCATTAATCAACTGTCCACTAAGTGACCGCTAACCCAGGGACTATTAACCCCTTAACCTGACACTGTAGGCCAAACTGTCACACGTATAACTCTTCTTTATTTCTCGAGAAAATAATAAATATTTGATGCAGTGGCTGAAGAGGTTTGGCCGCCGGCAGTGTGGAGTATCTCGCAGCTAGACCCGTCCTCAGCAGCAGGCTGGTCAAGAGTAATAACGTGGCAGAAATAACATGTGATGATGTCTTCTGTTTGACCATGGACTGACACAAATAACATGTGAAGTGCTGAGTGTAAATGTGGGTGGGTGATGGAACGTCCCTACGTGAGCACCTTCACCCATCACCCACCTCTACCACTAACAAAAGACTGTCAAGTTCACCCCCCACGAAGTATATCGTTTAAATGTAGCGGAACTGTAAAAATGTTATCTATATTTCCATCTGAGGAGGACTGGATCCCCCATATGGGGGATAACTTACCTGGCCTGGTGGCACATCTGGCAGTAACCTACCTGGGAGGCGAGCAGGCTTGGGTGGACAGTAACCTAACCTGGAGATTACTTATACCTGTGGAGGCCGGGAAGGGAGCACGTCCGTAGTCACTCACAGTCAAGAACAAACTGACCCTCGTTGTCGGATGCTGATCCCATACCTGGTATCATCCTCCTCTTGGTCCTTCCCTTGTCCTCCCTCCCCTCCTCTTCCTCCCCCAATTTACTCCTCCTCTCCCCCCCCCTCCAAGACAATAAACACGACACCAGCATTTTCGAAGAACAGTAGAAGTGAAATATCCCCAAAGGACAGTTCACATTACGCCCAGTTTACCTTCCCAGTGCAGCGTACTCTCTCCCGGGCAGCTGCAGGAGTCTGGGGCACCGCCCGCACCCTCTTGCAAGATCCTCCAGGGCGCACACCAAAACAATCAACACTCAGAGTGGCACCATCACTGCCATGACAACGACTACTCCAAAAATTGACAAGATATTTACTCTGATGCTTAATTAAAGTTGACCCAAGGACACAGGTTATCCCAAATTCCCACAAATATCCTCAGAAAACAAAGCCCAATGTTTAGTCCCCAGAGTACATAGGTCGCTCCGCGCCATATAATTTGTCTCTAAGAACATGTATAACGCCAGAGAATACACATATGAATACTTTGACACAAAGACAGTCCTCTAACTACACAGGTGGGTCTCTAGAACACATGTTGGTCTCCAGAACACAGGTGGGTCCCCAGAATACATACAGGTGGGTCCCCAGAATACATACAGGTGGGTCCCCAGAAAACACATTCAGGTAACCTCCATGACAAAATATACTGAATAAGAAAAATTAGAGCGGCAGCATGAAGTCCTTAACTCGCCAAGCACATGACAAAACTGGAAAAAGTTGGCATGAAAGAGGCAGGTTACCAGACTGATAGTTGAGCTGAGAGGCATGAATTATGAGGTTAGATTAATGAAACCGGCACTCACGTCGTTTCTTTTAGTTTATCCTCATACCTCATGCCTCTCAGCTCAGAGTTGAATTAATCACTATGTTTCGTGCAGTCAAATTTAGTTGTGCCAGAGGCAGCAAGAGGACAGTACGTGTGCATATTACAAAGGCCAAAAGGGTACTAAATGTACTGTCCTCTGTAAGCTAAGCAGCCAGATATTAATAGATCAAACTGGATCTGCTTCTAGCTACCTCTGGTTGAAACTGGCCACCCATAGAGCTGGAGTGGAATATTTTCATTTTTGCCCCAGGAGAACTCGACGGGACGCCTGGTGAGGATAGATGACCAGATTATTTGGAGGACGACGCAGACGTCATCAACCTGGAAATTGGTGAAGTCAGACGTCAGGAGGCACGCTGAAGCCGGTATATGGCTTTAGTTGAATAAGTGTTGGAGCAGCATATGTGATAAGAGTCCAGTTTTCCAGTGAATGACAAGTCAACCAACAGCCGACATCAATAATTATACCGACATTGTTTTCTAGTACAAGTTTTCTAGTTTCAAGAAACTAGACGAGGTCTTGGATCCAGACTTACGTCATGTGTCAGTCTTGAATGGCGGTAAGGACTCAGCAGAGCGGTTGTTCGGACTTGTGCTTGAGAGTGATCTGGCGACCAACATACTCATCTGGTGCGAAAGAACACTGATGTTCTACTATAGTTGGACGAAGCTGAAGACGAAGGGTAAGCCGTGCTGAGAAACTCGTCTTTGGAGCGTGGTATCGCTTTCTGTTGGTCTTTCACGTTCACATTTGTATGGTCAACTACATCGTTATTATAAGTACTTTAATTTTTGAAAGATGGGCTGTGGTATCCAACTCCATTAGGCTTTCCCAGTCGAGTTTGTCACTTACAGCTGTACGTCATTTTGTTTGTCAAAACCTTTATCTTTACGTGTGATGGGCACGAAGATAATAAGGCGCAGAGAAACATTATGGTTGGCTCCCTCGGCTTTTGAATATTGAATTGGCTGGAATTTAGGCTTCGAGCCAGGTACTGGAACTCATTAAGTTATTCAGTCTTGTTTTTCCCAGAATACGATCCACTATAAATTTGACATAGTGGACAAATTTGACAATTTCCACAGTCAACAATGTAGCACTCTGCGTGTACAGGTCTACTCGTAGTTGGAAGTAGTCTTCCAGTTTTATTGGGTGCCGCCGAATCGGTCCATCATACCCAGGATTCGAATTCCCGAAAATAATTTAAAAACACCCACATACCTAAATGGAACGAAATGAGTAATCTCATTTATCTTTGCCAACATATATGGCCTAAAACAAGGACAAAAACCAAATTCCAAGGGGATAATAAAGGGACAAATTCCCTTTAAATAAATGGCCCCCGCATCCTCACAGAAGCAAATGCCGTATTATGAGAAGTCACAGAAAATTCAAACTAGAGATTACAGCCTAACCTAACCGTGACTAGAGAGTAGATAATAACACTAATTTCGTAGTGTTTTTGAAGTGATTACCTCCAGGGAACATACCCCGTGAGGACCGGTTGGGACAGTGACCTTCAAAGGAAACACACCACGTAATCTTGACACAGACGGCCGAAACCTCACCATTATCGGAATTGCTTTAGCCGGACGACAGTACTCCAGGGACCAACTGGGTGTGGACTCCCACTGGCGGGCCGCGATAGTTAGTTTAGTTCATTTATTATGCACCCCATGCCATTCCTGTGGGCGGTAGTAGAATGGGTTACAGAGGCACATAATGGGCTCAGGGACTAAACCCCACAATTCATTTAGCTAACCAAGTTACAATCTTGATGAGCTAGTTACAAAATTCAATGCATATCGTCACATCAACAATGGGCTCGAGACCGACTACAAGTACAGTTTCTAAATTAAGCAGCTGACGTATGTGGAGAGCTAGTGTCACAATTGATTATCTTGCACACCACCCCCTCTCCAGTGGGCAGCGGTGGGTAGGTTACAATCACTTAGTTACCACATACAGTTAGCAAACTGGGGACTTATCTGGCAGCAGATCTTTTTGAATTAAATATTTACATATTTCTCGAACAATTGTTATAGAATAGTCTCTGAATTCACGTATCTTTTCGCAATCCATTACATAGTGACGGAGGGTGTGCAATTAATTATACTGAGTTTACATTTGGACAGGTCAGCATCAGCAGATAATGAAAATTCCCAGAGATACTTGTAACCAAGTCTAAGTTGAGCAGTAGTAACATCTAGAAGTCTGCTGATTTTATTGGATGATCCATAGATGTGTGGCTCCTCTTGCATGATAGTATGATGATAGTTGGAATTACTGGTGTCGATTTCACTTTGCCTCAGATCTACAAGATTTTGTTGAAGTTCTTGGTGTACTATTGCTCTCAGAAGTTCTTGGTGTACTATTGCTCTCAGACTGCTAATTGACAATCCAAGGTTATATTCAATTTCTCCTTTAAAGGCAGATTCTTTCGTAACTCATCAGCTCTATCATGCATTCAGAGGCCAACATGAGATGGAGTCCACATGAAATGGGCTCTGTTATCATCATTAACAATTTTGTTGTATTTGTGTCTAGCTTCGGACACGAGCATGTTACAGTTATGTCTTAAAGAGTTGAGAGCAATTAAAGATGATAAAGAGTCACAATTAATGTATCGAGTTTGGAGACAAACATTTCAGTGCAAGAAGCAAGGCAAACAGTTCAGTCTGAAGGGTAGAGGCCCAGTTGTTTATACAGACAACTGACCCACTCAAAATATAAGCCATTGCTCATTGTCAGTACAACTGCACTTCCAGCTGCACCCGTGGTGCGGTGTAGGGAACCATCAGTGTATATGATTTGAAAGAGAGAATCCTCTGTGGACAGAGCATCAATATGGCTAAACGTATTGAGCTTTGCCTCAAGACGAAGCCTGAGCTGTGATCTCTAATTTGCTTCTTGGGAGGAAATGGTGTAATCTCCTACGGTGCATGAAAGTGCCGTTGTTGTCTCTCTTGGTACAAATTAAAAATCTGATACGTTCTGAGTTCAGTTCCAGTTTTAGTTATGCATTTAGAACAATGTTGACCTTCAATAAAGAAATTCTCGAGGGCTTCTGTGCAAGGGTTAGGATAAGCTAGCCTAAAAATTTTTTATACCAATTTGACACGCAGATAAACTGTAATGGCGTCTGTTAGTGGTGGTGGGACACACCACTAAGACTATAATGTGCGTCAGTGGTAGTGGGAGGCGTCAACACCATCCAGCTACAGATGTGGCTCCCTCACATAGCTAGGCTTCATCACTAGCATCAATAATTAATTTCTTTCTCCAGGCTTTGCTGAAGTGATTAAAAATTCCGCAGTTGTTGGAGCTGTTTACCCAAAAGTTATACTATGTTTTCCATGACCCTCAGGGGGGAAGGTGACCCTTGTGTGGTCGCCTAGGCTGTCGTGTGTGGCACTTAATTGGTATGTCCTTGATAAATGACGGGCGAAAACTCGTTCACTTTTTGTGTTTCTGCTTGTAAGATTCACATTGTAAGATTGTTGAATTGGTTACATTTTATTTGCATATTGCAATCTACATGCACTCGTTTAATGGCCGGGATGAAGAGACGCCAGCAATAATAATAATAATAATAATAATAATAATAATATATTTGTATACAAGTACTATACATATATTTGAGAAATGATACAGTGGAAAATTCGTAGGTAAGAAATGTACATTATACAGAGCCACCAATTGTTACAGTAAACAAACTATGCACGTTACATACAGTAGATAAACTGTGCTTTCTAATTACAGTAGACAAACTGTGCTTTCCAATTACAGTCGACAAACTGTGCTTTCCAATTACAGTAGACAAACTGTGCTTTCTCAAATCAAATCAAATCAAATGTTTATTTAGGTAAGGTACATACATACAAGAGAATTTACAAAGAGTGATGGATTTATAGATTGGGCTAGTACATACAATGCCTAAAGCCACTATTACGCAAAGCGTTTCGGGAATGAAAAACTTAAATGACTAAAGCTTAATACTAATTGAGCATAAAGAGTAAAATGAAAACATGGAATGAAAACATAGCTGAAAAAAACAGCACAAATACAATTCTGTCGACAAACAGCGCTCTTTAAAAAAAAAGACATTGGTTGACAATAGAGGGGTAAGGTAGGTTACAGGGAATTTATTAGGTATAGCTTCGTTTTTATCTTAAACTGGTTGAGAGAGGTACAGTCTTTAACATGGCTGGGAAGGTCATTCCACAATCTGGGTCCCTTGATTTGTAGAGCATTTCTAGTTTGATTAAGTCGTACTCTAGGAATATCAAAACTGTATTTATTTCTGGTGTGGTGCTCATGGGTTCTGTTACAACCTTCTATGAAGCTTTTGAGGTCAGGATTGGCATTACAGTTTAGCGTTTTATATATGTATAATACACACGAAAGAATGTGCAGTGACTTAATGTCTAACATATTCAGAGATTTGAGTAGGGGTACCGAGTGATGTCTGGGGCCAGAGTTGGATATTGTCCTAATAGCAGCTTTGTGTTGAGTAATTAGAGGACGTAAATGATTTTGGGTAGTAGAGCCCCAAGCACAAATACCATAGTTGAGATATGGATAGATGAGGGAGTAATAGAGAGTCACCAGGGCAGGACGGGGTACATAATATCTGATCTTAGAAAGAATGCCAACAGTTTTTGAAACTTTTTTTGATATATTGAGAATGTGACCCTGGAAATTCAGCTTGTGGTCAATGAGAATGCCAAGGAATTTGCCATCTAATTTGTTACAAATTTGGGTATTGTTTATTTTGAGATTTATTTGATTAGAGGATTTATTGCCAAACAGAATATAGAAAGTTTTGTCAATGTTAATATCTCAACTTAAATGGGGATTTCGATGTGGATTCAATATATAACTTATTTAAGAATATTCTAAACAAAGCACAGGAACGTAGTATACCATACAAATTGAATAGATCGTATACTAATGACCCAAAGTGGATAACAAAGAATTTGAAGAACCTTATAGGTAAAAAGAGAGCTTGGTACAAAAGGATTAAAAATGGGGAGGTCACTTTAGAACAGGAATTCGTACAACTGGTTAGAAATGTTAAAAAAGAGATAAGGAAAGCAAAAAGAAACTATGAAGTTCGCATAGCAGGGCAAGCAAAGACAAATCCTAAAGGGTTTTTTCAGTTATATCATACTAAGACTAGGGAAAGGATAGGTCCATTAAAAACTGAGACAGGTCAAATAACAGATAGTGATGAAGAGATGAGTAGTATTTTTAATAAATATTTTGTATCTGTATTTACTAAAGAGGAACTTAACAATATGCCTTCAGCCGAACAAGTCTATGTGGGTGGGGACGAGGACAGGTTGACGAGTTTAGCAGTTACCAGGGAGGATGTTCTTAAACAAATAGTAAAACTCAAACCAAACAAATCCCCAGGGCCGGATGAAGTGTTTGCTAGGGTGCTTAAAGAATGCAAAGAGGAGCTTTGTGACCCACTGTCAACCATATTTAATAAATCAATAGAGTCAGGCAGAGTGCCAGAGTTTTGGAAAGTTGCTAATGTGATACCAGTTTTTAAGAAAGGAGATAGATCACTTGCGTCTAACTATCGACCAATTAGCCTAACGTCTATAGTGGGAAAGTTACTCGAATCTATAATAGCAAATAAAATTCGTCTTCATCTTGAAAAACATAAATTAATAATTGAGTCGCAACATGGTTTTATAAATGGCCGTTCATGTTTAACAAATTTGTTATCTTTTTATTCTAGCATTGTTGAGGCAGTTGATAGTGGTAAGGATTGCGATGTTGTATACCTTGACTTTAGCAAAGCTTTTGATACAGTGCCACATGGAAGACTGATTAAAAAAATAGAGTCCCATGGTATTGGGGGTGCTATATTAAGCTGGATTAGGGCATGGCTATACCAAAGGAAACAGAGAGTTAGTATAAATGGAATCAAGTCAGAGTGGGAAAATGTTGTAAGTGGAGTGCCTCAAGGCTCTGTCCTGGGACCTCTGTTGTTTATAATATATATAAATGATTTAGATTCAGGTTTGAGTAGCAACATTTGCAAATTTGCCGATGATACGAAAATCGGTAGGGAAATTAATTCGGAGGAGGACTCACTATCACTTCAAGTTGATCTAGATAGGGTTTTGAAATGGTCAAAGGATTGGCAGATGCAGTTTAATGCTGATAAATGTAAAGTTCTGAGGTTAGGTAATGATGATAGAGTTACAAGATACGAGCTAGATGGTGTTGTGATTGCGAAGTCGGATTGCGAAAGGGATCTGGGAGTTATGATTAGTAAGAATTTAAAACAAAAGGATCAATGCATAAATGTTCGTAATAAGGCAAATCGGACACTTGGATTTATTAATCGCAGCGTTAGTAACAAGACACCTGGTGTGGTTCTCAAGCTATATCTTGCTCTAGTTAGGCCCCATTTAGATTATGCAGTTCAGTTTTGGTCGCCATATTATAGAATGGATATAAATTCACTTGAACGTGTCCAGCGTAGGATGACTAAGTTAATTCCCCAAATTAGAAATCTTTCATATGAAGAAAGATTAACAAAGCTTAAGTTGCATTCACTGGAAAGGCGAAGAGTTAGGGGTGACATGATAGAGGTTTACAAGTGGATGAATGGACATAACCGGGGGGATATTAATAGGGTATTAAAAGTATCAACACAGGACAGAACACGAAACAATGGATATAAATTGGATAAGTTTAGATTTAGGAAAGACTTGGGTAAATACTGGTTCAGTAACAGGGTTGTTGATTTGTGGAACCAATTGCCGCGTAACATTGTGGAGGTGGGGTCCCTCGATTGTTTCAAGCACGGGTTGGACAAGTATATGAGTGGGATTGGGTGGTTATAGAATAGGAGCTGCCTCGTATGGGCCAATAGGCCTTCTGCAGTTACCTTTGTTCTTATGTTCTTATGTTCTTATGTTCTTAAGGGTGAGTTTGTTGGCAGTTAGCCAAAGATGGACTTTATTTAGCTCAGTATTTACTGTGGCATTTAGAGCAAGGGGGTCAGGACTGGAGTAAATGAAGGTTGTGTCGTCAGCAAATAGAATTGGTTTGAGGTGTTGGGAGGCATTTGGAAGGTCATTAATGTAGATGAGAAAGAGGAGAGGGCCAAGTATGCTGCCATGAGGAACACCAATGTTGATGGGTAGGGTGGGAGAAATTGAATTATTCACAGAAACATACTGGAGCCTACATACTTTGAACAGTAGGCAAACTGTGCCTTCTAATTACAGTAAACAAACTGTGCTTTCTAATTACAGTAGATAAACTGTGCTTTCTAATTACAGTAGACAAACTATGCTTTGTAATTACATTAGACAAACTGCTTTCTAATTACAGTAGACAAACTGTGAGCTCTAGTTACCGTAGACAAAATGCACTCTAATTACAGTAGACAAACTGTTCTTTCTAAATACAGTAGACAAACTGTGCTTTCTAATTACAGTAGACAAACTGTACTTTGTAATTACAGCAGATAAACTGCACTCTAATTACAGTAGAAAAACTTGGAATACAGTACTTGACTAAGATTTTCAGTAATATAATATTTTAAATTAAATATTTAAACATTTCTTGAATATTAATGATAAGAGTTGTTGATCAATTCTTGTACTTTCTCATATTCAATTGCAGAGTTGATAATGACTTATAAACCATTTTGTTGACATAGTTTACCTAGATCAATTGTATCAGTGTGGAGGAAAGTATCCAGAGACACTCAAGACTGTATTCAAACCCCGCAGTATAATAGTAGGATCGAGGAGCCTATCTGTTAATTTTATTGGACGAAACATATAATTTTCTTGGGCTATTTAAAGTTATACTAAACTTTTTCGAACGCGATGCTTTGGCTAACTCAGCAGTCTTGTCGTTCATTGGAAGACTAACAGGAGGGAGAATTTACATGAAATAAACTGATTTAGTCATAAGGAATTTTGGTATATGTGTAAGGCTATTATATATACTAGTGTGTATATATATATATATATATATATATATATATATATATATATATATATATATATATATATATATATATATATATATATATATATATATCGTCAATCGCCAAGACTCGCAGGTGAACCCCAACGGCACACAGGTGAACCCTAATGGCACAGGTGAACCCTAACAGCATACAGGTGAACCCTAATGGCACAGGTGAACCCTAACGGCACACAGCTGAACCCCAACGGCACACAGGTGAACCCGAACGGCACACAGCTGAACCCCAACGGCACACAGCTGAATCCTAACGGCACACAGGTTAACCCTAACGGCACACAGCTGAACCCCAACGGCACACAGCTGAACCCCAACGGCACACAGCTGAACCCCAACGGCACACAGCTGAACCCCAACGGCACAGCTGAACCCCAACGGCACACAGGTGAACCCCAACGGCACACAGCTGAACCCTAACGGCACACAGCTGAACCCCAACGGCACACAGGTTAACCCTAACGGCACACAGGTGACACCCCCAAGACACGTAGATGGAACCCCCCACAACACACAGGTCAACTCCCAAGACACGCACACATACCCCTCCATGACGCAGGTGAACCCCCAAGACGCAGACTTCAGAACACACCTTAAGACACCTGTCTCATCTCCGGCCGCCACTGCTGGCCGACGGCATGGTCACCCTGCCCTTTGTTCTGGTGGGGGAGGCGGGGCACGGGATGACCTACTCCATGATGCAACCCACAACAGTTGCCCCCAACTCTAGGGCATATATATACTGCTAGATAAATAGACACATCAGGGGTAAGGAAACGTGGTAGGCTTGGCACGTTTCTTTCCAGGATGTGGCAGCCTGCCCCGGGAATCTAACTCGGATGAATACGAAATGGCGAAGAGGATGTCAGAATGATGGGAGCAGCGGCAGCTAAGAGAAGAAGGTTCGGAAGAGGAGGAGGAGCAGGAGGAAATAAAGGACGATGAAGGTAAGGTAGGGTAAGGATGAAGGTAAAAGCCTGGGGGGAAGAGCTAAGTCAGTACGACTATGTAACACTGGGACGGGAATATAAGGAGAGGGATCTAGGATAGGACGGAAGGAAGGAATGGTGCCCAATCACTTGGACTATCGAGGATTGAACGCCGACCTGCAAGAAGCGAGGCCTCTATTGTACCGACGAACCCAAGTGGATGGACTAATAAGATGAAGCTAGAATGAGAGTTACAACATAGAAGAGGAGGAATCGGATGTTCCTTGGCCTATGCATAGACAAGAGACTGAACTTTAGCACCCACATACAACACAGCCAAAAAAGTCTCAAAAAACGGTCGGTCTACTTTATAAAATCAGATATTATGTTCCCCCACTCTGCTCTCCTCCCACTATACTACGCACTAATCTATCCCTATCTTACACATAGTATCTGTGCATGGTGTTCAACCACTGCAAATTACTTCAAGCCTATCATCATCACTCAGCAAAAATCTGCTATCTGAACTATAACAAACTCTGTCTTCAGACTACACACAGCCCTCTATTTAAGTCCCTTAACATGCTAAACATACACTCACACCACATTCTCATGTGCTCTTTATATTTATAAAACCTTGTTCCTAAATGCTAATCCTGATCTGAAACTTTTCCTTAATAGGTGTAATAGAACCCATGAGCACCACATCAGAAATAAATATATCTTTGATATCCCCAGAGTCAGACTAAATCTGTGCAAACATCCCATGCAAATAAAAGGGCCCAGTCTATAAAACTCCCTCGTTGATGAATTAAAAAATTGTTCAACCCCTCCCCTGTTCAAAAGTAAAATAAAAAAGTACCTAATTTCATCCCCATAGTTTCAAACTTTGTACTTCATACTCACACTGTATCTTGTACTACCCACTTCCCCAATATTACTACTTGAGACATATATCCTTACCAGTGTAATCACCTCTTGTCAACTTATGTTGTAGTTATCTGTTGATATAAAAACCTTGCTGCAATGTATCCTTTAATCTTCCTGATATGTTAAGGTCCCGCCCGAAATGCTATACGTGTTAGTGGCTTTGCATGAATATAAAAATACCAAGCTTATGCAATCTCACCAACCCATTGTACCTTTTTGCAAATAAATTATTATTATTATTATTATTATAAACAGGTACAGTTTTTAATATTCACAGTAACAACACAAATTATCTTATTCAAGACGAAGAAATGTGTGTGTGAGAAACTTGTTACAAACCATTAAATAGATTTGCCTTTGCTTGCTTCTCTTTTAAAGTGGTTAAGTACAACGGTTTATTGCATTTTCGAGGTCATTGCATAATTTAGAGCCCTTGGTTTGCATGAGGTTTCTGCTTTGGTTGAGTCTTACTCTTGGAATATTAAATATATATTTTTTTCTCGTATGGAGGCCATGGGTTCTGTTCCAGCCTTCTGAAAAGCGTTTGAGGTCATGATTACTACTGCACTTTAGAATTATATATACATAGAATACATTTGAGAGTGTGTATAAGGCTTTTATATCTAAAGAGCTCAAGGTTTCAAATGGTGAGCAATAAGTAATAAAAGAGGATAAACAGTAGTCCAGCATGTGGTGATATGGTGCTGCTTTCAGGCGTCTTGTCCACATTCCAGTCACCCTCGGATATTGGAAGATATTCTCGTCCTTTTCCTCTCACCAAAGTTTACTAGTCCTAGTCCAGGCTAGTAGACTAGACTCGCATCCCATATGTTTCTCTGATTCCATGTATGACTAACAACCCTGTGAAATTGGCATATTAGATGAACTTACTGCTAGCTCTTGGTCAGTTATCAATAATCTTGTTCAGTAATCCCTCATATATAATAAGTTAACAGCATATTGTTGTGTGTTCCTAAGCTTGTTAATAAAAATAACAAATTGGTGTGTCTTCGTGACGTCTTTATATGACGTCTATATATTTTTCTGTGTCTCCTTTGTTTATGATGGCCCCTTCTCTATCTCTCTTAAATCTCCTTCCATGACGTATCTTTCTTGGTATTCCATACAAGTGTCTCCTCCCTACGTGCGTATATGAATGTTGGTGTGTGTTCCTGTGTGTATAAAAAATAACCTAATTTCATCCTCATAGTTTCCTACCCTGTGCTTAAAACACACTGTATCCTGTACTGCCCATTTCTCAAATACTAGTACTTGAGACACATATCCTTACCAGTGTAATCACCTCTGTTAACTTATGTTGTAGTTATCTGTAGAGATAAAAACTTTGCTACAATGTACCCTTTCATCTTACCTGATATGTTAGAGTAAGGACCTGCCCGAAACGCTATGTGTGTTAGTGGCTTTGAATGGATGTAAAAATACCAAGCTTATGTAATCTCACCAACCCATTGTACCTTCTTGCAAATAAATTATTATTATTATTATTAGTAGTAGTAGTAGTAGTAGTATTATGTTTGAGTATGTGCGTGTATGAGTGAGAGTGTGCATTTATGTATATGGGTGTGACACTAAATCAACGCAACATTGGGTTGTTAAAAACAGATTCTGACGTACAAACCTGCTCACATTTTTTAAAACGTTAACCAATCTATTCAGACAAGACTTCTCGTCCTATCTGTCCGGTCTTTGAAATGCAAGACCTTGTATGCGGGGCATAACAATGCCCAATACAACTACCAGAGGCCTTGTTCTAAACTATATTCGATTATATCTTAATGACAGACACCAATATGTAGCCATCAATGACATAAACTCTCACATTCTACCATTAACCACAGGAGTGCCACAGGGCAGCATCTTAGGAACTCTCCTACCTCTTACATACATCAATGTTTGGCCAAATGTTTCTAACATTCTTAAACTTATACTATTTCCTGACGATACTACCTTCATCTCCAATCTCAGATGGGACAGAAATTATTGGGCGCATTTCCTACCACCTAATACCCCCTGTCCACCTAGCAGTAAAAAGGTACCCGGGGGTTGCATACTGGGAAGAGTTAGTAATTCGACCTTGGGGAGACCTCGATATAAGCCTAATATATACTTTATGTATAAACTGGCTGCCTGTCCCCCGACAAAATGAATTGCAGTATTATCTGTTCGGACCCCACTTCACACACGCTAAATAATATTGTATATAATGATTTTAAAAAAAGGTCCACTTATGGTTGTCAACCAACAAACTCACACTAAACATAGAAAAGATATACTACATATTATTTGGAAATAATCATCAAACCAAAATCACCTTCAGATAGACAATGTTAATATTAGCATTAAAATGATGGGAAGTTCCTTGGCTTTTACATAGACAAGAAACTAAACTTCAGCACTCACATATAACACATATCGAAAAAAGTATTAAAAAATACTTATGGTATACTCACTGAAATCATATATTATTTCCCCCTGCTCTGCTTTCCTTTCACAATACTACTCACTAATCTATCCTATCTTACATACAGTATCTGTGCATGGGGTTCAACCACTGCAAATTACCTCAAGCCCATCATTCAAACAATTGATTTTTTTTATTCCATTCACTATTTCATTTTATTTCATTTTTATCCCATTTTGATTTTATTTTATTAATTTGTAAATGTGTTCGGTCAGCGTGAGAGCGAGGAATCGGACGCAGTGTTGACCTGAGTGGCCCAGGTGACCCTCGGGGGGAGGGGGGGACGGCCACTGCTGGCTCTCTCTCACTGACATATGCTACTTGTTTTACCTAAGTTTATTGGAAGAAGACGTTACCTACTAATCTTATCTACACGGTCTACTTGTGTCTGTTATCTACAGCAGATATACCCTGAAAGTGGTGATGGTAGACGGTGATACGTCTAGGTGTGTGTTGTGGTGCTCTCGGTCTGGGTGACGGTACACCCACCCACCACTAAGGTACTGATTTATCTCTCCTATTTTGTAACTTTGTGACACATTTATACACATGGAGGCCATATATAGGTATGAAAACTAGGTTAAAGCGGCCAGTTATTATCGGGTACACAACTTTTCCGTTTACATATACGGTAATTCAGTTATAATAATAATAATAATAAAAATCTTTATTTAGGTAAGGTACATACATAAAGAGATTTACAAAGTTTGTTGGCTTTATAGATAGAGTTAGTACATACAATGCCTAAAGCCACTATTACGCAAAACGTTTCGGGCAGTGTGCATTGCAGTTCTGCAATGTGTATTTTATTGTACTGTATTATTTAACCAAGACAAGCCTAACTCGATCAGATCGATCCTTCTCTAACAATATACAGTAAAAAAGTTATATAAATGATATATATATAAATGGTATTTGAACGTGCCCCATATTTTTTGCATAGTACTCGAGAAAAGCATGAATGGGTTACATTATTGCTACTTGTTAAACAAACCTACCATAACCCAACCTACCCAAATCTAACCTAAGCTAACCTAACAAAATAATAAATAATATTTAGTGTGTTATATATGATGGGCACAAAGTGTGATGTCACTCTGATGTAGTTTAAATGCAAATGTAGGTCTTAGATACGTCTGATATTATTTATGCTGATAAACTGATGTATTTGATACACTATTTTAAAGTAGGATGTTGCAATAGGAAGTGGTAACTATATAACCTCTGAATTTCATCCCAGATTACACAAACTGAAAAAACTATAAATGAAAAATAATTGTACAGTATTCATATTGTTTTGTGCCAGAGATTAAAATAGTATAAATGGGGTCAAGTCAGATTGGGAAAACATTGAGTGGAGTGCCTCAAGGCTCTGTCCTGGGACCTCTGTTGTTTACATTATATATAAATTGAGAGAGAAATAAACTCACTCAAAATCTCTTCAAGACAACCTACATACTGGTAGGTCAAAAGATTGGCAGATGCAGTTTAGTGCTGACAAATGTAAGGGTCTGAGGCTATAATGATAGTTACAGGATATCAGCTGGATGGTGTTGAAATTGCTGCCTTGTATGGGCCAGTAGGCCTTCTGCAGTTACCTTCATTCTTATGTTGTTCTTCTAAAGTCTGATTGTGAAAAAAGATCATAATCAGTAAGAATTTAAAGCCAGAAAATCAATGCATAAATGTTCAAAATAAGGCAGAGGTGGATACTGGGATTTATTTATAGGAATGTTAGCAATAAAACACCTTGAGGTTATCTTGAGGTTATCTTGAGATGATTTCGGGGTTTTTTAGTGTCCCCGCGGCCCGGTCCTCGACCAGGCCTCCACCCCCAGGAAGCAGCCCGTGACAGCTGACTAACTCCCAGGTACCTATTTACTGCTAGGTAACAGGGGCATTCAGGGTGAAAGAAACTTTGCCCATTTGTTTCTGCCTCGTGCGGGAATCGAACCCGCGCCACAGAATTACGAGTCCTGCGCGCTATCCACCAGGCTACGAGGCCCCTTGGTAATCCGTACCTGGTGTTATTCTTCAGTTATATCTTACTTTTATTAGGCTTTATTTATAGTATGCAGTTTAATTTTTGGTCACCATACTACAGAATGGACATAAATTCTCTAGAATGCATTCAGCATAGAATGACAAGGTTAGTTGCACAAATTTGAAACCTTCCAAATGATGAGAGAAAGAAAACGTTTAATTTATATTCGCTAGAAAAGCAGAGAGTTAGGGGTTACATGATTGAAATGTGCTAGTGGATGAATGAGCATTACAAGGGGGATATTAATAAGGTGTTAAATATATCAACATATAATACAACATGAAACAAAGGATATAAATTGAATAAACTTAGATTTAGGAAAGAGCTTGATAAATACTGGTTTTGCAACTGGGTTGTTGATTTGTGAAACAAATTAAACATACAGTATTTAATTTAATACTGTCTTATTCCCAAATAATTTTGTATACTCCTTCAATATCTTATATTTCATGCTCATGCAATTTTTATTAATAAATGCTTGAAAGGCAATAACTAAAGTACTGTACTATAATGAAATTTTACACAGAAATCATAAATCATTGCTGTATCAACATGTCTGCCAATTTCATCTCCATGTACAGTACAGTACTGAGAGAGATTATGTACTTATAAGTACAGTTCAAATCCGTACTGTACAGGGGAAATTAGTTTTTTTAGAAATAATATATTCTCATTTTAATACTGTACCAATACAGTATTCACATGTATTCTTTTAATGTAATAACTCATTGTCAAAGCTGAAGGTGAACTATCATTGTTTCAGATAAATTTCAAAATCTGCATTACCAATAATTTTGATGGCAATAAAGAGTAGTGCAATATGGGAGGCTTCAGTAAACTACTGCCATACACTTGTTATGAGCTTGGACACTGCTTCAATCACTCTTGTTGCTTTGCAAGTTTGGAAATATGCATCATTGGATTTATTGAGAGCTGCAAGATCTATGGACTAGTTTATTTGGTGAGTAAACTCGGTCTTCTCTTCAATATATACCAAATATTCCATTTTATCTCCTTGGTAATTAGGAATAACATACCAATATGTAAATATTTTTGTTTAAAAAATTGTGGCCTCTGTTCAATATTTGAAGAGCCCATTATGTATCAGTTTTAAATTTACAAAACTTTTGAATGGGACATTATTTACCTAGTTAAAAATCCTACCTAACAAATAGCATTTTCAAGGCTTGCATACAAGGTAGCTTCCCATATAATAGTCAGAACCAATCGATCCCCATAAACAAATAGGTCAGTATAAGGCTTCATTCTATGTCTTCTTTTTTGCTGCCTTCTTAGTTGACATAACCACACACCGTGTACGCCTCTCAGCATGTGCAGATGACATAACCCTGTACAGAAACTTCTCTAACAGCATCCCATTGCTTGGTTTGCATCTTCAATGTAAACAAAACTTGACCATCTCATTGACTGGGCACAGCAATTGGGTTACAAATCATTACTGCTAAAACCACTTTCTAGGTCTTTACCATAAATCAATTTCATCCAATTCCAGCATTTATTATAAATAATGCCCCATTCATTTTCAAATAAAACTTAAATACCTTTGTATGCTCTTGACTCTTTGGCTTTGGCATATAGCATATATAACCAAGGGCCCTGCTAAGACTCCTCATCCTTAAAGTTTTCACTAGCATCTTCTGGAGGCACACCACAAAATATTACTCTGCTTCTATACAACTTCCATCTAGATGAGCCAGTTCTGGTCCTAGTTCCTGGTAGGTCAGGGTGAATGTTGGAGGTTTGATGCTATTTTGAAGGGTTAGCTGTTTCAGCATTTAAGCTCAGAGAGCCTACCAGAATTATGTGTCTCATTATTTGTAATGCTTGAATTATAAATTAGTGTTGGTATTTCAAGAATTGCTATATTTATTCAAATTCTGTTATTTAAATACAGTAATAGCTTATTTTTTAATTTTCATCTCTAATGGTCATTATTGCTTTTCTTTCAGCTCACTGCACTCATAAAATCTCGGAAACTAAGCTTCGAATATGGACGGAAATTGTTAAAAGATTATATAACATCTGTGTGCTTTTTAACAGTCAATGCCTTTGGATACATTGGTTCCTTCTGTGTCTTAAGGTGAGCATGATTTTCATTGAAACATTACACCTATTATCACTTTAATTTCAGAGAATCGTGTTCCTTTTCCACCATATGTCATGGAAAAGTAAACTACAGTAAACTGGAAGATACAAATAGATTGCTGAACTGATATACAGTATACAAATATCAAAACTCTGAAGTGTAATACTAATCCTTATTTTACCTATTCAAAATACAATACTGTACAATATTGTAGATAAATGTAACTTACTAGTAGTAACCCATTTTCATAACAGTATTGTATACAAGAGTAATTACACCTATGTCTCGTCAATCATGAGGCGTGATAAGAAATAGACTGCCAAGAGAGGTGTGAGTTTGATGCACACTGTTGCGAAGGAGGGGGGCATAACATAGTATTGTATTTTTGACACATTCATTACTATTAATTCACAGTACTTGAAACCTGCATCTTTACAAACAAGGTCATATACTCAAGCTAAGGAAACAGAGCTGCCCAAAAAACCAATGAGCAGCTTTCTGTCCCCCAACCACGAGAAATCATTGGAAAACCAATAATAATAATTTTGATTTTTAACCTTACTTTCATTATATAGGTATTATATGTAATTAGTATTTTACTTTTAAACTCTTTTTAAGAAAATAAATGCTATTTTCAGGCACATTCTTGGTCATGTGAACTTCCTGTCTGCATCATTCCTGCCTGGTATGATTGGTAGTCTCATGGCTATAAATGTGGAACGACCAGAACGTAGATCCCTACTGGCCATTTACGTTACTAATGTGGTACAGTATTTTGATTGCTATATAGTATTTAAAACTCAAATGAGAATATGCATTTGTTGCTTAATATTATTTCATCCTCCTTGTAGTCCTTCAGAGATCATAGTATGTATCTCTTCATGGTAGTTCATTGGTATTTTTGCTTTATCTATTTCATAGATAACATTGTCGTTTTCCCACCTTTAGATGTCTGAGCCACAAGTTTTTTTTTTTCTCACACTATTGCTCTTGAGTTCAACAAAGTCATAACTACTACTCTTATTTCGTGTCCAATTCAATGTCAGTAAATTCTTAGGAAATGCTGCAAATATTGTTTAAATCATCTTATGGAATATGAAGATGTAGTCATATCTATATCCATACAAGTATATACAGGTCTGTATTTGTAGACGTCCTTTCTCCCAGTCTTAGAATATTGTGAAGATGTAATATATTTAGTATAAACTTATTACTGTTCTGAAAATAACTTTTGCAAGGATAGAATTTATTAAAATAAAGTTTTCTTGCAGGCATCAGAATGCTTGTGGAATGTTGCAGTGGGACATGGCTATGTGAAGGCCATTCCTCGAGGTGAAATCTTGGTATTTGCCGGGGCCATGGCAGTTTTAGGATACACTTTCCGGTCATCAAAGCCCTTTAGCAAACTAATGAACTCGATTCTTCAGTAAGTTTATTAAAACTTGTTTAAATATGGGCTTGGAAAAAGAATATGACAAAGTTAATAGAGAGAGATTTTGGAAAGTGACGAGCATGTGTGAAGTTGGCCGAGTTCTGTTAAGTGCTGCAAAACATTTCTATATGCAGTACAGTTTTTTCAATGCATGTAAAAGAATTAATAGTGTCATAAGTATCTGGTTTGCTATTAACACAGGTGTATGCCAGGATTAGGTAATGTCACTTTGGTTGTTCAAATTCAAATGTTTATTTAGGTAAAGTACATACATACAAGGGGTGATACAGATATTAATGAATTTATAGATAGAGCTAGTGCATACAATGCCTAAAGCCACTATTACGCAAAGCGTTTTGGGCAGGACAATATACAATATACAATTATACATGGATGGGGTTAAGAAGGTGGTCAAGGTAAGAATGTCAGAGAAATGCAGAGTAAGTGTACAGTTTTTACAGATGAGAATTATGATGTATGTATACATCTCCATTTATTTTATTATTTTTTATTATTTTAATGATGTATTTTAAAATAAAATTAGATATATATATACACACACACTAAAAGAATAGGGGTGGTAGGGGAAGAAAATATCAAAGTGTTCAGTGAGGATCCACAAGGTCTTCTCTGAGTACTCATTATTTTCTTCTCTGAGGCTATGGGTCCCTACACTTGCACCAGGGGTGGTACCCTTTTTATGTATACTAGATAATTTTTTTATTGTGTGATATATGACTTGGCCTAGAGTTCAATGTGGATAAAAATAAATTTATAATAGTGAAAAGAGAAGTTCAGTGTGTGAAATAAATATGAATGGTGAAGTGCAAAAAGTGATTGATCAACTTAAATACTTTAAATGTGTGTGATAAAAGAGGAATTAGTACAGTCAATGTTTGGTGTAAGGTGAGTCAGGATAGGAACATGTCGGGTGTAATGAAAACCATAGCTAGCAACTTAAGGATAGGAATGCTGTATATACAGCAAGAGGGCTGTATGGAGTAGCAGTGGCACCTTTGTGCAGGGATGCAAGATGGCAGTATGATATGAATGTGAAATATCAATATAGTAATACCAAAATAAAGTAACCCTTCAATAAACGTGTTTAACATCAGAAAAATAAAAAAGGAATGAAAAGATGAAGGAAATTTAGGAGTTCAAAAGTTGATAATCCACAAGATTGACACAGATGTACTGAAAAGAGCTGGGTATGTTAAAGAAATTGATGATTTTAAGTGAATTTGAGGGTAGGAACAGGAGTGGAAGGTCAGAAAGATAAGCAGACATGGTGAGGAGTGGATGAGGGAGCAAGGATTGTGTTTGAGCAATACTCTGCATATGGTAAAGGGACAAGGCTCGGTGGAAGCACTTTGTATGGAGGGAGTGAATGAATTTGTTTGTGATGTATGTGACAGTTCATGAAGAGCACTCCAGCTCTTCTCTTGGATGATGGTGTGTTAATGTGGGATGACTGCTGGTGTGGATTGAATGGTATAGCAAATGGACAAGGAATAATTTTATTTTTGTAATTAATTATGACGTACTTTCATTATACTGTACTGTACACTATTGAAAAACCTAAAGGCTGATACCTCCTCACCTCATGAAAGTGGGAAATGGGTGTAATGATAATGGGTGAATGGATGACAGCTGATAAAGTTTATGTAGATCTTAACTGCTTATATCTAAGGTTTTTATGTTGATTTGGAATTAACTAACAAGACAATTTGAAATCATAGTGTTATACAATTAGACTGACTGTAATTATAACTATCTAACTAAATATTTATAAAACAAAATTGATGAAGTAAGTTTTATATTTGTTTACACTGATCAATAGACAACTTAGAGATTAATCTGAGAGTTCCCATGTTAATTAATGAGTCAAAGTTAACCATGGATGAGCCTAAAGGCTAATCCACAAAAATGAATTACTGCCAAATTAGTAAGATGGATCTTTAATTTCGTATTGAACAAAAACCAGAGAGTAAGAATCATCAATGTAAAATCTTGCTCCCAGGGTACTGAACCTGCTCCAGTGTTCTTTCCCATTTTCATATGTCATTTACAATTACACAAACTATAACACTGGATCATCCTTTGCAGATGACACTGAACTATTTACAAGAGTAGAAACTAAAAAGGACACCGGAAACTACTAAACTGATGTAAACAAAGTCATTCTGTGGGCCACAGAAAACAACATTGTATCTGAAAAAAGTTCTAGCTTGTACACTATGATAAAAACAAAGTATAACCCAACCCATGTACAAAATAGTCAAACTATACTATAGAAAGAAAATGTAATGTTAAAGACCTGGGAGTAATCATGTCAGAAGACCTCGCTGTCAAAAGGAAACAGTAACGTACTGTAGCTGTCATGATTGTTAGGAAATTATTTGGGTTGCTTATAATCTCTCCAAGATTACTTTCTGAAGCACAGGCGAGAGAGATGCATCATAATTTACATTTGGAAAATATTGGAGGCACTAGTTCCAAATCTTTGCATTGAAAAAATCTTAATTGACCAGGAGGCATGGCAGAATATGTAAAATAGCGCCATTAAACTGCAGGGATGCAATGAGTACTCTTAAGAGAGAAGTTTTTATCAATATTAACACCATAAGAATTTTCATCCAAATTATTCCAAACATCCATGGTTCTGTTTGCAAAAGAAGAACTTTCACACATTGTTTCAACACTTGTTTTCTTAGCCTGAACCTTTAGTTTCTTGTTCTTGAAGTTGCAGGTTTAAAAATATTCCTTCTTGTCAACTTTGTTGATGTCTGTCATAATTTTTTTTTTCCCAGGGAATATTCCTGCGCGGGGCCCTAAGCCCCGTGCAGAAGGGACAGAAGTCCCTCAGAAGAGAAGTTGGGACAACTTCTGCTCTGTTGAATCAAAGTTGAAATCTTATTTGGTTTGTAAATGTGCACTGTGTTAGATAATGTTCCAGTGGTCTGTTGGGCATTTCTCCAGTGCTGACATTTCCTCTCATCTTCTGGAACCTGTAAGCCTATTTCCCATGCACATTGGTATTCAAGCCTGATGCAATGTAAGTGTACTTCTGTTGTTCTACTGCTCCCTTTCATCAAAATAGGTGGTTCGTAATTGGTTGAATTCTTGTTCCAACCCGCAGATCCTGATGTTGCAACTGTTGTGTTGTGGTCACGTGATGATCATATCACCTATTTTCCTTCTATCGACTTGCTTTGGCATATGTAATTACGTAAATTTTATTGCAGGATTAGTGCTATACTTGAGGTGAACCTTTTTTCCTGTAATCTTTGTGGGTTTGGGGAGGAGAAAGGAGTGTTTGTGATACTGGACAAAACTATCCATTCAGTAACTATCCTTAACCTGAATGACTTGGTATCATACTTTTCACACTTGACCATACTGTATATATAAACATTATTTGTTGGATACAAGAAACATTTGATGTGTTGCTATTGCCTTAGCCAAGGTCAGGATGGTGTCTTCCAGTCAGTTACTACCCTTAATCTGCCTGAGTGAGCATCTCCATCACATACATCATATAAAGACCTTTCTGTATTAAGGTTAAAGTTGGAATAAAAGTTTTAGAATGTAGTATGAAATAACTTTATCTTGTATTATATGTTTGGTTAATTTTATATTTCCCTTTTCCAGACTCATTTTAGGTGGTAGTGAATCAGGTCCGATGATTGTAGCTCGAAATGCGCGCGCACACAAGGAACTGCAGCATCCTCAGCCAAAGCAGAAGTCATGGGTTAGTTAATCTGCAACTTACTAATACGGTAGGCTGTACAATGCTGAGTGCTGTACTTGAAAAACTGCCTGAACATAAAAATACTGTACAATATATATATACTTGTTGATTTTTGTGGATTTCATTTTTATTTTCTTAACTTCCAGAGGACCAATGTGTCCATAATTTACAAGAGGGTTTCAAATCACTGGCTAGTTCTCAGAACTTTGTTTTCTGTCATTTGGAGCATGTTTAAAGTGCTTTGAAGTGTTTCTGGTGACCAGTTTATTACACCCTTACAATTGCTTAGTGGTTCATAATGGTGCAGAAAATGTAGATAGTTATACATAGTGTTTACAATGTAATAACAGCAAAAACAGTACGTTTCATTGTTCTAAGAATATAATATGGCGTGCACATAAGTGACAAAATATATTTGAGCATTCCGATGTTCCAAACATTTTATTGTACAGTATAAACTTAAATACACATAACTATCAACTTCAGTTATGTGCAATCACCTTCAATTTTCCTTATCATAAACACTAAAGGAAACCATTTAATTTATATATACATCATATTTTTTAAACTAGAGGTCAGTTTGGATCAAATTTGGAAATCTTTGTTTTTCTTTATGGTCACATTTCCTTTGAAAATTATTATAGAATATAGAAAAAATTATTTGGGCATGATTCGGGGCCTTAAGATAAGTTGATCGGTGTTGCTTATAGTGGGGAGGGAGTGTATTTGTACATGTGAACACTTGAGTAACCTTATTAGCAAATTTTTCGCCTTGAGTTTTGCTGGCTATACAGTATTTATTTAGTAGTGTTTTTATTTTTTCCACCAGTTCTGGAGACTGTCGTCACTGTTTACTCGCTCTCATCCATTGTGTCCTCATAAACGTGGCTGTCTTCCAAACTTTGTTATGGTGAGTTATAGAAACATTCTCTTCAATCATAAAATCATTATCTACTTTCAAATTTCATTTAGCTATTCATTGATATCTCTGGCCGAACATAATCCTTATATTTTGTGTGGCAAATATTAAGAACACTGCAAGGCAAATCCACAAGGGCCGTGATGAGGATTCGAACCTGCGTCCGGGAGCATCCCAGACACTGATTTCTGTGTGTACTGCAAGGCAAATTTTGCAGCAATGATAATTATGATAGTTTGAGATACAATATGTATCTTGGTATTTTCAAGTGATGGCTCCCTGCCTTAAATAAGGAAAAATAAATATATTGATCAATTTAATTTGCAATTAGAAAAAATCTAATCTGTGATGGGGGTAGTCAAGTTTAACATTTCTCATGAATTGCCAGTTATCCTCCTGGCCACCACCTCTGACTGCCAACACATAGTAGTGTCCACACCTACTGAAACACCAGTTTCAGATACCCTACCTTGAATCTTAGCTCATTCTGACTGATATACTCACTTGTATGTGCTTGCATGGTAAACTTTAGGTCCTGAACCCCATTTTTCAGTTATGCAGTACTGTACTAGTACTGTACTACTGTAAAACATCAGTGATTGTGTCATGCAGTTTACAGATATTTGCCAAGAACATTTCTCGTTGTGTCATGCATTCGAAGGGTTAGAACTACAGTATGATAAAGAATATATGAAAGATTGAATGCCATGCATTTTAGCTCTTTCTGTAACTACAATTAGGTAATTACACATGAATGGATGTGCATGAGAGAGACATGCACTTGTGTGCATTCAACATTCCTGATGATTTCTGATGCACTCCATCTCTATTGGACTTGTATTCATTATACTTTCATCTGCCTCTGATAACTATTTATAGATTTTCAGCCTTTCAGATTTAACTTGGCAATTCAGGTCTTATGAAGTGGAGGAGTGCTTTTGTGAATAATTGCTGGAGTGTGGCAGTGTTTGTTTATGTGAGATCCTATATTATGTTTGTGACTTAATAAATTGAGAGATTTTTGTAATAATTATATCTTCCACTGTATTGTTTCTCATTTAGTGAAAGTGAGATAAGGAGTAATAATGATGTAATGTACTGTACATTATATATGTATGTATGTATGTACTGTATTGTTTCTTTTAGAAATGGCATAGAAATTCATGTTGAATTGTTATTTCCTCAGATGGGTGTCCAAGGATTTTTAAAGGGCTTCCTTCTGCAGTTTGCAGTCAAATTCATGTCATCATTTCCAAGATTATTAAGAAGCCCATCAAAGCTCCATGGCTTGTTATTTAGCAGAAACAACGTCAATGCTGGTCTATTCTTTGCTTGGTTTATATCAGTATTTAAGGTGAATATTGATTAATGATATTTACAAAACATAATGGGATAGGCCTACATAAAAACTATGATTTTAAAGAATGTGAAAAGTTCCTTAACTCCTTTATGAGTTAAGATCTTTCATTATCTCATTGGGGAAGCTTATGCACCAGTGCAACAGGAATATTTCAGATTTAGCAGTCCCGTGGCATTAAATTTTTTACCCAAGAAAGTCAATGGTAAAGTTCAACCTACGAAAATAGTTGAGGATGACGATAGAGGGAAAAAAAAAGAGATAATTCATAGTGAGACAATGTGATGTCTCACTACAGACAACTGTTAAAACGTAGGGGAAAACAAGTCAATAGATAGATTCTTAGTAAAACAAGCAAGCAGTGAGCCACAACCAGGTCCTAGTGGTATACCTGCAAAACGTAAGAGTTTTGTAGTACGTAAGAGTACCCCAGAAATGTCATCACTGCTGTTAAATTGGAAGGGGACTTCCCTTCCAAACACTAACACCTCTCCTCTTGCCTCCTTCCTCACTGTCCTCCATATGCCAACAAGAGTCCTCAATAAAGGTAAGATATATTTTGTACTACAGTATGTATTGTACAAGTATAAGTACAGTAGTAGTATGTATAAAATCTATTTTTAAGGTAATACTTTTTGGGGGGTGGAATGGATTAATTAAATTTACATTATTTCTTGTGGGAAAATTTGTTTTGGTTTCTGAACCATTTTTGAGAACGCATTAAATTTGAAAACGAAGGTACCACTGTATATATAAATAAATAAATAACAATGTTAGGTTTAATGACAAAAAATTTCAGTGTGTTTTAGCTTTGCCAATAGCAACCTTAGTGGTTATGATACTACCATTGCTTTATTTCATTTTATTAATACTGAATCTATATATTATTTCTTTCGTGATTTTTTGTTTAGTACTTTACCATATACAGTACTGTATTATTTGTTTTATTTTATTCAGCAGTAATGATCTCTGTAATGATACTAGATGAATTATTTATAAATCTATCAAACCTATTGTCTCTTGCACTTTCCCTGCTGGGTACAGAATTATTTTTATCTGAGATTGTAATGTTTGTTGTATTTTGTGAATACCGTGCTCAATCTTTGTCTCAGTTTTGCCCCTTTAGAAATCAGGAAAGTGAATAATTTTGAGAAGTACATTTTGAACATTGGAAGACGGAGGCTCTTCAAGAAATGCTTGAACAGCAATTGTTGTGAGTTGGGCAAAAAATGAAGAGTAAACAACACACCCAAAGAGCAGGAGACGATGATATTTCAGTCTGTCCTGGACCATTATAAAGTTGATTGTGTAAAAAAAAATTATTCGTAAATACAGTAGTAAAGAACTACTGCTATTGCAGTCAGGAGCACTCCTGACCACTGCTTGACAGATGCTAAACTATTATAAAACTCGCCAGTTCAGTATTTTTGATGCTACAAAATACCAATGAGTTTTTATTTACACCCAGGCTCACCTTCTGCTAGGAAGTAATCTGATGCATAAAATCAGTTAATGCTGATTGCAGAGCAATGAAATTATTCTTATATCACAGGATGAATATCCCCAAATGTCTCATCAAAAAGGTTAAACTGGATAAACTTCCAACTGTCAATTAAATATTTTTAGATATGGTAATTTTCATGTGTAATGGTATACCTGTACTGTATTATAAATTCTATTTTAGTACTTATATAAGAATAATAATTTTTAATAGTATAAAACACTAATAAATCCATTTTGTATTTCGTTATACAGTATTGACATCGGTAGTATACATTGCACAGTTGTTGTATTTAAAATTAAAATTTGTGTGTGTAGGGGACGTGTTGCGCTGGGCGCTGGTGGCATGGGAAGGAGGCGCCATCGCACGGAGCAGTTGCTGGTGTGCTGTCGGCTCTTTCAATGTATTTCTACTCTGCCCCATCTATTGCACTTTATATTATGTGGAAAGTTCTTGAGGTGAGATTTTATCTGATACTGTAGTTTTTTTACTAGTAAAATTCATGGTATAAAAATTCTGTAGATTATTTATGTCTAGTGTATATTTAGTATATATCTCTGATGCCTTGTTCTCTGTCTGGCAACTGCCTATATCCTGGCACTTTCCTCATAGTAAAATAATAAAATAAAAAATAAAATAAATGTTTATTTAGGTAAGGTACATACATACAAGAGATTTTACAAAGTTTGTTGGATTAATAGATAGAGCTAGTACATAAAATGCCTAAAGCCACTATTACGCAAAGCATTTCGGGCAGATAGCTCACCTCAGTTTGTGGCAGTGATACTGATAAGCCCACACTCCATTAGTCAGGCTCCCAAGACTATATCTGCCGATCAGTGACAAATATCATTCCAAGGATTCTATATTGTCTCCTCAAAGGTGCAGAGACCATATGAGAACCAAAGGTCAACTCCCACAACATTGAGAAATATTCACAGAAATCAGCCACCATAAAAAAAAATGGAAATTTAATAATTACCAAAAAAAATAGGAAAACATCAGTGCTAATAATGTAATCACACCTAATCTTCCACCTCTTTCCTTGCCACCAGGTGGCACCCAGCCATGCTCGGGGACCTGGAAAGGTGAACCATTCACGCTTGATCCTACACTGAAAGTGAAGGGCTCAGAGGAGGGAAACAAGGGTGGATCTGAGAAGTTACTAAAGGCCACCTAGAAAGAGAGTTCATTACACTTAATGCAGGTACCCTCAGTAGCTCCCATTAGTTTCTTCACCATAGAGCCTGGATAAGAGAATAAAGAAAAAGTTTTCTTGTCAAGACACCTTGACATAAAATTAAAGAATTAAACTCAAAGAAAAACAGGACACTGGCCTATGACACACCCATACCCCACATGCTTCATGTGTGAAAGTGTCTGGCCTCCAGCCTCAGACAGACACCTTCTCTTTTTTAGTTATTGTTTGTAAATAACAGCGTAATGGATCCCTGAGACTCTCCACTTTTGCTTCTGTAATGTTCGCACTCAGATTTCACTCCATTTATGCTAACTCCCTGCCAATACACAAGATTAGCTTGTACCTTTGTAATCAGTCTTTCGTGAGGCACAGTACCAAAGACTTTGCTAAATTCAAGAGTTTCATTTTTGCATTTCTTTCCACTATCAACAACTACAAATATACTGGAAAAGAATATAAAGAATTTATATTCAGGAAGGCACTGAACCTAGATTTAAATAAGTCAGTGGGACCAAGCTACACTACCAGCTAGATTAGGGGAAATAGGCGTACGAAAGGCAACTGCGGTAGCACTTCAGGCATTTTTATCCTCATGCACATCAGCCAACAAATTATGTAGTAGGGAAGATCCTACCAGAGCGTATGAGAAACTCAGTGGGAACTCATGATCCAAAGTTCATCGAAGCAGGCAGTCAATGGGAAACCATTGCACACCCTTTACCCCGACCACAAGCCCCAAAAGACCACAAACAGGTTTGCTGAAATAGCCCCATAATGGAAAAGGCTGCCACAACAATCTTTGAAAATGCATCTGCTGAGAACAAAACCCACCTCCTAGCGGTAACAGCATCCCATGCCTGTGATTTTTTATTTACTGTGCCCAATGCAGCCCTGGGAACTCGCCTCAGTCATGATGCCCTCCACATTGGAGTTGATCTTTGCCTTGCCGCCCCCATCCTCACGGAATATAGGTGTATCTGTGGAAGTGAGATGGCAGACCAATATGGTCATCATGTCTGGTAAGTTGTAAATCACAGGGTAAGATTGAAAGACATGAAATCAATGCCAACATTAAGAGGTGCCTCGCCTCAGCCCGCTGCCCAGCACACACACCACCACCTATTTAGGCCCAACGAACCTCAGAAGCGTCCAGACTAAGTCACAATGCTTCCTTGGAAGGATTGCAAGCAAGTGGTGTGGTGTAACAGTGCTAGTATTTTGCACTCTTTCATTGTATCATCTGAGTTTTTCTATCTACCCTGTAAAGGTGAGAAAGTAAAGCAAAGTAAGGAAGAAAGGGAGGGGAGGAGGAAGGAGGGATAGAGCGGGGACAGACATGGATAAGGTTGAGGGGGAACTCGTCCATCTGGCAACAGAAAACGAGAGGCGCACGGGAAGAGTGGAGGTGGGAGAAATGAAGGGAGGAGGAGGGGGAAGGAAAGCTGGAATAGGATTAATTTAGGAGAAGTAATAGAGAGAGTAGGGAGAGTAGCCTGATTGTTATTCTATTATACTATCTATGATGTTATGCTGACTGATATTCTAAGATGTGCTGATGTTGTTATTGATGTTAATTTTACTTTACATGTTTTAATTCTAAGCTGCCACCACCTGCCCTTGAAACTAAATATAAATTCCACTTATTTAAACAATGCGACAGGAACACTGCTTAATTTAGTTATCTCTCACTTGTTCATCTAGATATCTCTAGCCTTAACTCTTACTTGAGGGGACATTGATTCAAAAAGAGGACTGAACAAAAGTCAAGCTTGTTATTCTACACATAGATATTTATTGGATCAAATTATTTCAAATCATTTCAATTTCCAGCAATTGATATTTAACACTTTGACATTCTATTATTTAACACAATATTTACCAAATTGAAAGGTAGGGGGGATCACCCACTCCATACACGCCCACACCATACATGGCTAAATGGTTCAGCTCGTCACCACTAAGACGCCCGATCACTAAGACAATGCAGTACTGACACTCTTACCTCACATATCGGACGGATACACCCTGAGTGTGCCTGGGGTGTCACCCGTCAGGGTGGGAAGACTGGCTGGTCACCTCTGTGCAAGGCGGTCGCTAACTGCCCAAAACACCTCGCTGGTCGAGCGAGGGGTGGGTACTCTCCCAAGCCAATACAACGGGCTCCAGTGGGACTACACTACACTACACGCTTCCATACTGGCCAGTACCTACCTCCAATACAACAAAAGCAGAGGTGGTGGCACTGCTTCTTTCAGGGAAACACAGAAAGCCATCAAATACAGAGGTCTGGCACACTGCTTTGTTCCGATCAGTTCAGAGACCCTCGGTTCGTGGGGAAAATGTGCTTTGAAGTTCCTGGAGGAACTGGGCGACAAATTGATAAGTTTTACAAAAGACCAAAGAGCGAAAAGCTTCGTGTTCTAATGCCTCGGTGTTGCAATTCAGAGGGAAAATGCGTGCTGCATCTTGGGCATGAGTCCAACCTCGGAAGAGTTCGAAAAGGTGTTTCACTTGCAACAGTGATCGAATCTGTGACTTTATTAATGTATCCCATCAGTGTGTTTTTCATTTTACTTGTAATGGTCATGTTGTGTATGTGTTAATGCCACATTTTGTAATCATGTGCAATAAAGTTCCCTATAAAGGTACAGTATATATAACAATATATAAGGAGGATAATAGAAGACAATGTGCGTGTCAGTGCACGTAAGAGCCTGACAAGGCTTCCCCGGTACTACATATTCTCTTCTTTGAGAATTGAGGGGTGCCTACAAATAGCCAGAGGTGGTACTCCCTCATATATATGTAATAAGAATTTATATAGTGTATATACTGTGTGTACTCACCTAGTTGTACTCGCCTAGTTGTGCTTGCGGGGGTTGAGCTCTGGCTCTTTGGTCCCGCCTCTCAACTGTCAATCAACAGGTAATTACCTAAGTGTAATTACCTAAGTGTAGTTACAGGATGAGAGCTACGCTCGTGGTGTCCCGTCTTCCCAGCACTCTTTGTCATATAACGCTTTGAAACTACTGACGGTCTTGGCCTCCACCACCTTCTCACTTAACTTGTTCCAACCGTCTACCACTCTATTTGCGAAGGTGAATTTTCTTATATTTCTTCGGCATCTGTGTTTAGCTAGTTTAAATCTATGACCTCTTGTTCTTGAAATTCCAGGTCTCGGGAAGTCTTCCCTGTCGATTTTATCAATTCCTGTTACTATTTTGTATGTAGTGATCATATCACCTCTTTTTCGTCTGTCTTCTAGTTTTGGCATATTTAATGCTTCTAACCTCTCCTCGTAGCTCTTGCCCTTCAGTTCTGGGAGCCACTTAGTAGCATGTCTTTGCACCTTTTCCAGTTTGTTGATGTGCTTCTTAAGATATGGGCACCACACAACAGCTGCATATTCTAGCTTTGGCCTAACAAAAGTCATGAACAATTTCTTTAGTATATCGCCATCCATGTATTTAAATGCAATTCTGAAGTTAGAAAGCATAGCATAGGCTCCTTGCACAATATTCTTTATGTGGTCCTCAGGTGATAGTTTTCTATCTAGAACCACTCCTAGATCTCTTTCTTTATCAGAATTCTTTAAAGATTTCTCACATAATATATAGGTTGTGTGGGGTCTATGTTCTCCTATTCCACATTCCATAACATGACATTTATTAACATTAAATTCCATTTGCCAAGTGGTGCTCCATATACTTATTTTGTCCAAGTCTTCTTGAAGGGCATGACAGTCATCTAAATTTCTTATCCTTCCTATTATCTTAGCATCATCAGCAAACATGTTCATATAATTCTGTATACCAACTGGTAGATCATTTATGTACACAATAAACATCACTGGTGCAAGAACTGAACCCTGTGGTACTCCACTTGTGACATTTCTCCATTCCGATACATTGCCTCTGATTACTGCCCTCATTTTTCTATCAGTCAGAAAATTTTTCATCCATGATAGAAGCTTACCTGTCACCCCTCCAATATTTTCCAGTTTCCAGAACAACCTCTTATGTGGAACTCTGTCAAAAGCCTTTTTTAGGTCCAGATAGATGCAGTCAACCCAACCATCTCTTTCCTGTAATATCTCTGTGGCTCGATCATAGAAACTGAGTAAATTCGATACACAGGATCTTCCAGATCGAAAACCATACTGTCTGTCTGATATTATATCATTTCTCTCTAGGTGTTCTACCCATTTAGTTTTGATTAGTTTTTCCAATACTTTCACTATTACACTTGTCAATGATACAGGTCTATAATTGAGGGGGTCTTCCCTGCTGCCACTTTTGTAGATTGGAACTATGTTAGCCTGTTTCCACCCGTCTGCTACGATTCCTGTACACAGGGATGCCTGAAAGATCAGGTGAAGTGGAATGCTGAGCTCAGATGCACATTCTCTCAGAACCCATGGTGAAACGCCATCTGGGCCAACTGCTTTGTTCTTACCGAGCTCCTTGAGCATTTTTTCCACTTCGTCTCTAGACACCTCTATGTGTTCTATGTTGTTCTCTGGAATTCTTATTGTATCTGGTTCCCTAAAGATTTCATTTTGTACAAACACACTTTGGAATTTTTCGTTTAGTGTTTCACACATTTCCTTTTCATCTTCCGTGAATCTATTTCCCATTTTCAACCTCTGAATATTATCCTTTACCTGCAATTTGTTGTTTATGAATTTATAGAATAGACCCGGTTCTGTTTTACATTTGTCCGCAATCCCTTTTTCAAAATTTCTTTCTGCCCCTCTCCTCACTGCCGTGTAGTTGTTTCTCGCATCTTTGTATCGCTGGTATGTTTGGGGGTTCGGGCTCTTCCTGTATTGATTCCATTTTTGTGTCTTTCGGTCTCTAGCCCTCTCGCAATTTCTATTGAACCAATCCTGTTTCCTAGTTCTGCATCTCTGTTTTGGTATAAATTTTTTTGTGCCTTTATCATATATTTCACAAAACTTGCCATACATCTCATTCACTTCCTTGCCTAGCATCAAGTCTGTCCAATTATACTCACTAAAAAAATTTCTAAGGTCACCATAATGTCCTCTCCTGAAGTCTGGTTTTTCAACTGCTTCAACCTCCTTATTTTCTTCCAGCTTATAACGCATTGCATACTTTATTCCCAAAAAGACATGGTCACTGGTGTACAGGTTCCTGAGCCTATTGGGCTCTATCATATCTACACTTGAAACTGTGTATGGAGTCAGCCTCCACCACATCACTTCCTAATGCATTCCATTTGTCAACCACTCTGACACTAAAAAAGTTCTTTCTAATATCTCTGTGGCTCATTTGGGCACTCAGTTTCCACCTGTGTCCCCTAGTGCATGTGCCCCTTGTGTTAAACAGCCTGTCTTTATCAACCCTGCCGATTCCCTTGAGGATCTTGAATGTGGTGATCATGTCTCCCCTAACTCTTGTCTTCCAACGAAGTGAGGTTTAATTCCCGTAGTCTCTCCTCGTAGCTCATACCTCTCAACTCGGGTACTAGTCTGGTGGCAAACCTTTGAACCTTTTCCATTTTAGTCTTATGCTTGACTAGATATGGACTCCTTGCTGGTGCTGCATACTCCAGGATTGGTCTGACATATGTGGTATATAATGTTCTGAAAGATTCCTTACACAAGTTTCTAAAGGCTGTTCTTATGTTAGCCAACCTGGCATATGCTGCTGCTGTTATCCTCTTGATATGAGCTTCAGGGGACAGGTCTGGCGTGATATCAACCCCCAGGTCTTTCTCTCTCTCGGACTCTTGAAGTATTTCATCTCCCAAGTGATACCTTGTATCTGGTCTCCTGCTTCCTACCCCTATCTTCATTACATTACATTTGCTTGGATTAAACTCTAACAGCCATTTGTTCGACCATTCCTGCAGCTTGTCCAGGTCTTCTTGAAGCCTCAAGCTGTCCTCCTCTGTCTTAAGCCTTCTCATAATTTTGGCGTCGTCAGCAAACATTGAGAGGAATGAGTCTATACCCTCTGGGAGATCATTTACGTATATCAGAAACAGGATAGGTCCAAGTACAGAGCCCTGTGGGACTCCACTGGTGACTTCACGCCAGTCTGAGGTCTCACCCCTCACTGTAACTCTCTGCTTCCTATTGTTTAGGTACTCCCTTATCCACTGGAGCACCCTACCAGTTACTCCTGCCTGTTTCTCCAGCTTATGCATCAACCTTTTATGGGGTACTGTGTCAAAGGCTTTCCGACAGTCCAAAAAAAATGCAGTCCGCCCACCCGTCTCTTTCTTGTTTAATCTTTGTCACCTGATCGTAGAATTCTATCAATCCTGTAAGGCAAGATTTACCCTCCCTGAACCCATGTTGATGGGTTGTCACGAAGTCTCTTTTTCTCCAGATGTGTTACTAGGTTTTTTCTCACAATCTTCTCCGTCACCTTGCATGGTATACAAGTTAAGGACACTGGCCTGTAGTTCAGTGCCTCTTGTCTGTCACCCTTTTTGTATATTGGTACTACATTAGCAGTCTTCCATATTTCTGGTAGGTCCCCCGTTTCCAGTGACCTACTGCACACTATGGAGAGTGGTAGGCAAAGTGCTCCTGCACACTCTTTCAATACCCATGGCGAGAATCCATCCGGCCCAACAGCTTTTCTCACATCCAGCTCCAATAGGTGCTTCTTGACCTCATCTCTTGTAATTTCGAACCTATCCAAGGTCACCTGGTTTGCTGTCACCTCTTCTAGCGCCGCGACATCTCCCTGTTCTATTGTAAAAACCTCCTGGAACCTTTTGTCGAGTTCTTCACACACCTCTTTGTCATTTTCTGTGTACCTGTCCTCGCCCACCCTAAGTTTCATCACCTGGTCCTTCACTGTTGTCTTCCTCCTGATGTGACTGCGTAGTAGCTTTGGTTCGGTCTTGGCTTTATTAGCTATATCATTTTCATACCTTTTCTCAGCTGCTCTTCTCACACTGACATACTCGTTCCTGGTTCTCTGGTATCTCTCTACTTTCTCTCTCTACTACTCTGTGTGTGTGTGTTTACTAGTTGTGGTTTTTTTTTTTTTTTTTTTTGCGGGGGTTGAGCTTTGCTCTTTCGGCCCGCCTCTCAACTGTCAATCAACTGTTTACTAACTACTGTTGTTGTTTTTTTGTTTTTTTTTCTCTCCCCTCCACACCACACACACACATACCCACCCCAGGAAGCAGCCCGTGACAGCTGACTAACTCCCAGGTACCTATTTACTGCTAGGTAACAGGGGCACTTAGGGTGAAAGAAACTTTGCCCATTTGTTTCTGCCTCGTGCGGGAATCGAACCCGCGCCACAGAATTACGAGTCCTGCGCGCTATCCACCAGGCTACGAGGCCCCCCGTGTGTGTGTGTGTGTGTGTGTGTGTGTGTGTGTATATATATATATATATATATAAACTGAAAACTCCACTCCCCCAAAAGTGACTCAAACCCATACTGCCAGGAGCACTAAGCAACTGGTGTACAGGAGACCTTAACCACTCGACCATCAGTGACCATACAAAAGATGATGGTAGCTGAGGCAATTTTGCCCATCATCCCGACGGCACTTTGATGGTAATCTTGGGCATGGTTATTTGATCAAATCACCTCACTTTGTGGGGCCATGTGAGCAACACAAATGCAAACAAATCTGAATGGTCCCCATGCAACTGAAAATAAATCACCACAAAGTGAGGTGATTTGATAAAATAAATATGCCCAAAATTACCCTCAAAGTGCTGTCGGGATGATGAGCAAATAGCCTCGGCTATCATCATCTTTTGTACGGTCACTGATGGTCAAGTGGTTAAGGTCTCCTGTAAACCAGTTGCAAAGGGCTCCTGGCAGTATGGGTTAGAGTCACTTCTTTTTCAAAAATATATATATATACAGTGGCACCTCGATTAACGAATTTAATTTGTTCCGGCACCAAGCTCGTCATGTGGAAAACTCATCTTGCGTAACAACAACAAAACTGTCATCAGAGGTGTCTGAGAACCAGTGGGAATGCTCATTAATCGAGCGAAAACTCGTCAGTCGAGACATGTATTCTGCGAGTGGCTTGGTCGTTACTCGAAATGCTCGTAACTGGAGCCGCTCGTCACTCGAGGTTCCACTGTAAATAAAGGGTAGATAATAGTGTAATCAGTGTTTTTCTGTGCATAGTATTTAATGTTGTATAATTTATATTATAAATCAACCTGCAGGGTGTGTATGAAAAGGGTTGTGATGAGGGTTACCTCCCTCGTATTCCCGGGTCTGTGGAACTGCTCTACTCACTGTCTACTGGTTATCTCTTTCACGTGGCTGTGATGGAGAAGTGTTACATGAAACCGTCTTACTGGCGCTTTCTCAAAAGACTAACGTGGGGCAGGTTAGTGAATTTATATATTCTTGTGATATACATAGTAGATATTTGCTCTATTGTCCATTTTATTTTATTAGAGAATACAGTATGAATTTTTACTTCAGTCAACCATCTAAAATTCAAGATGGTTATGTTCAAGCCAAATGCCAATTTTGTATATTTTCAGGTGGTTTCATTTACCGTTCCAGTTATTCCCCCATGTTAGTCTAGCACATGCTGTAACTATAAAAGTTCTTTTGTGTAGTCAATATATTTTGTTGTTGTTAACTTTGTGTATAATGATATACTGTGCATGTATAAGATGATAAATGTTGTAAAGCAGAGTATTATTTATGAGCTGTCACACTGAATTACTCCCAAAGGTATGGCATACTCTGGAGTCATTAAGAGTCAAGCAGTACAGAACTCGATCACTGGATGCAGGAATATTTTCAAATTGCATTCTTTATTTTCAGGTTGTGTCACTACAACCGTCATCTTCTGGCTCCTTTTGGATTGGACAGTGCTAAAGATTTTGAACACTTTTGGCCAAATTATGATCCAAATTTCATCAGTGAAGCTGTTAAAAAAATGAATCCAAATCACATTTCATAGCCGAGAGTCTGATACAATTGCAGAATGAGTAGATACAATTAATTGGTGCTGTATTGTTACATTTATAATGAAAAATGTTGACCATGTTATTATTTTAAGTTTTTAAATGTCCTTTCCTTTTAAATATTTCAAACTTTTCCAGTGTAGTATTTTGCTAATTAATTGTTTCCAGATAAATGTTAATCACTTTGATGATATTTTGGATGAAGTTTAAAAGATTAAAAGGTGAGTAATATTTGTTACATTTGACTGTTCAAAGTCCAAGGTTCCTAAACCAAATAACACCAAGACTCATAAAGGATTTAAATATATTAACTTTATAATAAGAAAGGAAGCAATTTACCAAAAGGTGTTATTTAGTGATTACTGTAGCCACCCAGTCTCGTATCTTACCATATTCCATGCATTGTTGGTACTCAATCCCCATTTTGTGCTGTGCTTACTTACTACTGTCAAAAAGTCCTTCCTGTTTTTTGTATAGTTTTTAATTTTTCTCAATATTCCCTCATTGCACTTATATTTTTATGTTTACTTTTTTTCTTTTTTTTTTCTGGCACATTTTACTCATTGTGCAATACAGTACCTTTGTTATCTTCTCCCTCTCCTGTTCACTTTGTACTGTATCTATAAACTCCACTTTTTATATTTACTGCTGTGCTACTTCCTCAGTACCCAAGGCACTGTGCATTTGCAGTAATAATAGAGTATCCTGGTGACCCCACTTGTCACTTGGGGGTTCTTGACCGACATGTTCCATAACTGCATTGTAGCAAGCAACAGCAGATTGAGTTAGTGTCCACTCTTCCCTTCCCCAATAATGTGGCAAAAAAACTTGAAAAGTTGCTTGTCACTGAGGGGAGACAAGTTGCATAAGAGCCTCGCAAGTAAATTAAGTTCTCTGTGGGCTATGTAGGTTCTGACTTGGGGAGTAATTAAAGGACATGGAGCATTTCATTTCACTCCATGCCCTGTTTTTACACCTGGTTAGCAGATGTTGAGAATTCTTGGCCTGAGCACTGGTGCCCTTGGGGTGGTCACAGTAGTTCCCAGTTTCCTTTACTATCAGTACCAAAATGATGGTTTTCTGTGATATCACTCTTAAGTAATACACTCTTATCTTAATTTCAAGTTGGTCTTTAAGAGCTAGAAATAGATGATAACTAATGTAATCTAATGTTACTATCAAATGGAGGAAAGTTTTTTATTTGAACACTATATATTCAGATTGAATCAAAATTTAATAATGTAAAAACAGGACATTCAACCCACAAATCAGAAAATGAAAAATTGATAATGTTATAGTCCATCCTGGACCATTTTCAAGTTGTATAATGATAATAACTTTATAATGGTCCAGGATGGACTGAAATGTTTTTGCACAATAAAGTGGCCGACAGCCGAAGCAGGTAACGTCAAAATGCCCTGGTGGAGTGGAACCAGAACACTGAAAACAGTAAAAGCTGCACTGTTTTAAAAGGTTAAATGACATTCCTGTTGTGCAGGAAATGTAGTGAGAGCTGCATTAATGAACTCTTTCATCATTTAGAGGCAGGAAGCAGATGGGGGCAATGGACCATATTGAAGGGAGTTTGCACACTGGTTGACGAATGTTTCACGACTGACGGAGTGGGGACCTGTCAGGTTTTGAGGTGATATCTTTTGGTCCCGAGCCTACTGAGCTGGAGTGCCCCTGAGATCAGATTTGTGGGTTGGGTGTCTGATCTTCAGTCATGTTATTATGACTCTTCATCTGCAATGTGAAAACAAGTTTATAATAGAATCATCTAGAGATTAAACTCTATTATCTTAAATTAAAATGCTAATTGAATCGGCAGTTACGAAGTTGAGCCATAACACGACACCAGTGTAAGCCTTGAGGAGAGTTATGACATGCAGGCGATTATAAATCAGACCAGTGGCCATTGCTGATGGTGAATTATCAGGTTTAATTCCTTTATGTGCAATAATATAACAGGTCTTTTTTTTTTATTTACTTTTGGTTATACAATAATGAGTACAATTGTATGACTAGTGGTGATCTATATAATGTTTTCTGAAATGGCTTTATTAAGTTGCTTTTTATTGTATGTGCACATTTGTGAAGCACTGTGATGTCTATATTTTGATGCTTTTATGATCTTATATTTATTCATATTAATGTTAGCACCAGGAATAAAGCAGTTTGTGTACGCTGAGTTCTTGCATTATTGATGGATGAAAAACAATAATTATTCCTTACAATTAATCAGGGTAAAATTTATATTTGTGGAAAATATTATTAGCATATTTTAGTTTAGCACTAGAGCCCTAAAGTGGTGGTGAGGTTACTTGGTGCTTCTCTATATTTGAGTAATTATTTGAGTAATATGAACTACCATAAATAATATGACCAAAATGCTAACAGAGATTTATGTTGTATCTGGAGTGTCAAGCATTATATTTCCTTAATACTTGCAGAGGCAATTGACTGGCTGTTTTTTCATATAGAAGAAGGTTAATATGTACTAAATGTTTGGGATAATATATAAACTTGTTGTTTCAGCAAGTATATTTTTATATTATTGAGTACAAGTTGAGTACAAAATATCTAAGAGTATGTTACTTACTGATTATATACTGTGTGTATGTGTGTGTGTATATATATATATATATATATATATATATATATATATATATATATATATATATATATATATATATATATATATATATATATATATATATAAAATACTGTATATAAATATAAATACAATATTGTGATGTTATACCTCGTGTGCATTAATAAAAATTTATTAAAAGCCGCATTGGTCTTTGCAATGTGAGAAATGGGAAAGCGTTAAAACAAACTCGGGAAAAAATATAACATTTACTTCACAATAAAAAGAAAGAAATAACAGAATTACAACAATGCTCGACTTGCTGAGATTGGCTGTTACATAATAGCAAAAGGAATCATTAAGTAGACACTTGAAAGTAACATTAATCAATTTATACAGCAAGAACAGTTTGAGGCTTACGAACTGTGTACACTTGAACCACCACAATCCGGGCACGAAACGGCTGTGAAGTAAAATGTGAACAGCTTGTAATGTTGACCCTGTGGAGAGCACCTGAGAGAGACTGAACTGTCCGTGCGGGCTGGGTAGTTACACCCCTGTTGGTGACGTCACATCCTGTGTCAGTGTTGCTTTCAATGAGGCACCGGCAGGGTAACAACCTCACCTGCAGTAGGCTGATGGTGGTGACGGTGGAGGCCCAGGAGGGGGGGAGGTGTTCATCTAGACAGGGGTGTCTGGACCAGACTTGAGCTCCAGCACATACGTATATGAATAACAGCACATATGTAGGGGAATTGTGTGACAAGAAAAAAAAAATTATATATAGCGTGGTTTCCTCCGAGGCTATGGGTCCCCCTTCTTCAGCTAGAGGTAGTACTCCCTTTCCTATAAAAAAAATTATATATATATATATATATATATATATATATATATATATATATATATATATATATATATATATATATATATATATATATATATATATATATATATATATATATATATATATATATATATATATATATATATATATATATATATATATATATATATATATATATATATATATATATATATATATATATATATATATATATATATATATATATATATATATATATATATATATATATATATATATATACACATATATACATACATACATACATACATACACATACATACATATACATACATATACATACACACACACATACACACACACATACACACACACACACACACACACACACACACACACACACACACACACACACACACACACACACACACACAGTGGCACCTCTATTAACGAGTTTAATTCGTTCTGGCATGGAGCTCGTTATGTGGAAAACTTGTCTTAAGAAACAAATTTCCCCATTTAAAATAAAGGAAATAAATTTAATCTGTTCCACTCCCAAAAACATCCATACTTGTATGACATTTTTTTATGTAAATATAATACTGCACATGTAATTATAAATGTTTTGTTGTACTGTTTTCATGTTTACTTTACCTTATGAAGAGTCGTTGCTGGCTTGAGGGAGACGATGGGGAGGTGGGAAGGAGGAGAGGGGTTATGGTGTGGAAGGAGAATCCACCTCCGAGTCAGGCGGGCTCTCTCTTCTTGGGAATTTCACCCCACTGGGACCGGGTTGTGGTTCACTAGCACTGGCTCTTCTTTTCTCTACTTTTGCAAAGAATGTATCTATTGACAATTGCTTTTGTCTTTGTTTTAGGATGTTCCTAAAACAAGACAGCAAATTGTCATTAAACATGTTCAGACACCGGGTTGTTACTGCTTTATCAGGGCAGTTTTTCCAAGAATGCGGTCACCTATTCAAACATACCCAACACTTCCCTGATCTCACTGGAAGAGGCAGCATCCTCCCTTACCTCCTCATCCCCTTACTAATGGTGCAAATTGTTGATGAGGCCCTGCCATACTCTTTTGTGAGATCAGTCACACAGACACCACGCTTGTGCTTTGCTTTAATTTCCTCCTTCAAATCCACAGTAATTGTGCCTTTCTTCATCTCGACAACACTATCTTTAGCAAGCAGCTTCTTTGGTGACATCGTGCATTACAAATTGTAGTCACAAAAAAACAAAGAAAAGCACAAATAAATGCAGAGGGATGCTTGTCGTGCATGATACAACAACACTGGGGTCGAAGGCGTCCGAGAATTTGCGAGAACCCGCGAGACGCTAGGAAGCACCATGTGGTTTTGCTCGTTAATAGAGGTGAAGCTCGTCAATAGACACACATTTGCTGTGAGTGGCTTGCTCATTACTGGAAATGCTCGTAAATAGAGCCGCTCTTTAATCGAGGTGCCACTGTGTAATTACCTAAGTGTAGTTACAGGATGAGAGCTACGCTCGTGGTGTCCCGTCTTCCCAGCACTCTGTCATATAACGCTTTGAAACTACTGACGGTCTTGGCCTCCACCACCTTCTCACTTAACTTGTTCCAACCGTCTACCACTCTATTTGCGAAGGTGAATTTTCTTATATTTCTTCGGCATCTGTGTTTAGCTAGTTTAAATCTATGACCTCTTGTTCTTGAAGTGCCAAGTCTCAGGAATCCTTCCCTGTCGATTTTATCAATTCCTGTTACTATTTTGTATGTAGTTATCATATCGCCTCTTTTTCTTCTGTCTTCTAGTTTTGGCATATTTAATGCTTCCAACCTCTCCTCGTAGCTCTTGCCCTTCAGTTCTGGGAGCCACTTCGTAGCATGTCTTTGCACCTTTTCCAGTTTGTTGATGTGCTTCTTAAGATATGGGCACCACACAACAACTGCATATTCTAGCTTTGGCCTAACAAAAGTCATGAACAATTTCTTTAGTATATTGCCATCCATGTATTTAAATGCAATTCTGAAGTTAGAAAGCATCGCATAGGCTCCTTGCACAATATTCTTTATGTGGTCCTCAGGTGATAGTTTTCTATCTAGAACCACCCCTAGATCTCTTTCTTTATCAGAATTCTTTAAAGATTTCTCACATAATATATAGGTTGTATGGGGTCTATGTTCTCCTATTCCACATTCCATAACATGACATTTATTAACATTAAATTCCATTTGCCAGGTGGTGCTCCATATACTTATTTTGTCCAGGTCTTCTTGAAGGGCATGACAATCATCTAAATTTCTTATCCTTCCTATTATCTTAGCATCATCAGCAAACATGTTCATATAATTCTGTATACCAACTGGTAGATCATTTATGTACACAATAAACATCACTGGTGCAAGAACTGAACCCTGTGGTACTCCACTTGTGACATTTCTCCATTCCGATACATTGCCTCTGATTACTGCCCTCATTTTTCTATCAGTCAGAAAATTTTTCATCCATGATAGAAGCTTACCTGTCACCCCTCCAATATTTTCCAGTTTCCAGAACAACCTCTTATGTGGAACTCTGTCGAAAGCCTTTTTTAGGTCCAGATAGATGCAGTCAGCCCAACCATCTCTTTCCTGTAATATCTCTGTGGCTCGATCATAGAAACTGAGTAAATTCGATACACAGGATCTTCCAGATCGAAAACCATACTGTCTGTCTGATATTATATCATTTCTCTCCAGGTGTTCTACCCATTTAGTTTTGATTAGCTTTTCCAATACTTTCACTATTACACTTGTCAATGATACAGGTCTATAATTGAGGGGGTCTTCCCTGCTGCCACTTTTGTAGATTGGAACTATGTTAGCCTGTTTCCACACGTCTGCTACGATTCCTGTACACAGGGATGCCTGAAAGATCAGGTGAAGTGGAATGCTGAGCTCAGATGCACATTCTCTCAGAACCCATGGTGAAACGCCATCTGGGCCAGCTGCTTTGTTCTTCCCGAGCTCCTTTAGCATATTTTCCACTTCATCTCTAGACACCTCTATCCGCTCTATGTTGTTCTCTGGAATTCTTATTGTGTCTGGTTCTCTGAAGATTTCATTTTGTACAAACACACTTTGGAACTTTTCATTTAATCTTTCACACATTTCCTTTTCATTTTCCGTGAATCTGTTTCCCATTTTCAACCTCTGGATATTATCCTTTACCTGCAATTTGTTGTTTATGAATTTGTAGAATAGGCCCGGTTCTGTTTTACATTTATCTGCTATCCCTTTTTCAAAATTTCTTTCTGCCTCTCTCCTTACTGCTGTATAATTGTTATTCGCATCTTTGTATCGCTGGTATGTTTGGGGGTTTGGCCTCTTCCTATACTGATTCCATTTTTGTGTCTTTTGGTCTCTTGCCCTCTCACAATTTCTGTCGAACCAATCCTGTTTTCTGGCCCTGCATCTCTGTTTTGGTATGAATGTTTGTGTGCCTTCCTCGTATAGTTTTAAAAATTTGGCATACATTTCATTTACTTCCCTGCCTAGCAACAATTCTGTCCAATTACACTCATTAAAAAAATTTCGAAGTTCCCCATAGTTGCCTCTCCTTAAATCGAGTTTATCAACTGTTTCAATGTCCCCATTTTCTTCTAGATGATATCTTAAAGCATATTTAATGTCTAACAGGACGTGATCACTCTTTCCCAAGGGAGGAAGGTACTGGATGTCAAAAATCTCTTCTTCTTTCCTGGTGAATACTAGATCCAGTACTGACGGTACATCTCCTTCCCTCATTCTTGTGGCTTGCTTTATGTGTTGATACAAGAATGTCTCCAGAATGAGGTTCACAAATCTGCATGTCCAAAAGTCCTCCGTTCTTGCTTCATAGGCCTTCCAGTCTATTGCTCTAAAGTTGAAGTCCCCCAGTATCAACAGTCGTGATTTATCTTTATCTGCTTGTACAATAATATCTCTCATGACCATTATGAGGCCCTCTCGTTTGTCATCCAGTTCTTCCTTTGTCCATGTGTTGCTGGTGGGCTGTAGGTATTTACAATTATCAGCTTATCATCCTGATTCCAGATCTGCAATGCCATTATGTCAATATCTCGAGGGTTTTCAAATATTAACTCTTTTACCTTCAGGTGTTTTTTCACCAGTACAGCCACTCCTCCTCCCTTCCTAGTTTTCCTGTCACGTCTCCAAACTGAGTAGCCTCTTGGGAATATGACTTCATTTATTATATTTCCTTCAAGTTTCGTCTCTGATAATGCAACAATATCTGGGACCCTAAGCTGGATTATATCTTGCAACTCCAAAGTTTTTGACCTCACTCCATCTATGTTGGTATATACAATTTTCAGGAACATGTTCCCTTTTCCTTTGCTCTTTACTCCCCCTTCCACTACTGATCTTGTTGCTTTGTTTTTATGTACCATTTCACAAGCTTTCCAGTCCCTGTCAATTCCTCGGACTGAGGACAAAATTTAAAGTAAAACTAGATTATGTAAAACTAGATTAAAGTAAATTTATGTTTCTATCTTTCTTGAGACGTATAAAAATCTTACGTTTATTAACGATTCTGCGTGAAATAAGCATTGTTCTGAGATGAATATTGCGGATTTCCGGCTCTACGACCGATGAAAAATGCAACTTTTATACAACTACAAATATCTTTAGTTTTTCTTTAAATTTTGTCCTGAAAGAGTTTTCATATATAGATTTAGTTTCTGCCGTTCTTCTGACATAAAAAGACCTTTGGTTTAATAAGTTATTAAGATGTTTTCAACAATATTACTAGGACGTTCACCGATTCCAACATGGGCGACCCTTTTGGAAACGCATGGAAACGCAACACTTGGGTTGACCCGATTGACAGACTGGTTATATTCCAACAGGGTCTGAGACATTTGCACTGGCGGGCGGCGTTCTTGCCAACTATATGGCTGTTAAGTTGAAAATTGTAACTGTTAAGAGCATTCTATTGTGGCAAAGCGAAACGCTTTGCGTCTGCCAGAAACGCTTTGCGTAATAGTGGCTTTAGGCATTGTATGTACTAGCTCTATCTATAAAGCCAACAAACTTTGTAAAATCTCTTTATGTATGTACCTTACCTAAATAAAAATTATTATTATTATTATGTTTTAATATTGAACAATTATACATATACGAAACAGACAAATCTGGTGTCCTAAATAGTAAAAATATTAGTGTGCGATGTGATCAATGTAAGGGGGATATTGGGTGTGCCTCGTATCCCCTACAACAACAAGAAGTTTGAGAGCGATGAGGCCGCCACCTACTAGCTTCAGGATGTCGTCGAATCTAAATCAACAATATACTACCGCCGCTACTTTCTCGGAAACGTAAGTACCTGCCGCTTTACTTCTCTCACCCTGCCTAGCCTGGCCTGGCTTGACCTGGCCTAGCCAGACCTGACCAGACCTGACCTGGCCTAGTCTGACCTGACCTGGCCTAGCCTTACCCAACACTAATCACCACACGTGACAGCCCAAACGAATCGCAAATAAGTACACGTAACAAGTTATAAGCCCGGACACTCTTTCACCTTGGGGACTGAGTGGTAACTATTGTATAGAAGAGCCGGCTCCCTGAGAGTGGTAAGAGGGCGTGATAAGAGGCTAACGTGTGGTCTTGAAGGAAGTCGATAAAGCAGACAATTTTCAAAAGGAAGGGCAGCATAACGAGCAGACAGGAATGGACAGACAGTCGGTTATCCCATAATGTGTAATACGCCCCGCACAGCATGGGTGGAGTGGGGGGGGGGGGTTGTAGCAGGGCACAGTATGGTGATGGTGCGGGTGAAATACACACCCACTGAATTCCTGCCATCAATAATTGTTTTCATAACCATTAGAACAATGGCATCCCTCCAGGCACCATCCTTCCACTGACCCCCTCCTCTGGTCCTCCACCTCAGACAATAACCCCCCACACCCCCTCTCCCTTCCAGACATCAGCATGTCAAAATCAGTACCATAATGTGTTTAAACTATTTAAACTAAGTCATTGTGTATCTCAAGGTATCTTAATTCATTTGAAAGTGTACATGTGCATTCGTTCATATACTCGCCTAATTGTGCTTGCTGGGGTTGAGCTCTGGCTCTTTAGTTCCACCTCTCAACCGTCAATCAACAGGTGTACAGGTTTCTGAGCCTATTGGGCTCTATCATATCTACACTTGAACCTGTGTATGGAGTCAGCCTCCACCACATCACTTACTAATGCATTCCATTAGATATAATCATATATGATTACACATAATCATAATCATTCCATGCACATAATCATATATGTGTACGTCAACGTATACATACATGCGTATATATACCTCATATTAAAATACTGATAAATGAATGACCATGAACAAATTAATTTATAATTGTAGCACTATATATAATTTTAATAGACTAATTACGTGTTTATACATTTGAATGGTCCAGACAGGTGGCCAGCCTTGGACATATACACTTCTGGTAGGCACAATGACCTCATGTTAGACCCTTGATAGATTATGTGAGAGAGAGAGAGAGCTGGGGCAGGGAGGTGCGTGCCCCAGGGAGATAATCCATGCCCATGCCCCGCCTCGAGGTCAGTTCTCGAGTCACACCAAGAATAACAATCGAGCAAGTTGTCCTGACCAGGATGTGGCATATTAGGGAGGGTTGAGGAATAGGAAGCCTGTCTGATAGGGCTCTTGGCAAGCAGCTCTCCCTCAGTCTACCTATCTATATGGAAGAAATGTATCTAGGCCCTCCTCCCCCCTGCCTATTCTCTCTCCCCCACCTTTCTTCCTTCATTTCCTCCCTCCTTCCCTCCCCCTCACTGGTGAGAGAGTAGGAGTGTGAGAGTGGTTAGAGAACTCGTAGTTCTCACGCTCGTGAAATTGTCTGCGACCCTGGAGGAGTAGAGCGGAGGGGGGGGGGGGGGTGAAAGTAGGTGACGATGGAGGAGTAGAGGGGAGCATTATATGCAGTAAACGTAGGTGTCTATGGAAGAGTACATCATAGAGGAGGGTGAAAGGAAGGTGACAATGGAGGAGGAGAAGGGAGGGGGTGTGAAGGTAGGTGATGATGGAGGAGTAGAGGGGAGGAGGGGGGCAAAGGTAGGTGTCTATGGAAGAGTACATCATAGAGGGGGGTGAAGGTAAGTGGCGATGGAGTAGAGCAAAAGGGGTGGGGGTTGAAAGTAGTCCTGAGTTTAATTTTTTAGTTATATATAGTGACACCTCGGCTTACGAATGAATATTTATGAACTTTTCGGGTTACGAGCCTAATTTCTTCGAAAAATTTGAATCGGGTTACAAACTTTGCCTCGGGAAAGGAGTTTGTTGATATACGTATGGGCTGACCTAGCGCGTGGTGGCATGGTGATCGCGCCTCAGTTTACCAGTGTCTCCTGCCTAGTAAGTATCGCGCCTGAATTCTTTGTAAAGCATTACATTTGTTTTGGGATTTTTGGCTATTTGAACATAAAATTTGTTATGATATATCTTGCCATGAGTCCCAAGAAAGCCAGTGGTAAGGTTCAAGCCAAGAAAACACATGTGAGAATGACCATAGAGGAAAAACAAGAGAGCATTCATAAACATCAAAATGGTGCACAGGTTGTTGAACTAGCTAGGCAGTACAACAAATCTATGTCAACAATATGCACTATACTTGCTAAGAAAAAGGACATTATGAGCATTAAAGTGGCAAAAGGCATATCAACAATCCCGAAACAAAGAACACAAACACTTGAGGATGTTAAAAAGTTTTTATTAATTTGGATACACAACAAGGAGTTAGCAGGTGATAGCATTTCAGAGGCCATCATTTGTGAGAAACCAAGGCATTTGCATGAAGACCTTTTAAAGAAAACCCCTGGAACGAGGGGGAAAAAGATGAATCAAGTTTGAAAATGTGAAAAGTTTGTGTGACAATAGAGCCTCGTAGAAAACTTTTGCTGTGGTCATTACCTGGTGGAATGCACCCAGGATGGAGTATTAGGGCTATACATCTTTTAAATCATAAAAGTAATAAACATTTCCCATCAACCTTACAAACCATATTAACCTATTTTCATGTATTTCCCCCATGTGCATTTTAACAAAGTTACTAAATTGCCTTTATCATTCTGTAAAATTTCAATTACAGTATACTGTATATAATTTTGTTAGTATAAATGGACTGAATATTCTGAAATCACTATTAATTTTACAATTTCAGATTCAAAGGTGGTCTGGACACCCAATTTGGTCAGACAGGTGAAGAGAGCATTTAGGATAGTTCGAAGAGATGAAGATGGTCACAATTGTGTTTGAAGAGGCAAACGCCCCCCTTTGCTCCTGACATTATGTTCAGCCTATTGACCCCTGCATACCTAACACAAGGTAGGTTGAAAACTCCTCCTTCATGTCATTGGTTCATTAGCCAGAAACTTAGGGCCCATGCAGGAATATCCCTAAAAAAAAAAATGTGGCCCCAACAATGCATCCTCCAAGTCTGGAGGATGAGCAGGAGCATTGTCGAGAAGCAGGCCCTTTAGTGTCAAACTTTTCTCTTGCAGATATTTTTTGATGGCAGGGCAAACCACTCTACATCACAGTTTTTCTGCACGTTATATATTTTTTAAAACTTTTGGATTTTCGGAATGATACACGAGCAAGGGTTTAATTTTCAAATCGCCACACAGCACAAGAGTTAGCCTATCCTGACACAAGTTAGCCCAAGTTAGCTTGTGTCCGGGCAGTGACGTCTCCTCTTGGGCAATGTATGTCCTCTTCGGCAATTTTTTCCAGAATAGCCATGTCTCCTCACAATTAAACACTTGTTGTGGAATATATCCATCAATACAGTATCTACAAAATCTTTAAAATCACGAACAAATCTTTCAGCCCCTACTTTCTCTGAGCTGGCACCCTCACCATGCCTCACAACACTATGAATACCACGTCTTTTTTCAAAATTTCTCAAACCATCCCCTACTCACCTTAAACTCTTTCGTATCTGCAAAACTCGTTCTAGGGGTTTTCTTTATAAGATTTTGCATGAAGATTTCATTGTTGACCAAACCACACACTGGAAATTGAATAGACGACGACATTTCGATCCGTCCTGGACCATTATAAAGTCGATTGTGATGAGATGAGGGAAGCAAGAGCATTAAGTAGGCAAGAGAGAGAGGTGAGGAGATGGCAAGTATGTACGTATGTACATGAATAAAACATGTACATACTTATACATAACGTGTGTAAATAGTGTAATAAACACAATAACAGTATTTTGGGAGGAGGAATGTTGGCGAGTAATGTGTTGGAGGAGGGAGGGAGGACTGGCAGGGTGTGGCAGCTCACTCATGTTTTTTGGGCTCACCATACCAACATAGTGGATCGTTATGGTGAATACATACGTAGATGGGTATATACAATGTGTGCATATAGTGTAATAACAGCAAAAACACTGTTTGATTGTAGAATATGTCGCATATACGAGGCCCATAATTTTGAGCATAGCGATGTTCTATACTTTGAATTATATAAATTCCACAAATTACACACTTTTAAATAATATTACAGCAAAAAAAAAGAAGAAATGAATGAGAAACTTCAAAATAATTGCGCAACATTTTATTCGCAGCAACTGCCGTCGCACGGGGTGGCGGGGCCGACAGACCCCCATCGCTCCAACGCTCAGCGCCCATAATTTGCTCAACTTCCCAGCTCCATCGCAGCTAAAGTAAGTCACATACAATATTTTTTGTTTAGGTTCCCCGTGATCAGACTCTGCATTTTAACAATATAAGAAGAGAAAAAAATTTTTTGGAAAGAATTTATTTCTTGTGCACCAGGGTGTTATTTGGAGACAGAGCAGTTCAGTGGTTAACTACTAAATTTTTTTTTCTCCCACACACGCACCCCCGTAGGAAGCAGCCTGTAACAGCTAACTCCCAGATACCTATTTACTGTTAGGTAACAGGGGTCATCCCCTTTTGTACAAAGAATCTGCTAAAGCTTTTAGGGCTAATCTTTGACACTCGTTTGTCTTTGTCGCCCCATATTTTTTACGTCCGAGTTGAATGCTCTAAGGCCCTTAACTAACTTTAGGTCATGTCCCATACTTCTTGGGGAGCTAATCGACACTGCTCTTCTCTTTACATTCCTCTCACTTTCTGTCTAAACTCGATTATGGCCCTGTTTACTCGTCTGCTTCTCCTTCTACCCTTCACCATCTGGACACACTGCATCATACTGGGTTACGGCTCAGCTCTGGTACCTTTCCTTCGACACCTACCCTAAGCCTGTATGTTGAAACTGGCGTCCTGTTTCTACAGGATCGCCATGATCGCTACTGTCTTCTCCACCTTGCACGGTCCTTACAGCACCCTCACTCTTGCTTATGTCATGCCTTGACCTTTACCCATCCTGTGGTTCCTGTTCCCCTTCACCACCTATCTCTTTCTGTACGGTTGTCTCTCTTACAAAATGCTCTTTCAGTTTGTGTTACCAATATTTCCCCTCGTGTCATTCCGTCTTTGCCCCTATGGAGGGGTCCCCGTTCCTAAATTCTGTAAGCCTTGACCCACATGACTAAAACTTTTACCCCTCCTACAGTTCTAAATCACCTTTTCCTTGAACACTTTTCTTCACACTTCCACTCTATTTCCGTCTTCACCAATGGGTCTTAAGTCTGCAGACGGTGTAGGCTACTCTGTTGTTTTTCCTGACTGCACCTTTGTGTCTCCTGCCACCAGAGACTAGCATCTCCATGGCAGAAGTTTATGCTATTCTCTATGCTCTTCATCAACTCTTTTCTCGCTGTCAATCCTCCTCTGTGTTTGTAGTTGACACTTGCAGTGCCCTCATGGCTCTAGAATCCTTTAATCCAGTCCATCCTTTGGTAGTTGAAATTCAACATTGGCTGTTTCTTATCTCCAGTAGATTTAAAACAGTGGAATTTCGCTGGATTCCCACCCATATTGGTGCGTTCTTAAATGAGCGTGCGGACACTGCCGCTAAGGAAGCTATCCGCACCTGTCCCATCTCCCGTAAAGGTATTCCTTATTATGACTTTTACCCAGTTATTCATTTCCCCATTCTTGCCCGTTGTCAGGGTTGTTGGTCTTCTGTTACTGGTAACAAATTGCGTGCTCTTAAGAGTAGTGTGTTCCCGTGGCCTTCCTCCTACCACCGTAACCGGTGGTGGGAAACGGCTCAGAGGCGAGATTGTATATTGGTCATACACGTTTAACACACGGGCACTTAATGGAGCGCTGCCCTGCTTCTTATTGTCCAAACCGTTGTCTCTACATGTCCTGACTTCCAGGACTTACGTGTCTTGCTTCCCGACCATCCCTCACTGTGAATTGTCCCTCGATAAAATTCTTGGTAAATTCAATACCTTTAATATTGTTCGCCGTATGCGTTTTTGTTCTTGTATTGGCGACGTTAGTGATATTTAGCGCACTATGATTATCCCACACATTTGATGGTTTGATAATTACTGTACTGTACAGTACTTTGGTTTGGAATGTATCAAATAAAGTTGTTTCATGTATTCAAATGTGTGAGAAAATCCACTGGGGCTGTGAGATGAAGCGAACCTGTAACAAAGGCATTGCCAGTTGCATACTCTACCACCACTGATGGTAAAAGTCTTACAACTGGATATCTTGTGTGACGGGTTATGGTATCACAGCTATACTGAACCAAGATGGTATGGCTCTCCCTCACATAAATGAAAGAAATGCTGCTGTTGGCCTTGCAGTGTGTAAGTTGCAGGTGGAAACAAATGAAAATTATCAAATAAATAATTAAACAATTTACTGAAATAGTAATGAACAAAAATAACACATGACAATACTTGACTATCATGTAATGCAAAGGTGAACAAGTTAGTATGACCTTAAATGCAAAAAATAAACTATAAGCAATGAATAAAAGTATGAAGATATACTGGTGTTCTGAAGACAGCTACCATACCACCATGGCATCAGTCACACGACGTTGGCTGGAAGTGGACGACGGGTTAGAGACACGAAGGTGATCCTAGAGCACTGAGGGAGAGATTGCCTCTCCAGGGAGGCAGCGCTCTTTATATAGTCCGGCGGTGATGACTCATCCAGTGTCAACACGAGGTGGACATCTGGTCAACTAGCAAACTGCTCGTTGTGGCTGGCGGTGCCTTTGTGTTGAGCTGTACCACTGTCAGTTGAAGGCGGCTAACTGCTTGTTTGTGGGGACAAACTGCCAGTTAGCAGTGGCGCCCGGCTTGCCTCTGAGTCATACCAGGCCGTGCCAGGCCCTGGGGGGTATGGAGAGGTGGCAGGACTGATGACTCTTCTGGGCTGGTGTAGATGTATACTTCCAGTGCAGAGGCATTGAAGGTGAAGGGAAAAGGCAGTTCCACTGCTATGCAGGGGATTCACGTGACACTTGTGAAGCCACAGAAAGTCTGGAGGCCCTACTGAAGCCAGTCCCAGTATTAAATAAAACCCCTGAAGTACACCGGTGAAGGGTAAAGTGAAGGGTGAAGCAAGACCGTATGCCCCAACTTCAGGCACACACAGAAAATCACGTTTTGGTCCCGCCTCTCAACTGTGTATTTGAAGTTGGGGCGTATGGTGTTGAACTGCTTCAGCCTTCACCTGAGTGCTTGTAGGTCTTACGTAAGACGTTGACTCAAGAAGGGGCCTCAAAACTTGCTGTGATTTATGGGGAAATCCGGTTGTAAGACTTTTACAAAGTCAGTAATATACTGTGGTAGAGTATGCAGCTGCCAGTGCCTTGGGCAAGGGTTTACGTCGCCTCACAGCTCCAGTGGATTTTCTGCTTGGTGTATATCAGGTTGTGATTTTGTGTGTGTACCGTATTGTTATGATCGCCGTCTGATAAGTCCTTTCTGGCCTCAAGAGTCATTTTTACCCACCTAGAAAGATTGCAGATGGCCAAAGCAGTTATTTAAGTTAAGAAGGGACAAGTCTTAAACAGAATTTTGCATAATATTTGACTGTAAAGGGGTAAATTGAGGTAGATTGAAAAACAAAATGGTGAACCGGGCAGGCGGTACTCACAATTAGGCGAGTACACTCGGGAACTTTTAAAGTGCAACCAAACATGCTTTAGGCTCTCACAACAAGAGGTGAGTGGTGGTGGCTCAGGTGCTCAGCCAATCAGAGCACCTAAGGAGGGAGGGCAGGAGTGAGAGGGGGGTGGTATGTGGAAGTTTGATGACAGTTGTGTGTAGTTTGTTCATCTTCATTGTAAGTTTCATGGCTTGGTGTGCATTTCCCTAGTAAATTTAATTAGGGAAAAATTCAGGTGTTTGATTTTTTAAATCAACTTTTTAAATGTTGAGTTGTTAAAGCCTCAAAGTGCAAGGAGTTGGTTTGGGAGTATGGCATCCTCATGCTGTTGCGTGGTCGCGTGAGGTAGCAAAGGTGATGTAAAGTTGTGGGGTGTACATGCTTGGGACGTCCTCTCTCGGGATGGCTGGTGTTAGACCTGCGTGTTTGTCGGTTGTTGAAAAGCCGTCATCCTTTGCTGTTGTGGTATTGATTTTACATTGTTCATCTTGTAATTAATACTGTAGTGCGATATCTAGGGCTACCATTTGTAGGTTTAAAATGTCTAATACAAACAGTTGTCCAATGAGTTTTAATAGGAAATATCATCCACCAAGCACCATTGTACAATTATATTAATTGATAGTATATGGATTGTGCAGAACTGCTTAGAATGATCTTTAACCCTTGGCTATATTGGTCATGTCAAATACCTGCACGTTGAATGCTCAAAGACCCTTTCCTTATTCAGTGTTGTCACATACCTCATGGGGGTATGGATAGGCAAACACTCATTCGGTTAAACTTGCCTTGTAGTACTTTCAGAGCTGAGTAATTTGGAATCTGGTTAGCACTTTCCAAATAAATTGACCTTTAAAGTGAATTCCTATTTAGGTTTAAAACATTATACCGAATGAGAAAGTCGGATTATATAGCCGAACACCAGAAATGTTGTTATTCAATTTGGTTGCCTAAAGCACATTCAAGGACTACACATTACATGGCATTCCAGGATTCCTCTATACCTTGCCTTATGCTGTAAACATTGCCACAACCCTGTGTTTTATTGATTTAAATGGCCACAGGGAGGCATACAACACTGCAGATTATGATGTCATTAGTTATCCACTGTGTTGACAAGTGGGCTGACTGATGTTCGTTGACACCTGTATCGTGCTTCAATTTAATTGCCAGGAGATCACCCTCTCACTAGACTCGTCTGTAGGAAGTACAGTATAGTATCTCAAATTACCTTGGATCATAAATAGCATAAGACTTGGGGGTAGGAGAGGGTTGCAGTGTTTGTCATGGCTCTCAGTTGTTCCTGGTATTAGGCAATTTAGTTCTGGAATCATTTTTGTTGGCCAATGTTAAACTTTTTCGAAAGTAGATGTTTTTCTGAAAGGGAAGGGGGGGGGGGGGACCTCTATGCTTGGATACAGTTATCTAAGTGAATACTTAGATTTATACAGTAGAATAACTGCCTTCTTTTCCTTAGTCAAAAAGGTTGCTTGTTTATTTCTAGGGACTTGTATTTTCTTTTATTTTTAACTGCAGCAACTTTCAGTGAATGATAGATTCTTACTGAAAGGACCTTTACTTCATTGTTGTTGCTTTATGGTCATCTCATTGTGTACAGGGATTCCGCGAAGCTTTTGGGGTTAGTCTTTGACACTCGTTTGTCTTGGTCAGCCCATATCTCTTGCCTCCGAGTTGAATGCTCTAAGGCCCTTAACCTCCTTAAGGTTTTGTCCCATACTTCTTGGGGAGCGGATAGGCGCACGCTCCTCTATTTGCACTCCTCTCTCGTCCTGTCTAAACTCAATTATGGTTGCCCTGCATACTCTTCTGCTTCTCGTTCTACTCTTCGCCATCTTGATGCTTTGCACCATACTGGGTTGCGTCTCGGCTCTGGTGGCTTTCGTTCGACTCCCGCCCTTAGTTTGTATGTTGACACTGGCTTTCTCTCTCTTCAGGACTGCCGTGATCGCTACTGTCTTCGCTATCTTGCGCGGTCCTTCCAACATCCTTCCTCTCGCCTCTGTCGTGCATTGACTTTTCCTCCTCCTGTGGTTCCTGTTCCTCTTCATTGTCTCCCACTTTCTGTCCAGTTATCTCGCTTACAGGATTCTCTTTCTGTTCATATTTCTAATGTTTCTCCTCGTATTGTTCCTTCATTATTTCCGTGGAGAGTCCCCCTTCCCAAGTTTTGTACGTCCTTGACTTGTATTACTAAAGCCTTTACCCCATTTACAATTCTGAAAAGCCTCTTCCTTGAGCACTTTTCTTCGCACTCCCACTCTATTTCCATCTTCCCTGATGGGTCTAAGTCTGCGGATGGTGTGGGCTACTCTGTTGTTTTTCCTGACCGTACTTACATGTGTCGCCTCCCTTCGGAGGCTAGCGTCTTTACGGCAGAACTTTATGCTATTCTCTATGCTCTTCGTCTCTTGCTTACTCATTCTTCCTTTGTGGTTGTAGTTGATTCTCGTAGTGCCCTCATGGCTCTAGGGTCCTTTAATCCTGTCCATCGAGATTCAACATTGGCTGTTTCTTATTTCTAGTAAATTTAAATCAGTAGAGTTTTGCTGGGTTCCCAGCCATATTGGTGTTTCAATGAGCGTGCGGATGCTGCCGCTAAGGAAGCTATCCGTTCTTGTCCCATCTCCCGTAAAGGTATTCCTTATTCCGACTTTTATCCTGTTATTCATTCTTCCCCGTTGGCCCTCTGTGGTTGGTAACAAGCTGCGTACTCTCAAACTTAGTGTGTCCCCGTGGCCTTCCTCCTACCACCGTAACCGGCGGTGGGACACTGCTTTGGCACGGCTGTGGGTTGGTCATACCCGCTTAACCCACGGTCACTTAATGGAGCGCCGCCCTGCTCCTTATTGTCCCTCTTACAGTTGTGCATATCCTTGTTGAATGTCCTGACTTCCAGGACGAGCGTGTGTCTTGCTTTCCGACCGTCCCTCGCAGTCACTTGTCCCTCGATAGAATTCTAGGTGAATCGGATACTTTTGACATCGTTCGCCTTATGCGTTTTTGTTCTCGTATTGGCATTCTTGGTGATATTTAGTGCCCTCTGATTATTTAACACTTTGATGGTGCTACATGGCCTTCCCGGTTTGGTGCCTTCTTTTGGTAATTACCTTACCTTCATTGTTGTTTCATTTTAATGTGGTAGTTGTGATATGGATTGTTCTGGCTCACATGCAAGGTCTTGGAATTTTTTCTGTTTTATATTTACAAATAGTAACAAGACTGGCAATTTCTTGAGTTAGAGATCTGCATTAAGGCCTCGATATTATATTCTTTATTTTTTTTATAACATGTTATCAGCAATTTTTGTGGTTGGTAATATTTAGATTCATGTCAGTGATGTATATGACAAGGGTTAAGACCACTTGTGGTATGACAGCATTTTTCCCAGTCATTTCTTTAACAAATGAAAGGGTCCTCGTAACCATTCTTTTGTCCTTTCTACCATGTACCTGTTTGTTGCTTCTTGGTCTTTCATTTGGTACTTTGGCTATTAAAACAATGGCCTTTGGTAATGTTGCAATTACCATTTCTAAAAAAAATGAGCAGGTTCATTAGGCAGGGTTTGTTTTTAGCAAACAAAGTTTTACAAAAAACATTCCATTCCTTCAGGACCTTGCAGATGTTAGGTCAAACTAATTGACAGTACACTGTAATCTGTTTTGCCCTTTCAAACAATGATGGTTTTAATCTAGGTAAAATATTTCAGAATATATGAAGTTTGGCAGACAAATCATTTAAGAGCTTTGATTAAATTTAAGTTACCAAAGACTTTGTGAAAACCATGTTGTATAGATGCTTCAGTGTCACTTTTCTAATGTTTTGTAAATTTAACAATGATTAAATTAACTAAATCATAATTTGTACAAAGCTTAGGTGTTGCATAGCTTTAAATTTACTTTCAAATATGAAAACTAAAATATTGACTAAAGTTTCTTCCACTTTAATATTTCAGACTAATTTGCAATATTTGTTAGTTTATGTAAATTGAGTAGGTAGTCAACTTTTCAATGCATTTTGCATGCACCTATGTAACAAGTTACAAATAGGTGTAAATTTGACCAAGTATTTATTTTCAAAGTAAAAAAAATTTCAGATGTTTAAACATTGCATCAATACAGTAGTAGTAAACAATTTCCAGCATAATCAGGATAAGGTATATAAAGTAGTTTCATTAAGTTTTATTTAATAAGTTTTACATATAAATATTAGATGTATTATAAATACAGTACTATTACTGTTTCAGGTTGTGGGACAGATGCTCCTAGATGAACAGAAGATCCAAAAGGCCAAGACAACTCTAGAGACAATCACCTGTAAAAGAAAAATAAACATTAAACAGGGACACTCCTTTTATTATCACCAATGCCAAATAATAAGCCCAAAAATCCTAACATCCTATCTTTTAAGATAGGCTCAGCAAGGCCTATCCCTTCCTCTGGTTTTATTGCAGAGCATGTTCCCTGAATGGGTGCATTACATCCACCACTTTAGTGCCCTCAACACATTGTACATATGCTTTATTGAAAGCACTGTACAATGCATGCCAGGCACTAAAGTTTTAGATGCATCCACCCATTCAGCAAACAAGCCCTGTGAGAATTAACAATGTAACCATTGTTAAGGGTCCCTAAACCTATGCAAATCTAGTCCATCTATTAGATGGGTAGTAGAGCAAAGCTCTGAAAAAGCCAAGCCAGGGAAGTCTGCAGGACTGCCTGGTCCCCTTTTATGAAATGGGGTAGGAATCAGTACAAACTGCATCATCCCCTGTGGGTTGTAACAGTAGGACATGGTTACACACCTATAAATGGACTAGATAAGAGAAGTAAAATTAGGTCATTGATATAGCTAAAACATCAAATTCAAACTCACCCACTTTTGCAGAGTAAAGGAGCCTCACTCCAAGCCAGTCCATGCATCATAATCACTTTCACCTGAAAAATATTTCAACAAATTAATTTCAGATTTAAAGCCAATCTTGCTTTACTTTTCAAATTAGCATTCAGTACTTTACAAATTCAGATGGAAAAAATTTCTTTAAGGAATCTAACTTTCCTACATATTCTAGTAAAGATCTAATTTAGCAATATAAATATATGTCATTTGAGAAACTATCCACAACTGCACTTCAATGGCAATTTACATTTATCTTTAGCCAATGCTATATTGTTTAAGTTATTACTATTTGTTTACTTTCATGCAAATCTATTCAGATTAACCTTTACTACAACTCACCTGATTCTGTCAGTTGGAAGAGGGACTTCTGGACTTTCCAAACCACATTCTGGAAAACTATATAAATTTAAAACCAAGCTAAAGTAAACATTGAATATTTTTTTTTTTACTTTCAAGGGAAAAATACCATCACTTAGAACAAAACTTTTCCTGCCATTAACTTTGACTCATGATTACCCTTAACAGTGTCATACATTTATAGATTAAAGCTTATTTAACAAATATTAACACACTTTCTCCCCCCCCTTCCTCCCAACTGTTCAGTGTCAAAAGGGAGGGGGGGGGGGGGGTGTCCATTTACTGTACCACTTACATTTTAGTGTGGGCTTCATCCACTATTCTGATGTTAGCTGGAACATTTGTGCCAGCTGCTGGTTTGAAAGGGAGGCATACCATGTGCCAATTCAGGAAGCTTTCCACGTTCCTCACTGCACGTCAGCTCAGGACCTCACTACCATGTTGGGAGGCAGTTGAAGACTAACCAATCAACATCCCAGGCCGGAGAGCAGTGCCAGCTCGGAGAATTTGCCACCTGCAAAAACATTTAATACTCTTAACAATCTACACCATCTATCTCATCTTTACCTAGCCCCCAAACCTTACATTTGTCAGCATTAAACTGCATCTGGTAGTCTTAACCATTTCAAAACTATATAGGCCATCGATATTTTTTATTTGCCAATTCTGCAACTATTGCAGTCTAAACCATAATCTTGCGAATAACCAAGGTCCAAGGAGAGCTTTTAAGCACTACGTACAACACTTCTCCCAACTTAACCCCATTTATACTAATTTCCTTTGGTATAGCCATAACCTAATCAACTTCAGTCAGCATTCCCAATGATCCGAGCCCCTATCAATTTTGTGCCACTATCAAAATCTCTGCTGAAGTCAAGGTACACAAAATCACAAACCTTATCACCATTTCCTCAACCTAATCCATGAACATTTAGTAATAAAACTATGCGATTCATGTATCTAGTTAGGTTTCTCAAAAAGAGTAGAGAAATGGCACTTGCAATGTTAGATTCCAGTAACTTTCCTCACAATACACTAAGCTAATTGGTCACTAACTTAAGCGTTAAAGTTAGTTCAAACTTTTAATTTAAAACTTGATACATTAGGAAATTTCCACGACCGGCCTTTACCCGACATAATTAAATAGGGTAAAAACGGTATATTAAGTGCAGTAAAACTACGGTAAATTCAACATGATAAACTGGCAAACCACTTCGTTCTATTCAATTTCTTTATTTAATCACTTTGTCCGGCTAGAATTTTTAGATTAGATTAAAGGAACACCCTCCCTGGTAACGGCTGAACTAGTTAACCAAATACAAATATTTAGGTAAAATACTTTCATAAAACCCGTCTACTTCCCCCACCAGTAGACTTCTTCAGCTAAAGGCATAATGTAATGTTCCACTTTAGTAAATAAAGACTTAAAAAAACACTACCCCATCTGTGTAGTTACCGGTTACCTGACATTCTACGCTTAAAATAACCCATCTATTCCCCATAATTGTTCGATATAACTTACCTCACACCCGCTGGTCGAGTACACAGCAGTATATATCCTCCTCCATCACTCACCGCGTGGATACTATTTCACTCTGGCCGCAAATTGCCTCAAATCACCTACGTTGTCCATAAACATATATAGAAGAGCAACTGATTGATTGATTGATGAAGATTAAGCCACCCAAGAGGTGGCACGGGCATGAATAGCCCGTAAGTGGTGGCCCTTGGTCAACAGTGGCCATAAGATACAGCTTACGCCATCTGTTGACATCAAATTACACTTATAACAAATTACCCCACAAAATACAACTAACGCCATCTCTGTTTTTTCCAACGCACTATAAATAGCCAAACAGCAACCCATAAGGCGGGTTGTTGTGCTCGGGTAGGAGGTTCCAAGCTCCGCCCACAAGTGGTATGGGGTGCATAATTACTAGTGGCTTTAGGTATTGTATGTACTAGCTCTATCTATAAATCCAATATTATGTTTGTAAATCGACTATTTATGTACTTTCCTGAATAAAATGAACTTTACTAATATCTAATCTATGTGACTAAAACGTAAGAACAACTTTATCTATGCCTTTTTGATAACATATACAATTATAAGCTTTATTAGATAATCTCTATTAATTAAACAATATATCAGAGAGTGTGTAAGGTTCGGTGTTCCATGTGCGTGTCTGTGTCTGTCCCTGTCCCTCTGCTCCTGTCCCTGTCCCTCTGCTCCTGTCTCTGCCTCTCCTCGTTTCTGACATTCTCTGTGTCAGCCTATCTCTGTCTCTTTCCTCGCTCTATCTCTGTCATTCTCTCACTGACTTTGCATATCCTTATCTATATGTCTCTGTGTCTAACATTCTCTCCCTGACTCTGTCTATATCTATTTCTCTGTCTCGATCTTCATCTCTTTCTCTCTCTCTCTCTCTCTCTCTCTCTCTCCTTCTCTCTCTCTCTCTCCTCTCTCTCTCTCTCTCTCTCTCTCTCTCTCTCTCTCTCTCTCTCTCTCTCTCTCTCTCTCTCTCTCTCTCTCTCTCTCTCTCTCTCTCTCTCTCCTTACATACATACATACATACATACATTAGGCATTGTATGCACTAGCTCTATTTATAAAGCCAACAAACTTTGTAAAATCTCTTTATGTATGTACCTTTACCTAAATAAAAATTATTATTATTATTATTATTATATAAGTGGATGGAGCCTTTAGCTGATCCCTTCCTGTGATTGGCTGTGGTGTGAATGTCAACAAAGAGTTTCTACCAATAATATGCCATTAATTATGCACCCCATACCACTTGTGGGCGGAGCTTGGAACCTCCTACCCGAGCACAACAACCCGCCTTATGGGTTGCTGTTTGGCTATTTATAGTGCGTTGGAAAAAACAGAGATGGCGTTAGTTGTATTTTGTGGGGTAATTTGTTATAAGTGTAATTTGATGTCAACAGATGGCGTAAGCTGTATCTTATGGCCACTGTTGACCAAGGGCCACCACTTACGGGCTATTCATGCCCGTGCCACCTCTTGGGTGGCTTAATCTTCATCAATCAATCAATCAGTTGCTCTTCTATATATGTTTATGGACAACGTAGGTGATTTGAGTCAATTTGCGGCCAGAGTGAAATAGTATCCACGCGGTGAGTGATGGAGGAGGATATATACTGCTGTGTACTCGACCAGCGGGTGTGAGGTAAGTTATATCGAACAATTATGGGGAATAGATGGGTTATTTTAAGCGTAGAATGTCAGGTAACCGGTAACTACACAGATGGGGTAGTGTTTTTTTAAGTCTTTATTTACTAAAGTGGAACATTACATTATGCCTTTAGCTGAAGAAGTCTACTGGTGGGGGAAGTAGACGGGTTTTATGAAAGTATTTTACCTAAATATTTGTATTTGGTTAACTAGTTCAGCCGTTACCAGGGAGGGTGTTCCTTTAATCTAATCTAAAAATTCTAGCCGGACAAAGTGATTAAATAAAGAAATTGAATAGAACGAAGTGGTTTGCCAGTTTATCATGTTGAATTTACCGTAGTTTTACTGCACTTAATATACCGTTTTTACCCTATTTAATTATGTCGGGTAAAGGCCGGTCGTGGAAATTTCCTAATGTATCAAGTTTTAAATTAAAAGTTTGAACTAACTTTAACGCTTAAGTTAGTGACCAATTAGCTTAGTGTATTGTGAGGAAAGTTACTGGAATCTAACATTGCAAGTGCCATTTCTCTACTCTTTTTGAGAAACCTAACTAGATACATGAATCGCATAGTTTTATTACTAAATGTTCATGGATTAGGTTGAGGAAATGGTGATAAGGTTTGTGATTTTGTGTACCTTGACTTCAGCAGAGATTTTGATAGTGGCACAAAATTGATAGGGGCTCGGATCATTGGGAATGCTGACTGAAGTTGATTAGGTTATGGCTATACCAAAGGAAATTAGTATAAATGGGGTTAAGTTGGGAGAAGTGTTGTACGTAGTGCTTAAAAGCTCTCCTTGGACCTTGGTTATTCGCAAGATTATGGTTTAGACTGCAATAGTTGCAGAATTGGCAAATAAAAAATATCGATGGCCTATATAGTTTTGAAATGGTTAAGACTACCAGATGCAGTTTAATGCTGACAAATGTAAGGTTTGGGGGCTAGGTAAAGATGAGATAGATGGTGTAGATTGTTAAGAGTATTAAATGTTTTTGCAGGTGGCAAATTCTCCGAGCTGGCACTGCTCTCCGGCCTGGGATGTTGATTGGTTAGTCTTCAACTGCCTCCCAACATGGTAGTGAGGTCCTGAGCTGACGTGCAGTGAGGAACGTGGAAAGCTTCCTGAATTGGCACATGGTATGCCTCCCTTTCAAACCAGCAGCTGGCACAAATGTTCCAGCTAACATCAGAATAGTGGATGAAGCCCACACTAAAATGTAAGTGGTACAGTAAATGGACACCCCCCCCCCCCCCTCCCTTTTGACACTGAACAGTTGGGAGGAAGGGGGGGGAGAAAGTGTGTTAATATTTGTTAAATAAGCTTTAATCTATAAATGTATGACACTGTTAAGGGTAATCATGAGTCAAAGTTAATGGCAGGAAAAGTTTTGTTCTAAGTGATGGTATTTTTCCCTTGAAAGTAAAAAAAAAAATATTCAATGTTTACTTTAGCTTGGTTTTAAATTTATATAGTTTTCCAGAATGTGGTTTGGAAAGTCCAGAAGTCCCTCTTCCAACTGACAGAATCAGGTGAGTTGTAGTAAAGGTTAATCTGAATAGATTTGCATGAAAGTAAACAAATAGTAATAACTTAAACAATATAGCATTGGCTAAAGATAAATGTAAATTGCCATTGAAGTGCAGTTGTGGATAGTTTCTCAAATGACATATATTTATATTGCTAAATTAGATCTTTACTAGAATATGTAGGAAAGTTAGATTCCTTAAAGAAATTTTTTCCATCTGAATTTGTAAAGTACTGAATGCTAATTTGAAAAGTAAAGCAAGATTGGCTTTAAATCTGAAATTAATTTGTTGAAATATTTTTCAGGTGAAAGTGATTATGATGCATGGACTGGCTTGGAGTGAGGCTCCTTTACTCTGCAAAAGTGGGTGAGTTTGAATTTGATGTTTTAGCTATATCAATGACCTAATTTTACTTCTCTTATCTAGTCCATTTATAGGTGTGTAACCATGTCCTACTGTTACAACCCACAGGGGATGATGCAGTTTGTACTGATTCCTACCCCATTTCATAAAAGGGGACCAGGCAGTCCTGCAGACTTCCCTGGCTTGGCTTTTTCAGAGCTTTGCTCTACTACCCATCTAATAGATGGACTAGATTTGCATAGGTTTAGGGACCCTTAACAATGGTTACATTGTTAATTCTCACAGGGCTTGTTTGCTGAATGGGTGGATGCATCTAAAACTTTAGTGCCTGGCATGCATTGTACAGTGCTTTCAATAAAGCATATGTACAATGTGTTGAGGGCACTAAAGTGGTGGATGTAATGCACCCATTCAGGGAACATGCTCTGCAATAAAACCAGAGGAAGGGATAGGCCTTGCTGAGCCTATCTTAAAAGATAGGATGTTAGGATTTTTGGGCTTATTATTTGGCATTGGTGATAATAAAAGGAGTGTCCCTGTTTAATGTTTATTTTTCTTTTACAGGTGATTGTCTCTAGAGTTGTCTTGGCCTTTTGGATCTTCTGTTCATCTAGGAGCATCTGTCCCACAACCTGAAACAGTAATAGTACTGTATTTATAATACATCTAATATTTATATGTAAAACTTATTAAATAAAACTTAATGAAACTACTTTATATACCTTATCCTGATTATGCTGGAAATTGTTTACTACTACTGTATTGATGCAATGTTTAAACATCTGAAATTTTTTTTACTTTGAAAATAAATACTTGGTCAAATTTACACCTATTTGTAACTTGTTACATAGGTGCATGCAAAATGCATTGAAAAGTTGACTACCTACTCAATTTACATAAACTAACAAATATTGCAAATTAGTCTGAAATATTAAAGTGGAAGAAACTTTAGTCAATATTTTAGTTTTCATATTTGAAAGTAAATTTAAAGCTATGCAACACCTAAGCTTTGTACAAATTATGATTTAGTTAATTTAATCATTGTTAAATTTACAAAACATTAGAAAAGTGACACTGAAGCATCTATACAACATGGTTTTCACAAAGTCTTTGGTAACTTAAATTTAATCAAAGCTCTTAAATGATTTGTCTGCCAAACTTCATATATTCTGAAATATTTTACCTAGATTAAAACCATCATTGTTTGAAAGGGCAAAACAGATTACAGTGTACTGTCAATTAGTTTGACCTAACATCTGCAAGGTCCTGAAGGAATGGAATGTTTTTTGTAAAACTTTGTTTGCTAAAAACAAACCCTGCCTAATGAACCTGCTCATTTTTTTTAGAAATGGTAATTGCAACATTACCAAAGGCCATTGTTTTAATAGCCAAAGTACCAAATGAAAGACCAAGAAGCAACAAACAGGTACATGGTAGAAAGGACAAAAGAATGGTTACGAGGACCCTTTCATTTGTTAAAGAAATGACTGGGAAAAATGCTGTCATACCACAAGTGGTCTTAACCCTTGTCATATACATCACTGACATGAATCTAAATATTACCAACCACAAAAATTGCTGATAACATGTTATAAAAAAAATAAAGAATATAATATCGAGGCCTTAATGCAGATCTCTAACTCAAGAAATTGCCAGTCTTGTTACTATTTGTAAATATAAAACAGAAAAAATTCCAAGACCTTGCATGTGAGCCAGAACAATCCATATCACAACTACCACATTAAAATGAAACAACAATGAAGGTAAGGTAATTACCAAAAGAAGGCACCAAACCGGGAAGGCCATGTAGCACCATCAAAGTGTTAAATAATCAGAGGGCACTAAATATCACCAAGAATGCCAATACGAGAACAAAAACGCATAAGGCGAACGATGTCAAAAGTATCCGATTCACCTAGAATTCTATCGAGGGACAAGTGACTGCGAGGGACGGTCGGAAAGCAAGACACACGCTCGTCCTGGAAGTCAGGACATTCAACAAGGATATGCACAACTGTAAGAGGGACAATAAGGAGCAGGGCGGCGCTCCATTAAGTGACCGTGGGTTAAGCGGGTATGACCAACCCACAGCCGTGCCAAAGCAGTGTCCCACCGCCGGTTACGGTGGTAGGAGGAAGGCCACGGGGACACACTAAGTTTGAGAGTACGCAGCTTGTTACCAACCACAGAGGGCCAACGGGGAAGAATGAATAACAGGATAAAAGTCGGAATAAGGAATACCTTTACGGGAGATGGGACAAGAACGGATAGCTTCCTTAGCGGCAGCATCCGCACGCTCATTGAAACACCAATATGGCTGGGAACCCAGCAAAACTCTACTGATTTAAATTTACTAGAAATAAGAAACAGCCAATGTTGAATCTCGATGGACAGGATTAAAGGACCCTAGAGCCATGAGGGCACTACGAGAATCAACTACAACCACAAAGGAAGAATGAGTAAGCAAGAGACGAAGAGCATAGAGAATAGCATAAAGTTCTGCCGTAAAGACGCTAGCCTCCGAAGGGAGGCGACACATGTAAGTACGGTCAGGAAAAACAACAGAGTAGCCCACACCATCCGCAGACTTAGACCCATCAGGGAAGATGGAAATAGAGTGGGAGTGCGAAGAAAAGTGCTCAAGGAAGAGGCTTTTCAGAATTGTAAATGGGGTAAAGGCTTTAGTAATACAAGTCAAGGACGTACAAAACTTGGGAAGGGGGACTCTCCACGGAAATAATGAAGGAACAATACGAGGAGAAACATTACAAATATGAACAGAAAGAGAATCCTGTAAGCGAGATAACTGGACAGAAAGTGGGAGACAATGAAGAGGAACAGGAACCACAGGAGGAGGAAAAGTCAATGCACGACAGAGGCGAGAGGAAGGATGTTGGAAGGACCGCGCAAGATAGCGAAGACAGTAGCGATCACGGCAGTCCTGAAGAGAGAGAAAGCCAGTGTCAACATACAAACTAAGGGCGGGAGTCGAACGAAAGCCACCAGAGCCGAGACGCAACCCAGTATGGTGCAAAGCATCAAGATGGCGAAGAGTAGAACGAGAAGCAGAAGAGTATACAGGGCAACCATAATTGAGTTTAGACAGGACGAGAGAGGAGTGCAAATAGAGGAGCGTGCGCCTATCCGCTCCCCAAGAAGTATGGGACAAAACCTTAAGGAGGTTAAGGGCCTTAGAGCATTCAACTCGGAGGCAAGAGATATGGGCTGACCAAGACAAACGAGTGTCAAAGACTAACCCCAAAAGCTTCGCGGAATCCCTGTACACAATGAGATGACCATAAAGCAACAACAATGAAGTAAAGGTCCTTTCAGTAAGAATCTATCATTCACTGAAAGTTGCTGCAGTTAAAAATAAAAGAAAATACAAGTCCCTAGAAATAAACAAGCAACCTTTTTGACTAAGGAAAAGAAGGCAGTTATTCTACTGTATAAATCTAAGTATTCACTTAGATAACTGTATCCAAGCATAGAGGTCCCCCCCCCCCCTTCCCTTTCAGAAAAACATCTACTTTCGAAAAAGTTTAACATTGGCCAACAAAAATGATTCCAGAACTAAATTGCCTAATACCAGGAACAACTGAGAGCCATGACAAACACTGCAACCCTCTCCTACCCCCAAGTCTTATGCTATTTATGATCCAAGGTAATTTGAGATACTATACTGTACTTCCTACAGACGAGTCTAGTGAGAGGGTGATCTCCTGGCAATTAAATTGAAGCACGATACAGGTGTCAACGAACATCAGTCAGCCCACTTGTCAACACAGTGGATAACTAATGACATCATAATCTGCAGTGTTGTATGCCTCCCTGTGGCCATTTAAATCAATAAAACACAGGGTTGTGGCAATGTTTACAGCATAAGGCAAGGTATAGAGGAATCCTGGAATGCCATGTAATGTGTAGTCCTTGAATGTGCTTTAGGCAACCAAATTGAATAACAACATTTCTGGTGTTCGGCTATATAATCCGACTTTCTCATTCGGTATAATGTTTTAAACCTAAATAGGAATTCACTTTAAAGGTCAATTTATTTGGAAAGTGCTAACCAGATTCCAAATTACTCAGCTCTGAAAGTACTACAAGGCAAGTTTAACCGAATGAGTGTTTGCCTATCCATACCCCCATGAGGTATGTGACAACACTGAATAAGGAAAGGGTCTTTGAGCATTCAACGTGCAGGTATTTGACATGACCAATATAGCCAAGGGTTAAAGATCATTCTAAGCAGTTCTGCACAATCCATATACTATCAATTAATATAATTGTACAATGGTGCTTGGTGGATGATATTTCCTATTAAAACTCATTGGACAACTGTTTGTATTAGACATTTTAAACCTACAAATGGTAGCCCTAGATATCGCACTACAGTATTAATTACAAGATGAACAATGTAAAATCAATACCACAACAGCAAAGGATGACGGCTTTTCAACAACCGACAAACACGCAGGTCTAACACCAGCCATCCCGAGAGAGGACGTCCCAAGCATGTACACCCCACAACTTTACATCACCTTTGCTACCTCACGCGACCACGCAACAGCATGAGGATGCCATACTCCCAAACCAACTCCTTGCACTTTGAGGCTTTAACAACTCAACATTTAAAAAGTTGATTTAAAAAATCAAACACCTGAATTTTTCCCTAATTAAATTTACTAGGGAAATGCACACCAAGCCATGAAACTTACAATGAAGATGAACAAACTACACACAACTGTCATCAAACTTCCACATACCACCCCCCTCTCACTCCTGCCCTCCCTCCTTAGGTGCTCTGATTGGCTGAGCACCTGAGCCACCACCACTCACCTCTTGTTGTGAGAGCCTAAAGCATGTTTGGTTGCACTTTAAAAGTTCCCGAGTGTACTCGCCTAATTGTGAGTACCGCCTGCCCGGTTCACCATTTTGTTTTTCAATCTACCTCAATTTACCCCTTTACAGTCAAATATTATGCAAAATTCTGTTTAAGACTTGTCCCTTCTTAACTTAAATAACTGCTTTGGCCATCTGCAATCTTTCTAGGTGGGTAAAAATGACTCTTGAGGCCAGAAAGGACTTATCAGACGGCGATCATAACAATACGGTACACACACAAAATCACAACCTGATATACACCAAGCAGAAAATCCACTGGAGCTGTGAGGCGACGTAAACCCTTGCCCAAGGCACTGGCAGCTGCATACTCTACCACAGTATATTACTGACTTTGTAAAAGTCTTACAACCGGATTTCCCCATAAATCACAGCAAGTTTTGAGGCCCCTTCTTGAGTCAACGTCTTACGTAAGACCTACAAGCACTCAGGTGAAGGCTGAAGCAGTTCAACACCATACGCCCCAACTTCAAATACACAGTTGAGAGGCGGGACCAAAACGTGATTTTCTGTGTGTGCCTGAAGTTGGGGCATACGGTCTTGCTTCACCCTTCACTTTACCCTTCACCGGTGTACTTCAGGGGTTTTATTTAATACTGGGACTGGCTTCAGTAGGGCCTCCAGACTTTCTGTGGCTTCACAAGTGTCACGTGAATCCCCTGCATAGCAGTGGAACTGCCTTTTCCCTTCACCTTCAATGCCTCTGCACTGGAAGTATACATCTACACCAGCCCAGAAGAGTCATCAGTCCTGCCACCTCTCCATACCCCCCAGGGCCTGGCACGGCCTGGTATGACTCAGAGGCAAGCCGGGCGCCACTGCTAACTGGCAGTTTGTCCCCACAAACAAGCAGTTAGCCGCCTTCAACTGACAGTGGTACAGCTCAACACAAAGGCACCGCCAGCCACAACGAGCAGTTTGCTAGTTGACCAGATGTCCACCTCGTGTTGACACTGGATGAGTCATCACCGCCGGACTATATAAAGAGCGCTGCCTCCCTGGAGAGGCAATCTCTCCCTCAGTGCTCTAGGATCACCTTCGTGTCTCTAACCCGTCGTCCACTTCCAGCCAACGTCGTGTGACTGATGCCATGGTGGTATGGTAGCTGTCTTCAGAACACCAGTATATCTTCATACTTTTATTCATTGCTTATAGTTTATTTTTTGCATTTAAGGTCATACTAACTTGTTCACCTTTGCATTACATGATAGTCAAGTATTGTCATGTGTTATTTTTGTTCATTACTATTTCAGTAAATTGTTTAATTATTTATTTGATAATTTTCATTTGTTTCCACCTGCAACTTACACACTGCAAGGCCAACAGCAGCATTTCTTTCATTTATGTGAGGGAGAGCCATACCATCTTGGTTCAGTATAGCTGTGATACCATAACCCGTCACACAAGATATCCAGTTGTAAGACTTTTACCATCAGTGGTGGTAGAGTATGCAACTGGCAATGCCTTTGTTACAGGTTCGCTTCATCTCACAGCCCCAGTGGATTTTCTCACACATTTGAATACATGAAACAACTTTATTTGATACATTCCAAACCAAAGTACTGTACAGTACAGTAATTATCAAACCATCAAATGTGTGGGATAATCATAGTGCGCTAAATATCACTAACGTCGCCAATACAAGAACAAAAACGCATACGGCGAACAATATTAAAGGTATTGAATTTACCAAGAATTTTATCGAGGGACAATTCACAGTGAGGGATGGTCGGGAAGCAAGACACGTAAGTCCTGGAAGTCAGGACATGTAGAGACAACGGTTTGGACAATAAGAAGCAGGGCAGCGCTCCATTAAGTGCCCGTGTGTTAAACGTGTATGACCAATATACAATCTCGCCTCTGAGCCGTTTCCCACCACCGGTTACGGTGGTAGGAGGAAGGCCACGGGAACACACTACTCTTAAGAGCACGCAATTTGTTACCAGTAACAGAAGACCAACAACCCTGACAACGGGCAAGAATGGGGAAATGAATAACTGGGTAAAAGTCATAATAAGGAATACCTTTACGGGAGATGGGACAGGTGCGGATAGCTTCCTTAGCGGCAGTGTCCGCACGCTCATTTAAGAACGCACCAATATGGGTGGGAATCCAGCGAAATTCCACTGTTTTAAATCTACTGGAGATAAGAAACAGCCAATGTTGAATTTCAACTACCAAAGGATGGACTGGATTAAAGGATTCTAGAGCCATGAGGGCACTGCAAGTGTCAACTACAAACACAGAGGAGGATTGACAGCGAGAAAAGAGTTGATGAAGAGCATAGAGAATAGCATAAACTTCTGCCATGGAGATGCTAGTCTCTGGTGGCAGGAGACACAAAGGTGCAGTCAGGAAAAACAACAGAGTAGCCTACACCGTCTGCAGACTTAAGACCCATTGGTGAAGACGGAAATAGAGTGGAAGTGTGAAGAAAAGTGTTCAAGGAAAAGGTGATTTAGAACTGTAGGAGGGGTAAAAGTTTTAGTCATGTGGGTCAAGGCTTACAGAATTTAGGAACGGGGACCCCTCCATAGGGGCAAAGACGGAATGACACGAGGGGAAATATTGGTAACACAAACTGAAAGAGCATTTTGTAAGAGAGACAACCGTACAGAAAGAGATAGGTGGTGAAGGGGAACAGGAACCACAGGATGGGTAAAGGTCAAGGCATGACATAAGCAAGAGTGAGGGTGCTGTAAGGACCGTGCAAGGTGGAGAAGACAGTAGCGATCATGGCGATCCTGTAGAAACAGGACGCCAGTTTCAACATACAGGCTTAGGGTAGGTGTCGAAGGAAAGGTACCAGAGCTGAGCCGTAACCCAGTATGATGCAGTGTGTCCAGATGGTGAAGGGTAGAAGGAGAAGCAGACGAGTAAACAGGGCCATAATCGAGTTTAGACAGAAAGTGAGAGGAATGTAAAGAGAAGAGCAGTGTCGATTAGCTCCCCAAGAAGTATGGGACATGACCTAAAGTTAGTTAAGGGCCTTAGAGCATTCAACTCGGACGTAAAAAATATGGGGCGACAAAGACAAACGAGTGTCAAAGACTAGCCCTAAAAGCTTTAGCAGATTCTTTGTACAAAAGGGGATGACCCCTGTTACCTAACAGTAAATAGGTATCTGGGAGTTAGCTGTTACAGGCTGCTTCCTACGGGGGTGCGTGTGTGGGAGAAAAAAAAATTTAGTAGTTAACCACTGAACTGCTCTGTCTCCAAATAACACCCTGGTGCACAAGAAATAAATTCTTTCCAAAAATTTTTTTTCTCTTCTTATATTGTTAAAATGCAGAGTCTGATCACGGGGAAACTAAACAAAAAATATTGTATGTGACTTACTTTAGCTGCGATGGAGCTGGGAAGTTGAGCAAATTATGGGCGCTGAGCGTTGGAGCGATGGGGGTCTGTCGGCCCCGCCACCCCGTGCGACGGCAGTTGCTGCGAATAAAATGTTGCGCAATTATTTTGAAGTTTCTCATTCATTTCTTCTTTTTTTTTGCTGTAATATTATTTAAAAGTGTGTAATTTGTGGAATTTATATAATTCAAAGTATAGAACATCGCTATGCTCAAAATTATGGGCCTCGTATATGCGACATATTCTACAATCAAACAGTGTTTTTGCTGTTATTACACTATATGCACACATTGTATATACAGTACCCATCTACAACAATACAATTTATACAATACAATTTTATTTAGGTAAGGTACATACATACAATAAATATTTACAAGAATTGTTTGACTTATAGGTAGAGCTAGTACATACAATGCCTAAAGCCACTATTACGCAAAGCGTTTCGGGCATAAAACGTATATAAAACATCTACGTATGTATTCACCATAACGATCCACTATGTTGGTATGGTGAGCCCAAAAAACATGTGTGAGCTGCCACACCCTGCCAGTCCTCCCTCCCTCCTCCAACACATTACTCGCCAACATTCCTCCTCCCAAAATACTGTTATTGTGTTTATTACACTATTTACACACGTTATGTATAAGTATGTACATGTTTTATTCATGTACATACGTACATACTTGCCATCTCCTCACCTCTCTCTCTTGCCTACTTAATGCTCTTGCTTCCCTCATTTCATCACAATCGACTTTATAATGGTCCAGGACGGATCGAAATGTCGTCGTCTATTCAATTTCCAGTGTGTGGTTTGGTCAACAATGAAATCTTCATGCAAAATCTTATAAAGAAAACCCCTAGAACGAGTTTTGCAGATACGAAAGAGTTTAAGGTGAGTAGGGGATGGTTTGAGAAATTTTGAAAAAAGACGTGGTATTCATAGTGTTGTGAGGCATGGTGAGGGTGCCAGCTCAGAGAAAGTAGGGGCTGAAAGATTTGTTCGTGATTTTAAAGATTTTGTAGATACTGTATTGATGGATATATTCCACAACAAGTGTTTAATTGTGAGGAGACATGGCTATTCTGGAAAAAATTGCCGAAGAGGACATACATTGCCCAAGAGGAGACGTCACTGCCCGGACACAAGCTAACTTGGGCTAACTTGTGTCAGGATAGGCTAACTCTTGTGATGTGTGGCGATTTGAAAATTAAACCCTTGCTCGTGTATCATTCCGAAAATCCAAAAGTTTTAAAAAATATATAACGTGCAGAAAAACTGTGATGTAGAGTGGTTTGCCCTACCATCAAAAAATATCTGCAAGAGAAAAGTTTGACACTAAAGGGCCTGCTTCTTGACAATGCTCCTGCTCATCCTCCAGACTTGGAGGATGCATTGTTGGGGCCACATTTTTTTTTTTAGGGATATTCCTGCATGGGCCCTAAGTTTCTGGCTAATGAACCAATGACATGAAGGAGGAGTTTTCAACCTACCTTGTGTTAGGTATGCAGGGGTCAATAGGCTGAACATAATGTCAGGAGCAAAGGGGGGCGTTTGCCTCTTCAAACACAATTGTGACCATCTTCATCTCTTCGAACTATCCTAAATGCTCTCTTCACCTGTCTGACCAAATTGGGTGTCCAGACCACCTTTGAATCTGAAATTGTAAAATTAATAGTGATTTCAGAATATTCAGTCCATTTATACTAACAAAATTATATACAGTATACTGTAATTGAAATTTTACAGAATGATAAAGGCAATTTAGTAACTTTGTTAAAATGCACATGGGGGAAATACATGAAAATAGGTTAATATGGTTTGTAAGGTTGATGGGAAATGTTTATTACTTTTATGATTTAAAAGATGTATAGCCCTAATACTCCATCCTGGGTGCATTCCACCAGGTAATGACCACAGCAAAAGTTTTCTACGAGGCTCTATTGTCACACAAACTTTTCACATTTTCAAACTTGATTCATCTTTTTCCCCCTCGTTCCAGGGGTTTTCTTTAAAAGGTCTTCATGCAAATGCCTTGGTTTCTCACAAATGATGGCCTCTGAAATGCTATCACCTGCTAACTCCTTGTTGTGTATCCAAATTAATAAAAACTTTTTAACATCCTCAAGTGTTTGTGTTCTTTGTTTCGGGATTGTTGATATGCCTTTTGCCACTTTAATGCTCATAATATCCTTTTTCTTAGCAAGTATAGTGCATATTGTTGACATAGATTTGTTGTACTGCCTAGCTAGTTCAACAACCTGTGCACCATTTTGATGTTTATGAATGCTCTCTTGTTTTTCCTCTATGGTCATTCTCACATGTGTTTTCTTGGCTTGAACCTTACCACTGGCTTTCTTGGGACTCATGGCAAGATATATCATAACAAATTTTATGTTCAAATAGCCAAAAATCCCAAAACAAATGTAATGCTTTACAAAGAATTGAGGCGCGATACTTACTAGGCAGGAGACACTGGTAAACTGAGGCGCGATCACCATGCCACCACGCGCTAGGTCAGCCCATACGTATATCAACAAACTCCTTTCCCGAGGCAAAGTTTGTAACCCGATTCAAATTTTTCGAAGAAATTAGGCTCGTAACCCGAAAAGTTCATAAATATTCATTCGTAAGCCGAGGTGTCACTATATATAACTAAAAAATTAAACTCAGGATTACTTTCAACCCCCACCCCTTTTGCTCTACTCCATCGCCACCTACCTTCACCCCCCTCTATGATGTACTCTTCCATAGACACCTACCTTTGCCCCCCTCCTCCCCTCTACACCTCCATCATCACCTACCTTCACACCCCCTCCCTTCTCCTCCTCCATCGTCACCTTCCTTTCACCCTCCTCTATGATGTACTCTTCCATAGACACCTACGTTCACTGCATATAATGCTCCCCTCTACTCCTCCATCGTCACCTACTTTCACCCCCCCCCCCCCTCCGCTCTACTCCTCCAGGGTCGCAGACAATTTCACAAGCGTGAGAACTACGAGTTCTCTAACCACTCTCACACTCCTACTCTCTCACCAGTGAGGGGGAGGGAAGGAGGGAGGAAATGAAGGAAGAAAGGTGGGGGAGAGAGAATAGGCAGGGGGAGGAGGGCCTAGATACATTTCTTCCATATAGATAGGTAGACTGAGGGAGAGCTGCTTGCCAAGAGCCCTATCAGACAGGCTTCCTATTCCTCAACCCTCCCTAATATGCCACATCCTGGTCAGGACAACTTGCTCGATTGTTATTCTTGGTGTGACTCGAGAACTGACCTCGAGGCGGGGCATGGGCATGGATTATCTCCCTGGGGCACGCACCTCCCTGCCCCAGCTCTCTCTCTCTCTCACATAATCTATCAAGGGTCTAACATGAGGTCATTGTGCCTACCAGAAGTGTATATGTCCAAGGCTGGCCACCTGTCTGGACCATTCAAATGTATAAACACGTAATTAGTCTATTAAAATTATATATAGTGCTACAATTATAAATTAATTTGTTCATGGTCATTCGTTTATCAGTATTTTAATATGAGGTATATATACGCATGTATGTATATGTTGACGTACACATATATGATTATGTGTATGGAATGATTATGATTATGTGTATGGAATGATTATGATTATGTGTAATCATATATGATTATATCTAATGGAATGCATTAGTAAGTGATGTGGTGGAGGCTGACTCTATACACAGGTTCAAGTGTAGATATGATAGAGCCCAATAGGCTCAGAAACCTGTACACCTGTTGATTGACAGTTGAGAGGTGGAACTAAAGAGCCAGAGCTCAACCCCAGCAAGCACAATTAGGCGAGTATATGAACGAATGCACATGTACACTTTCAAATGAATTAAGATACCTTGAGATACACAATGACTTAGTTTAAATAGTTTAAACACATTATGGTACTGATTTTGACATGCTGATGTCTGGAAGGGAGAGGGGGTGTGGGGGGTTATTGTCTGAGGTGGAGGACCAGAGGAGGGGGTCAGTGGAAGGATGGTGCCTGGAGGGATGCCATTGTTCTAATGGTTATGAAAACAATTATTGATGGCAGGAATTCAGTGGGTGTGTACTTCACCCGCACCATCACCATACTGTGCCCTGCTACAACCCCCCCCCCACTCCACCCATGCTGTGCGGGGCGTATTACACATTATGGGATAACCGACTGTCTGTCCATTCCTGTCTGCTCGTTATGCTGCCCTTCCTTTTGAAAATTGTCTGCTTTATCGACTTCCTTCAAGACCACACGTTAGCCTCTTATCACGCCCTCTTACCACTCTCGGGGAGCCGGCTCGTCTATACAATAGTTACCACTCAGCCCCCAAGGTGAAAGAGTGTCCGGGCATATGACTTGTTACGTGTACTTATTTGCGATTCGTTTGGGCTGTCACGTGTGGTGATTAGTGTTGGGTAAGGCTAGGCCAGGTCAGGTCAGACTAGGCCAGGTCAGACTAGGCTAGGTAAGGCTAGGCCAGGTCAGGTCTGGTCAGGTCTGGCTAGGCCAGGTCAGACTAGGCTAGGTAAGGCTAGGCCAGGTCAGGTCTGGTCAGGTCTGGCTAGGCCAGGTCAGGCCAGGCCAGGCTAGGCAGGGTGAGAGAAGTAAAGCGGCAGGTACTAACGTTTCCGAGAAAGTAGCGGCGGTAGTATATTGTTGATTTAGATTCGACGACATCCTGAAGCTAGTAGGTGGCGGCCTCATCGCTCTCGAACTTCTTGTTGTTGTAGGGGATACGAGGCACACCCAATATGGGGACTGGTCAAGTCGTATACTGCAATTTCGGATACCGGGCTAGAAACAACTTCGTTCACTGAGAAGTTTGTACATACAAATCATTCCGTTCGTATATGCGCTGGTTTGTGTTCGCTGTTGTTCTCGTCTGAATAAATATATGGCACTTGTTCATATAATTAGCGCTTCCATTATTAGAATTATTTATCCATTATTAGAATAACAAGGTGCAAACCATACCCCCTTACAGTTGAAATCTATTTATTTATATACAAGAAGGTACATTGGGTTGCGAGAGTACATAACATATATTAAGAGGTACATTGTAGCAAGATTTGAGATTAAAGGATTTAAGACTAACACGTTTAGAAACAGGGCGCCCTCGAAGGAGGCTATTATTTGTTATGCACCCCATACTCAACCAGTAAGTAGTGGAGCAAAACATAGATTACATGGTCATAAAGTCTTAATCAGATTACATGGTCATAAAGTCTTAATCAGACCAATTCAATTCAATTTCTTTCTTTATTATGCACCCCATACCCATCCCGTGGGCGGTGGTGTAAAGGATTACAGAGGCACATAATCGGTTCAGGAACTGAACCCTCTAGTTCGTTTAGCTAAGCAAATAACAATTTGTGACGTAGTTACAAAATTATTAATATTATATATACATGTACACACTCTCATACAAACATACATGTACATATATATATATACGTATACATATATACATACACATACATATCTAATCACCTACACAAATACACACATCAATAATCTTAGTGTCACAAGTGATCAACAAGAGGCTCTCGACCGGGCGGGACTCGAAACTTAAATTAAAATTGCTATATCATTGGTCTCCAACATGATATATTTCCTTTGATGCACTCACAATAACGATTATAGCTCTGTCTTTCTGGAGGCATGTAATATTTTAGGCTTTATTAGCGTATCTTTGTTAATTACACAACATATTGGCAAGTGCGTAGGCGTCTGCACTCCATGACCGAAAAGTTACTGAACGCCACTATAAAAACATATATATCTTCACTTGACCTTTAAATATGTCTAATGTAATGTATTTAAAATAAAGCTTATATTTCTATCTTTCTTAAGACGTGTAAAACATTTGTGTTTATTAACGAATTTACGTAAAATAAACATTCTTCTGAGAGAGTTGCTCTGTCGCTCAGTCTATGCGGGGGTCGGAGCTCGGGATTATTAAAATACACGAATCTTCATTAGAACTTTAATTATGTCTATGATAAAGTGTTTAAAATGAGCCTTATATTCCTATCTTTCTTGAGGCATATAAAAAATTTACGATTATTTACAAATTTACGTGAAATAAGCATTGTTCTGAGAGAGAGTTGCTCCGTCGATCGATCTGTCCGGAGTCGGAGCTCGGCTATTATAAAAGTACACGTATCTTCGCTTTAAATTTAAATATGCCCATGGTAAGGTATTTAGAACGAAGCTTATATATCTGTCTTTCTTGTGACATATAAAACTCTTACGTTTATTAAGGAATCTGCGTGAAATAGGCATGGTTCTGAGATGAATGCTGCGGTTTTCGAGTTTGACGAGCGATGAAAACTGCCACTTTTATACAACTACAAATATCTTCGGTTTTACTTAAAATATTTGTCTGGTAGAGGTTTTACATATAGATCGCGTTTCTGTCTTTCTTCTGACTAATAAATAATTTTGGTTTAATCAGTTATCAAGATGTTTTCAACAATATTCTTTCAGCGTTCGTCTTTTCCAACTTGGGCGACCCTTTTGGAAGCGCGATACTTGGGTTAACCCATCCTATAGTTGGGTCTGTTTCCAACTGGGGTTCGAATATACTTAAGAAAGGCATCCGAGACTACAGTAGACGATTTGACCATTCCCCCCCCCCCCACCCCACCGCCAAGGATCAGCTGACGCCATAAACACAACATGCTTCCCTGCAGTGCAGCAAATATCTCTCGGTGTGTGTTTAGTCGCCGCTCTTCTATCTACACCACAAGGCAATGAACTCTTTTGAAACCTTGTCATTCTCAACATAAACACGTCTCCCAACATTAGTACTAGTGCAGTCATCGGGGAGGATAAAGACGCTTCACGCAAACTGCAATTACAATCAAGAAGACGAACAGTGTGATGAAGAACTGGACTTTTGTTCATGAGTTTGATAACGGTACAGAGTACTTGCCAGGATTTAATTTACTCGTGTTTGTAAGGTCCTAAATGCTTAACGATATGGCATACCAGACGGTAAAAACGTCCCGTGAAGATTACTTGGGAAGGCTGAAACGTTTCATACAGTCGTCAAGTGATGTAGTCAAGAAATTTTCCTTAGAGATGGGCTGGAGATCATCACTCGACAGAGCCATGTCACAGCCAGAAGAATCATCATCATTTAATTGTACTCGGGTATGTTACTATATTGTATGTTACTAATTAATATTGTGTATTGTGTTCCGAACCATAATGGAACCTGACTCAAGTATCAATTGGGTCAACCCATGTGTTCGATTTCCAAAAGGATCGCCCATGTTGGAATAGGCGAGTGTCCCAAGAATATTTATTTATTTATTTATTTATTTATTTATTTATTTATTTATTTATTTATTTATTTATTTATTTATTTATTTATTTATTTATATATATACAAGAAGGTACATTGGGTTTGTGAGAATACATTGGATAGTACAGTATTTACATTCTTGTAAAGCCACTAGTACGCACAGCGTTTCGGGCAGGTCCTTAATCTAGCAGATAATTTTAAGTAGGTAATTTCAATCAGAATTGATAAATGATAAAGATACATTACAAGAGAAAAATGAGATGAGAGAGATAAGTAGGTATATTAAAGCATATTGTTATATTAAAGCTCTGATTGATTACATTGACAGCTTGATTAGTAATTTAAACAAGGTTAATAGACACCATACAGCAGATTGACAGCACATATAAGACAGCAATGATCACAATGGTAAAGATGTTCAAATTGGGAACATAAAGGTTGGGAGATTGGGTAGCAATTGATACAGTGCAATTTTAAGGCAAAAAGTGAAAAACTATGAAGATGAAATTAGGTACTTTTTAGTATTGATTTTGAATGATGTAAAAGTTGGACAGCTTTTCAATTCAGTAGGGAGTGAGTTCCATAAACTGGGTCCCTTTATTTGCATAGAGTGTTTACACAGATTAAGTTTAACTCTGGGGATATCAAAGAGATATTTATTTCTGGTGTGGTGATAATGGGTCCTATTACATCTGTCCAAGAAGAGTTTCAGACAAGGATTTGCATTTAAGAACAGGGTTTTGTAAATGTAGTTGACACAAGAGAATTTGTGGAGTGAGATTATGTTTAGCATGTTTAGGGAGTTAAACAAGGGGGCTGTGTGTTGTCTGAAAGCAGAATTTGATATTATTCTGATAGCAGATTTTTGCTGGGTGATGATGGACTTGAGGTGGTTTGCAGTGGTTGAACCCCATGCACAGATACCATAGTTGAGATAGGGATAGATTAGTGCATAATATAGAGAGATGAGAGCAGAGTTAGGAACAATATCTGATTTTGGAGAGTATACCAACTGTTTTAGAGACTTTCTTAGTTATGTGTTGTATGTGGGTACTGAAGTTGAGTCTCTTGTCTAGGAATATGCCAAGAAACTTTCCATCATTTTTATTGCTAATGTTTACATTGTCAATCTGAAGCTGAATTGCATTTGTAGATTTGCTTCCTGTTGTTGAAAACATCTTAATAACTTACTAACCAAAAATCTTTTTATGTCAGAACACAGAAACAGGATCTATTATGTGAAACCTCTATAGGACAATATTTAAAGTAAAACCGGAAATATTTGTAGTTGTGTGAAAGTTACATTTTTGATCGTTCGGTGAGGTCGAAACCCTGCAATATTCCCCGCATCTCGGAACAATGCTTATTTCACGCAGATTCGTTAACCACCATGCTGTGGCGAGTTTGTGGAATTCCCTCTGTGCGCATGAAATAAAGTGTTCCCAAAAAATAATTTTTTCTTCGTAAAATGATAAATTCCCTTCCCTAAACATGTCTATGTAAAAATAAATACCAAATTCCACTTACTTTGGCTGTGGGGATGTGGACAAGGTGCGTTGTGACGTCATCAGAGCCTGGTCGCCAGTGCATAAATCTCCCAGACATGGTCGCGCGGGCCATTCAAGCACTAGGTATTGCCACAAATATATTTTCAATTATTAAGTAGGTTTTAATATTAATATTAAAATATATTTCCAATGTGGTTTTATTTGTTTTTTTTTTATCGTATACGATGCATATTTGTGTTCTTTACAATATGTATACAGTAGAATGTTCATAATGTTCCATGGAAACTGTGATACATGTGTCAATAATGTGTCCACAATAAATGTTTATTGTTGCAATAATACTTGTTAAAAATTCACTAAAATTACAATATGTACAGTTTCACAAACAATTTACACAGTAACACACTGTATTACACACATATTATAGAGGCTATTCAGTTTGGAGACGTGACAGGAAAACTAGGAAGGGAGGAGGAGTGGCTGTACTGGTGAAAACACACCTGAAGGTAAGAGAGTTAATATTTGAAAACCCTCGAGATATTGACATAATGGCATTGCAGATCTGGAATCAGGATGATAAGCTGATAATTTTAAATGCCTACAGCCCACCAGCAAGCAACACATGGACAAAGGAAGAACTGGATGACAAACGAGAGGGCCTCATAATGGTCATGAGAGATATTATTGCACAAGCAGATAAAGATAAATCACGACTGCTGATACTGGGGGACTTCAACTTTAAAGCAATAGACTGAGAGGCCTATGAAGCAAGAACAGAGGACTTTTGGACATGCAGATTTGTGAACCTCATTCTGGAGACATTCTTGTATCAACACACAAAGCAGGCCACAAGAATGAGGGAAGGAGATGTACCGTCAGTACTGGATCTAGTATTCACCAGGAAAGAAGAAGAGATATTTGACATTCAGTACCTTCCTCCCTTGGGAAAGATGATCACGTCCTGTTAGACATTAATTATGCTTTAAGATATCATCTAGAAGAAAATGGGGACATTGAAACAGTTGATAAACTTGATTTAAGGAGAGGTCACTATGGGAAACTTCAAAATTTTTTTAATGAGTGTAAATGGACAGACTTGTTGCTAGGCAGGGAAGTTAATGTAAATAAATGTAAATGTAAATAAATGTAAATGTAAATAAATGTAAATGTAAATAAAGTATGCCAAATTTTTAAAAATATACGAGGATAGGCACACAAACATTCATACCAAAACCCAAAATGCAGGGCAGAAAACAGGATTGGTTCAGCAGAAATTGTGAGAGCTTTCATTTTTCATTTTATACCCGCATTTTGGGTGAGGTGATATGTTACAACAGTTTTGGATGAGGTGAACAAAACTTTCAACACAGGATAGAACACGAAACAATGGGTATTGAAGGTAAGAATGGAAGTAATTGCAGAGGCCTATTGGCCCATATTTCTTGATGCTTCTATATTGGAGCGGAGTCTTGAAGTGGGTAGAATATAGTTGTGCATTAATTGGCTGTTGATTGCTGGTGTTGACTTCTTGATGTGTAGTGCTCGGCTGCTGGCCTACCTCGACGACTGGCTGGTCTGGGCTCTCAGCCGGTCCTCTTGTCAGCTCGCTAGGAATTTGGTTATTTCCCAGCTTGCCGGGTTTGGGTTCTTGGTGAATTGGAGGAAGTCCCATTCAGTTCCATCCCAGATTCGGACTTGGCTGAGGCTTATTTGGGACCACTTCCTTGTCTCTCCCCCTGGAGTCTCCCCTTAGGCTGCGGTCCCGCCTTTGCCTATTTCTGGGGGGCTCCTGGGTCACTCGGCAGTTGCTCGAGGGTATGTACTCACCTAGTTGTACTCACCTAGTTGTGTTTGCGGGGGTTGAGCTCTGGCTCTTTGGTCCCGCCTCTCAACTGTCAATCAACTGGTAATTACCTAAGTGTAATTACCTAAGTGTAGTTACAGGATGAGAGCTACGCTTGTGGTGTCCCGTCTTCCCAGCACTCTGTCATATAACGCTTTGAAACTACTGACAGTTTTGGCCTCCACCACCTTCTCACCTAACTTGTTCCAACCGTCTACCACTCTGTTTGCGAAAGTGAATTTTCTTATATTTCTTCGGCATCTGTGTTTAGCTAGTTTAAATCTATGACCTCTTGTTCTTGAAGATCCAGGTCTCAGGAAATCTTCCCTATCGATTTTATCAATTCCTGTTACTATTTTGTATGTAGTGATCATATCACCTATTTTTCTTCTGTCTTCTAGTTTTGGCATATTTAATGCCTCTAACCTCTCCTTGTAGCTCTTGCCCTTCAGTTCTTGTACAGATTCCTGAGCCTACTGGGCTCTATCATATCTACATTTGAAACTGTGTATGGAGTCAGCCTCCACCACAACACTACTTAATGCATTCCATTTCTTAACTACCCTGACACTGAAAAAATTCTTTCTAATGTCTCTGGCTCATCTGGGTACTAAGTTTCCACCTGTGTCCCCTTGTTCGTGTTCCACCCGCACTAAAGAGTTTGTCTTTGTCCACCCTGTCAATTCCCCTGAGAATTTTGTTGGTGGTTATCATGTCTCCCCTTACTCTTCTGTTTTCCAGGGTTGTGAGGTTCAGCTCTCTTAGCCTTTCCTCGTAACTCATTTCTCTCGGTTCCGGGACCAGTCTGGTGGCATACCTCTGAATCTTCTCTAACTTCATCTTGTGTTTAACTAGGTATGGACTCCAGGCTGGAGCTGCATACTCCAGGATTGGTCTTACATAAGTGGTATACAGGGTCCTGAATGATTTCCTTACACAAGTTTCTAAAGGCAGTTCTTATATTGGCCAGTCTAGCATATGCTGCTGATGATATCCGTTTGATGTGGGGCCTCTGGGGACAGGTTTGGTGTGATATCGACCCCCAGATCTTTCTCTCTATTTGACTCTTGTAGGATTTCACCTCCCAGATGGTACCTTTTGTTCAGCCTTCTGCTCCCTTCGCCTAATTTCATTACTTTACACTTTCCTGAGTTGAACTTTAGAACGGAATGGACGGTCGATGCCGACTCCTTCAATTGGCTCTGCCCGTCGTTTGGGCACCCGGATGTGGACCTTTTTGCGTCTGCATAGTCGAGGTGTCTTTCGGTATATGTAGCACCCTTCCCCAGACTGTGACGCCGTCGTGGTCGATGCCTTTTGACAGGACTAGTTGAGGTGGGGGTTCCTGTACCTCTTTCTCTTTCTCCCAGTTCAGCTGTTGTTCCAGGTCCTGGCTCGCTTGGAGACTTACCAGGGGAGAATAGTCCTCTTGGCCTCTTGGTGGCGGGCCCAGCCTTGGTTTCAGGCACTGCTTGCTCGGTGTCCGCACCCGGAAGTTTTCCCGTGGCTCCGCCTCTTTCAGCAGATCGGTCTGGTCTGTCACGTGGTTGGTTCGATCTTCTTCTCGAGTCTTGGCGTTTGGTCTTTTTGACTCTGGTCTATCAACATCTGTATGGTGATCAGGTAGCGTCCTTGATGGTGTCCCACCTGCGGGCTTCATCTTGGCGGCAGTATGAATGAAAGGTCCTGGCGGACCTTTCATTTCATTCTCTTGCTTCGTAGGTATTCTTTGCTCTCGGTTCGGGTTGCATTGTCTTTTTCTCTTATGGTTATTTCAGGACTCATCTTGTGCCTAATACTGTTCCCCTCATATCATGCGGTGCTGGCGGAGCAGCTTCAGCTTGCTTTTGATATTGATGTTAGTTCTGTGCCATTTCGCAAGTTGTCTCGTGCATTGTTTCATCTCAAGTCCTGGTCCTTGGATCGGATGCTTTCCTTTCTCTCTTCTCCTCGGTTTGTTGTGGGCCCCTTCGGTTCAGGATTGTTTTTCCAAGGCTCTCTTTTTTTTTTTTTTTTTTTTCCTGTTGGCATTGGCCTCTGGGATATGGGTTGGGGAGCTTCATGCTCTCCTCTGGCGCTGGGGTTTCTGCTCTTTCGGTCCCCGTGATAGGTTTGTTCCCTTGCAGCTGTCTCCTTTTCTGGCGAAGAATGAGACGGCTGCTTTCCGGAGGGGTCCTTGGGTTGTTGATGCTTGGTTGGTCAGGCCGGAGGTGCATTGTGTGTTGTGTCTGGTTGCGTCTTTCTGCCGTTATTTGCACGCCACGACTTCCATGTCCTGGGATGCACTTTGGGTTGATCCGGTTTCCCTTCTTCCCTGTTCCATTGTGTGGGGTCTCTCAGGTCGTCCACAGGGTTATTCGGTCAAGCAAGCCTGCGGTCTATCCCAGTGCCCACGATGTTCGTAAGTGCTCTTGCGGCCAACTTTGGCAACATGTCTTGGGCTGACATTCGGACATGGGGGTTTTTGCAGGGTCGAACAGGGTCCTGGCTGCGCGTTACTTAATGTTCTGGGTCCTCGTCGGGCCTGTCGCTTTTGGTCAGTGGTTGCAGCCAGTTGTTTCAGCTTCGCGTTAAGTAAGGGACAAGAGGGGCTTACACCTCCCTGGGAAGGGGGCTGCTGTGCAGACGGCGGTGCGGCGACGTGGTGACGTCATGCTCATTTGCCCGTTTTTTGTTTGGGGAGTTCTGTCCACTAGTTCAGCTCTCAGTAGCAATTTCTTAACCAGAATAGGGGTTTATTTTGGGATGCTTAACTCTCTGGGCTCCTGACACGGTCGATGGCAGACATAGAATGCTTCCAACCACATTTTTTTTTTTTATAGGCCATTACTCCTCGTGTGTTAAAAATTCACTAAAATTACAATATGTACAGTTTCACACACTATTTACCCAGTAACATACTGCATTACACAGTACTTTGGAAGTGAGTAATAATCAACGAAGTAGTCCATGGTACACAGCGCGACTTCGCTCTCGTTGCACCAGGTACAGATAGATTTTCGCTTCCTGTTTCTTCGTTCTGTGTGCTTGCAAATAATGCATTCACGTGCACCCTTGGCTTTAGTACCTGTAGGTGGTATGTAGCCATGCTTGTAAAGAGTAAGGTAGTCTTGAAAAGATTATAGGAAAAGATCAATTTGTAAGGTAGTTGTGAAAAGATCGCTTTGTAAGGTCCCACACAGGAAGAGATTCAGCCAACCTCAAAGAGTGTCTATTAGTCCAGAAGAGATTCAGCCAGCCTCAAAGAGTGTCCGTCAGTCAAGAAGAGATTCAGCTATTCATGAAAATATTTATGGAAAACACCACCATGGAAGCCACTAACACTGTTTATCTATGCGACTTGTATCAGATGCATCATCACTGAACGCAGAAAACGATTCATATATGTATCATCTATATAAATTGGAGATAGCATAGGTGGGCAAGGGTGGCACTCAGAGCTACAACTGGATACACTCACTGTATCGTTGTCATAGGTGCTGTATCACTTGCATCCGATCTTTGTGTGAGGTCCTTATTGCACCTAGGTTCACCAATATTATGACTCTTATGTTCTTCAAACAATAAGGATTGAATTTCACCGACAGCGCGCAATCTTTCAACACTGTGTCGGACAGGTGTTTGGGAGCCAGAGGCGTGTGTGCCACCCATGGTTGCTCACTCAGTACTAACCCAGCCAGCAGTCCTAGGGCATTCTGGGAATTTTTTCCAAGATGGCTTAGCATAGAAGAGAGATCATAGCTTAGCATAGATGCATAGGCGAGATAAAACGCCTAAATTATTGGAATTGTCTCAAAGGTCTCCAAATGTACTCTCTAGAAAGGAGACGAGAGAGATACCAAATAATATACACATGGAAAATACTGGAGGGCCAGGTCCCAAATGTACAAAGTAAAATAACAACGTACTGGAGTGAACAATATGGAAGAAAATGCAAGATTGAACCAGTGAAGAGCAGAGGTGCCATAGGCACAATCAGAGAGCACTGTATAAACATCAGAGGTCCGCAGTTGTTTAACGTCCTCCCAGTGACTATAAGAAATATTGCCGGAACAACCGTGGACATCTTCAAGAGAAAACTGGACTGTTTTCTAAGAGAAGTTCCGGATCAGCCGGGCTGTGGTGGGTATGTGGCCCTGCAGGCCGCTCCAAGCAACAGCCTGGTGGACCAAACTCTCACAAGTCGAGCCTGGCCTGGGGCCGGGCTTGGGGAGTAGAAGAACTCCCAGAACCCCATCAAGCAGGCTGCCTCTCACTGGAGGTCCTAAGAGTCCATTTTGTACACAACCAACCTCGCACACATTTAGAATGGGTACGAAAAAATAAGAGTTTTCTCGGTTGGCGCAGTTTCCCACCGACCGAGAATAATCGGTTGGCACAATTCAGTGGTTAAAGAACAAGAGATCATAGATTTAAACTAATGAAACAAGACTGCCGGAGAAATGTAAGAAAATTCACTTGTGGAAATAGAGTGGTCGACGGTTGGAACGAGTTAGGTGAGAAGGTGGTGGAGGCCAAAACCATCAGTAATTTCAAAGCGTTATATGACAAGAGTGCTGGGAAGTTTTGGACACCACGAGTGTAGCTCTCATCCTGTAACTACACTTATATAATTACACATACAGTAATTTCAATATCTTTATTTTGTATTCTATTTTACAGTGTTTTATATAATTACACATACAGTAATTTTAATATCATTATTTTGTATTCTATTTTACAGCGTCGCTGGTCATCTGGAAAGGGTATGAATACACAAATGCACAATGAGTACAGTGCTGAGCCTTTCCTGCCTTCAGACTTTGTCTCCTCAGCATCCAACATTGTCACTATTGGTATGAAGTAATGTTTTATCCTGACTCTTTTTATGAAGACTTACCACATGATGCTAAGAAATATAATAATAATATTAACCATAATAATGTACTAATGTGTACATTGGTTTGAATATTAGGAAATTTTTGTATATCAATATTTTTTGTCAATTGCTTTTGTATGCAGATTCTGGGGAGAGCCCCTTCGGCTTCCCGTAGCTATCCGGGCAGATATGAATGTTTTAAACCCTGGCATCAGTCAGTGAATGGAGTTCTTAGGCCTACTGAAGATGAGCCAGAACCTGGCTCCCTCAGAGAGGCACGAGGAGCAATGGCCTATAGAAACTCCAATGTGGCTGGAAGCATTCTATGTCTGCCATCGACTGGGTCAGGCACCCAGAAAGGTAGGCGCCCCAAAATAAACCCTATCTGGTTAAGAAATTGCTACTGAAAGCCGAACTGTTGGACAGAACTCTGCAAGTGAGAAATGAGCAAACGAGCATGACATCACAACCTTCACCGTGCTGCTGTCTGTGCAGCTTCCTCCTTCCCGGGATTGGGAAGGGGGAGGGGGGCTCCAGACCCCATTGCCGCCTATCCACCTCCAGGTCTGTGGCTGATGTGAGACTTGGCGGTCGTGCGACTCTGACTCCAGAAATTTTCTAGTGCTGTGCCTTGTGATATGGTCCTGTCCTGTAGTGGTGTGCGAGCTAGGAGGATTTTCACAAGTACTCAGGCTGCATGCGCCTAGGGTTACCTTCCCTAAGTACCCTGTAAGTACAGTACTACCTTTGCAGCTTGGGTGTTATCTTCGACAAATTGCTTGGGTTCTACCTCCTTGGGGTCTTTTGCTGCTCGGTGATTACTCGCCCTTGGGGTCAGCTAGGGTGTTTCATGCACCACTGTTTGTCTCAGGGTAGGGGTAGTTTTCGTCACTGGTAAGGGCGCGAGGTCTTGTGCAGCTTGTTTTCACCATAATACAGCAGCCCGCTATGGGGCTGGGTCATTGTGCTCTTGTGGGGTTTTTCTTTTATTTTTGTTCCTGACTGGTGGGGTGTCTGCCCCATGGTGTTGATACCTCTTAATATATATTGGTGGCCCTTCACTAGGTCCCTGTGAGTGTACACGTCCCAAGGGTTCAGCTATTAGTAGTTTGCTTGGTAGTTTGGAGTGCCAATTAGCAGTACCTTGCCTGGGCTTCCCATTGCAGAGCTTCTAAGGGCCCTGGATACCCCACGTTAGGGCTCAGTGGTCCGATGGCTGCGTCCCCTGAATCCTATCACACTTCGTGCGAGTTTGAAGATTGATCTGTCCTCTTGTCTCAGGATGACAAGTTGTGCAGTTTTCCTACACCAGTTGAACCTCTGTCGTGCTGCCTGTTGGGTCGGTGACTCCTTTGACTCCTGCGAGTAGTGTTCCTTGCTTGTTCTCCAGTTCACTCAATCCATTAATCTTGATATTTGGGTGCAGGCGGCTTCAGCATTGCATGCGCATTGTAGGCTGCTGCCGCATGCTAGGTTGTTTGCTCACATGGACTGTCAGATTTTGGTTATACGGACCCGGACTTGGGGGGGGGGGGTTATCTTGAGGTTATCTTGAGATGATTTCGGGGCTTTTTAGTGTCCCCGCGGCCCGGTCCTCGACCAGGCCTCCACCCCCAGGAAGCAGCCCGTGACAGCTGACTAACACCCAGGTACCTATTTTACTGCTAGGTAACAGGGGCATAGGGTGAAAGAAACTCTGCCCATTGTTTCTTGCCGGCGCCTGGGATCGAACCCAGGACCACAGGATCACAAGTCCAGTGTGCTGTCCGCTCGGCCGACCGGCTCCCTTCCCGGGGTCCCGCTAGTCACCTCGACTTTGGTTTCATCCGCGCCCCCCCTTATCCTACCCCTGCTATTGTTTGTCCAGTTCCTCCCCCCTCCCCCCCCCCCCCCCCCTGCACCTGGCTCCAAAACGTCTGAGGGTTTTGGAGTCGGGGCAGGGTTTAGTTGGTGGTGAGACTCGGGCTGTTTCAGTGGATGGCCCTTCAGATGTGACAATGGAGGCATTTGAGCCTGTTACTCCTGCTGGTGCTTCTGGGTCTGACCAGTGAGCCCCCTTCGTTCCAGCTTTTCTAGTAGACTCTGCCTTCTCTTTTGAAGCGGAGGGTTTGGAGGACGGCTCGGCCCCGGGTCCTGGTGTGAAGGTTCCCAGAGCGGGGAGGGGCTGACTTGGGGGGCTTGGGCCACGTTTGACCCCACTTGGGTTTTGGTACTCTCTGAGCAGGGCTTGTTGTTGCAGGGGATGGGTTTTTTTTGTCCCCCCCGTCCCTGTACGAGTTTGATGTGGCATTAGCTCCACCCCCGGGTTCGGTTCCGGGTTCCCTTGGGTACTTCGGTCCCTTCCTTCTGGAGGCTTTTGGTCTTACGCATCCTGCCCCATGATATGCAGTAGGCCTTTGCGGCTTACCTCCTGCATGACCCAGATTACGCCTCGATAATGGATCCTGCCTCTTATGAGTTTGGTTCTTCCTTTCCTTAATGGGTACGTTACGAGGTTCCAGAGTCATCTTGGTTAGCAGATTATCCTATCTTTTTCATTGAGGGTGTAGCATACGTTCTGTCGGTTCTGCGCGCTTGACTGGTGAGAGGCCCTGACGGTTTTTCAGGTTTACCTGGGGAGCGAGTTTGAATGCCTCATTGAATGTTTGTTCGCCCCTGCCTTTCCTCGGGATGTCAGCCTGGTACAGTTTCACGTGCAGGATTCCTCCCTTTTGGCTGCTCTGGTTGCTGAGGACTTGTGCATCCATGGCTATTTGGCTTCGGTCTTGCGTTTCTTTTCCCCTCTTGAGCTGTCTTTGGACAGGCTTGAGGAGGACATGTAGGCACTCGGGCTGATCCTGGGTTGGCGCGCTGGTCTCGGTGGTGCGGGCGTCGGCTGCTCTGTTAAAGCTGTTTGCGCCGATCTTGCAGGAGGCAGTGTCTGTTCTTTACTTCTGGTCTTGCATCTCATCAGGCAGTGCTCGCTCAATCCTTGGAATTTGCTTGGGCCCTGGCTCTTAGTTTTCTATGCCATTTTGTCCTTTGCTGTTTGCAGAGTCTGAAGTGGTGCAGTATCTGCAAGTGGCTTCTTCTAGTTGTCGTCCCATGTCGGATTTGTTGGTTCTCCAAGGGACCCATGGGGGGGTCTTCTCGGAAGGGTCATGCCAGGGCTCCGGGTTCCTCCCGTTGTGGTAGGCTAGTGGTGCCAGTTTCGGAACTGGCGCAGCCTTTGGAGGCAACGACAACTGGTCGGCATGGTGATCATTTTGCTCATAAGTCAACTTCTTGTAAGGAACGTCGGCCCTTTCGTGGTTCATCCCATTGACGAGGCGATTGGGGGGGGGGGGATGGCTCGCGCTGCTTGCTCATGCCTGTTCCCATGATTTGTGGGCTTTTCGAGTCGTTTCTTGCGGCCTGTGGTGGTGTTGGGTGGTTCCCTCCTCCTTCGAGGGATTCAGGGCTGGCGGGGCAGACCTCTTCTGCTCTGAGGCTCTGCTATGGCTGCTGTCCTGCTTTCAGCTGTTTCTGGAGCGCTCCCGGGTTATTCTTCTGCTCTGAGGCTCTGCTATGGCTGCTGTCCTGCTTTCAGCTGTTTCTGGAGCGCTCCCAGGTCACGAGGTAGTTGTACTAAGGTTTGTGCGGGAGTCTAAACTCTACCGTGTTGGTCTACCCGTCAGGCCGGGTTTGGCTTCGTCAGCTGTTGTGGTTTCTTTGGAGACGCCTCTTCCGCCTCTCTTGCTTTCGCTGGGTTTCGCCTCCGGGTGTCTTACGTCAGTTGCTTCGGGTTTCAAAGGGTTCAGTGCCTTGGCGCCTACCTGAGACCTCTCTCAATGTGTTCATGAATGCATCGTCTCTTGGCTGGGGCTTTGTGACCAGTGCTCACCAGGCCGGCCAGGGGGCAGTGTGGTCCGTCCTTCTGTCAGGCCTACAGCACAGTGCGGGAGTTCGCGGCCGTGTGGATATCGCTCGGGAGGGTTCGGGTCACTCGCGGATCAATGATCTGGCTCCATTCGGATTGCTCTCCAGTGGTTCATTGTCTGAACTGAGGGGTTCGATGCAATCCTTGGCTCTTCGGAGGTGGTCACTTCGGGTGACTCGTCTCGTCTTCGGGTTGGGGAGCTTCATGCTCTTCTCTAGCGCAGAGGTTTCTGTAATTTTGGTCCTGGTGGTAGGTTTCTTTGTTTGCAGCCGTCTCCTTCTTTTCTGGCGAAGAATGAGACGGCTGCTTTCTGGAGTGGTTCTTGGATTTTTGTGATGCTACGTTGGTTCGGCCGAGAGTGCATCATGTGTTGTGTCCGGTTGCGGCTCTTTGCCGTTAGCTGCGCGCCACGGCCTCGGTGGCTGGGGACGCACTTTGAGTTGACTCATTTTCCCTGTTCCAGGGTTCAGGTCTCCCAAGTCATCTGCAGGATTATTTGGTCCAGGCAGCCTTCTGTACCTGGACCACAGGCTGGGTCTGATGTCCAGGTAGCCTGTGGTGCCTGGTCCGAATACCGAATAATGACGTTTGTAAGTTTGCTGCATTGGCTGCTGTGTTTGATCATATGTCTTGGGTTGACATTCGGGCACAGGGTTTTTGGAGGTCGAACAGGGTCTTGACCGCTCGCTACCTAGTGTGTGTTCCTGGCCCTAGTCGAGCATGTGTTGCATTGGGTCGACAGTTGCAGCCAGTTAGTTGTCTCAATTTCGAGTTGAGGAGCGAGTGGCAACCGTTACTCGGGTAAGTCCCTCTTGTATTATCTTTGGTTAACCCTTGTGCTGCTAAGGGTCCTCTTGTATTATCTTTGGTTAACCCTTGTGCTGCTAAGGGTCATAATGGCTTCAACACCCACAGGCGCAACAAAAAAAAATAACAAAAAATTCTTTCGTCTTATAAAAGTGTTCATTTGTGTTCCCTAATCACGGGGAAAAAAAATCGTAGGTGGCATATTTTGGGTGCAATAGAGCGGGGAAGTGTGGCAAAAAAAAAAAAGAGGCGTTGGCAGAGCAGTCGCCAGACGAGGTCTGCTCCGCCCGAGCTGTCAGGCGGCAGTTGCCATAAAGATATTATTATCTAATTATTTCAATGTCTGATTTTTTCTTTGTTTTTTGCAGTAATATTATTCAATAGTGTGTATTGTGATATATTTATATAATAAAATGTGTGAACTATCACTGTAATCAAAATTATTGTGTTCATTTTAGTGATTCCATAATTATGTTCATAAAACAGTAAACAAATAGTTTTGCTGTTATTACACTATATACACACATGTTATATACAGTGGGGCCTTGACTTATGTTATAAATTTATGGGCTGATATGGGGGGGATGGAGTATTATGGAGAAGGGCCAGCAGTTAGAATCAAGATGTAACAGAGTAGTGACACAATTAGGCCTGGCCCCCAAGGAACATAGGTTCCTGTTTATGTCTTAAGGTTTTAGAACAGGTCTGTCGTCTGGGATACAATCAACTACGCCACTACAACAGGAGTAATGGATACACCTCAAAAAACTAACTTATTTATTAAACTCTCTTAACAACCCCCATATACATTAAATAACAATAACTACTTAACCACACTATATTACTTTAAAAGCCTTGGTCCACCTAGGCAGGATACAAGGTTTTACAATTAGGACAAGCTAGGGTAAAGTCTACTAGTGAAGAACTTTTAAGCTTGAGGTAGCTTAGGGTAATGAGCCCACGTGGTACCCTAACACAACACAACCCTTAGGGATACCCAAAACACTGGCTTATACTACACAATATCTACACAAGTCTTACAATTCCAGTAGTATGCACGGTTACACATGAAGGTACTTATCTTAGTAGTTACAGGAACTTAAGGTAAGGGAAAGGGAGAAGGAGGAAGAGAATCAAGGCAGAGTCGCCACAGAAAGTTGTGGACACCACGTTGCCAGACCAGAGAAGAACCTCAGCCTGCAGTCTGAGCTCTCTCCAGCTGACTCGCTGCCGGCCGACTACTCAGCTAATCGTACAGCAGCCCTCAATCCAAGTTTACTCAGACCTACTTTACTAATGCTTTCTATTCATTTGTAAACATAGTTGATCACTATTTTATTAATTAATAATCAACCACCAGCTCAGTCTTATTATGCTCTGTGAGAAACAATATTCATCTTACGTTTGGCAAGGGTGACGGGGATAAGGCATACTCCAAGTTTTAAGGGTCCCTGATATAAATATTATTGTAATTAAATATCCTTCTCACATGATCCAATTCTATGAATTATTGTAAGGTAAATATTTAAGAGCGCAAATTGACCTCTGGTTTCCATCTGAGGAACCCAGGGTCGTAACAACTTACGATGGTAATCCGTTCCCAGAGACGGATCGTAAGTCGAAATATTGTAAGTTGAAGCGATTTTTCCCATAAGAAATAAAGGGAATTGAATTAATCCGTTCCCCACCCTCCAAAATATTAACTTACAAATATATTTTATACTGAATACAATGTTTTTTTCTAACTACAATACAGTGCATATGGTTATCTTACCTCTATGGAGGACTCATGATACGTATGGAAGATGGTGAGGAGGGGGTAGGAGGAGAGGTGTTACTGTTTGGAAGGGGAGTCCCTTCCATTATAACATCAGGCAGTGATGACTTCTCTGGGGTACTCTCTCCTACGTTTTGCCTGCATACCACTAGGACCTGGTTGTGATTCACTGCTTGTTTGTCTCACTAAAAACGTTTCCAAAGATTTTTGTTTTCCATGTGTTTTAATTTTTGTCTGTAGTGAGGCATCACAGTGTCATTAAAAAGGTTAAGGCAATGGCCTACTGCACCGTGATTTGGGTGAGCTGTTTCAGCAAAAGTTTGCAATTTTCCCCATGCTGCACACATTTTCTTAATTAATGAGGAAGGGACATTCTGTACTGTCTCCTCCTCCCCTGAAGAAATTTCCTCGGTTGTCTCTTGTTGCTGCTCCTTTTGAAGTTCTTTGATGGTCAGTTCTTCGCTGTGTTCCTTCACCAGCTCGCAACACACAACACTCGGGACACTATGAATGCCACTTCTTTTTCTAAATTTCTCAAACCATCCCCTGCTTGCCTTAAACTCTTTCACATTTGCATCACTCGTTCCAGGGGTTTTCTTTAGTAGGTCTTCATGCAATTTCCTTGCTTTTTCACAAATGATGGCCTCAGAAATTCTATCACCAGCTAACTTCTTGCTGTGTATCCAAATTAATAATAACTGTTCAACATTCTCAAGTGTGTGTGTTCTATGTTTCGTGATTATTGATACGCCTTTTGTCACTTGGCACTCATAATGTCCTTTTTCTTAGCCAGTATGGTGGATATCGTTGACTGAGATTTGTTGTACTGCCTAGCTAGTTCAACAACCCGCACACCATCTTCATATTTACGAATGATCTCTTGTTTTTGCTCTATGGTCATCCTTACATGGGTTTTCATATGTTAAACCTTACCACTGACTTTCTTGGGACCCATGGCATGATATATAATAATTACTTTTATGTTCAAAAGCAAAAAATCACCACAAAAACGGAATTTTTTATAGGTGTGATCGTCACTAAGCAGGCAGCTGTAGTAAACTGAGGCAGGTCGGCCTGCATGACCGGGAAGCACGCACTCGGTCGACCCAAACGTGTACCAACAAATATCGTATGTCGAGTCGCATTTTTCGATCAAATTTACATCGTAACGCGAAATTATCGTAAGTTGGGGCAATCGTAAGTCGAGGTGCCACTGTATGTATCTGCATGTTTTGTTCACCATAACGAACCACTAAGTTGGTATTGTGAATCAAAAAGCAACGAAGAATGGCCGTCACACAAAAAGGTGACACCCCTAGGGTCAACACTTGCAGCAGAGGAGCTCCAGCATATTTCAACAATCCTAAGTATTGTAGTACAGGTTGATGGTAGTGAGTGGTGTCCCAGAGAACATAAAGGTATAGTGCTCTTGAAAAATAGATGAGATAACAGGAAAGTGCTAAGGGAAGTGAAAAATCGGATGAGAAAAAGTTGCCCTAGTGTTTACAGTGCAGAGAAGAACATTCAAGATGGCCACTGGCAAGGGGAAAAACAAAACAGAGCTTGATTTTGAGGGATTCAATGAAAAAAGCATTGATATTAGTAGTCTACATAACAAGTTGGTAAATTTAGATACTATAGTGAACTCTCATGTAGAAATAATTAGTAAATTGAAAGAAAGTAATGACCATTTGAATAGCAAAGTTTTATGTCTTGAGGGTTTAGTGAAAGACTTGTGCAAGGATAAGAATCAATTGGAAACAAATTGCAAAGCCATGGAAGAAGAAAATAAACTCTTAAAAATAGCTTTGGAAGAAGTTAAAGTAAATTTAAACATAAATGACTACAATAGGTTAGGCAAGGAAATTCAACAGGAGAAACAGCTTTTGTCAGCACAGATGGAGGAAGTTACACAGGGAATAGAACAGTGCAAGAAAGATATGCAACTCACTTATGCACAAGTGGCCAAGGAGAAGGAAAAAATAGAAGAAGCAGTAAAGGAAGTCAAACACTGCAGCAACCAAGATAAAACAAACATTAGGCTGGAAGTGAGAAAAGAATTGGCATCTAACCCGAAGTTGGTGCAAAACACAGTTGATCGGAGTAAGTCCCTGATCATTTTTGGCTGCAAAGAAAAGGCGATAATATCTAGGTCAGAAAGAGCTGTAGAAGAAGCTAAAGTAGTAGATAAAATTGTTGGCCTCGTGGAAGGTCTTACAACCATAGAGAATGTGTGCGACTACAGGAGAATAGGCAGGTACGTAAAAGGGAAAGATCGACCTTTGAGGATCACCCTAAACGGTGCCAAACAGATGGAAGAAGTACTAAGGAATGCTAGAAAATTGCAAAGTGATGAGGATGGGAAAGGGTGGTCGTTAAGGCGAGATCTTTCAAAAGAAGATAGAGAGAAGCTGAAACTGAACCTCGCCGAGGCAAAACATTTAAATGAGAGCAGGAATGAAGAAGAAATAAATTCTTTTTTCTACAAAGTGATAAGGGTAGGCAAACCAGTAAAGTGGTACATAAAGGCAGACCAACAAAATCAATAGAGAGAGGGGGAGTGAAGAATAAGGAGAGGGGGAACAAGTTCCTGAAGATTGCATACACCAACATAGATGGAGTGAGATCGAAGATACTGGAGTTAAGTGATGTAATACAGCTGCAGACACCAGACATTGTTGCACTCACGGAGACAAAACTTGAAGATGTAATTTTAAATGAGGTCATATTCCCAAGGGGCTACTCAATTTGGAGACGGGACAGAAAAATTAGGAAAGGCGGTGGCGTTGCTGTGCTGGTAAAAGAACACCTAAAGGTGAACGAAATAATGACTGCCAATCCACAAGAAGTTGACATAATAGCACTAGAGATCTGCCATGAGGATGATAAACTAATGATAATAAATGCATATAGTCCACCGCCAAGCAGCACATGGTCAAAGGAGGAGCTAGATAGTAAACGTGAAGGTCTTATAACAATAATGAGAGAGATTATAGCGAGAGCGGATAACGATAGATCACGACTGTTGATAGTCGGTGACTTCAACTTGAAATCCATAGACTGGGAAGCATATGAAGCTAAAACAGAAGTTTTTTGGACCTGTAAATTTGTAGACCTCATCCTGGAAACATTCTTGTATCAACATGTTAAACAAGCTACGAGGATGAGGGAAGGGGACGTTCCCTCCATGCTAGATTTGATATTTACCAGGGAGGAGGAAGAGATATTGGACATTCAGTACCTTCCTCCCTTGGGTAAAAGTGACCATGTCTTTTTGGGAATAAAGTATGCAATGCGTTATAAGCTGGAAGAAAATACAGAGGTTGAAGCAGTTGAAAAACCAGACTTCAGGAGAGGACATTATGGTGACCTTAGAAATTTTTTTAGTGAGTATAATTGGACAGACTTGATGCTAGGCAAGGAAGTGAATGAGATGTATGTCAAGTTTTGTGAAATATATGATAAAGGCACAAAAAAATTTATACCAAAACAGAGATGCAGGGCCAGAAAACAGGATTGGTTCGACAGAAATTGTGAGAGGGCAAGAGACCAAAAGACACAAAAATGGAATCAGTATAGGAAGAGGCCAAACCCCCAAACATACCAGCGATACAAAGATGCGAGAAACAACTATACAGCAGTAAGGAGAGAGGCAGAAAGAAATTTTGAAAAAGGGATAGCGGATAAATGTAAAACAGAACCGGGCCTATTCTACAAATTGCAGGTAAAGGATAATATCCAGAGGTTGAAAATGGGAAACAGATTCACGGAAAATGAAAAGGAAATGTGTGAAACATTAAATGAAAAGTTCCAAAGTGTGTTTGTACAAAATGAAATCTTCAGAGAACCAGACACAATAAGAATTCCAGAGAACAACATAGAGCGGATAGAGGTGTCTAGAGATGAAGTGGAAAATATGCTAAAGGAGCTCGGTAAGAACAAAGCAGCTGGCCCAGATGGAGTTTCACCATGGGTTCTGAGAGAATGTGCATCTGAGCTCAGCATTCCACTTCACCTGATCTTTCAGGCATCCCTGTGTACAGGAATCGTAGCAGACGTGTGAAAACAGGCTAACATAGTTCCAATCTACAAAAGTGGCAGCAGGGAAGACCCCCTCAATTATAGACCTGTATCATTGACAAGTGTAATAGTGAAAGTATTGGAAAAGCTAATCAAAACTAAATGGGTAGAACACCTGGAGAGAAATGATATAATATCAGACAGACAGTATGGTTTTCGATCTGGAAGATCCTGTGTATCGAATTTACTCAGTTTCTATGATCGAGCCACAGAGATATTACAGGAAAGAGATGGTTGGGTTGACTGCATCTATCTGGACCTAAAAAAGGCTTTTGACAGAGTTCCACATAAGAGGTTGTTCTGGAAACTGGAAAATATTGGAGGGGTGACAGGTAAGCTTCTATCATGGATGAAAAATTTTATGACTGATAGAAAAATGAGGGCAGTAATCAGAGGCAATGTATCGGAACGGAGAAATGTCACAAGTGGAGTACCACAGGGTTCAGTTCTTGCACCAATGATGTTTATTGTGTACATAAATGATCTACCAGTTGGTATACAGAATTATATGAACATGTTTGCTGATGATGCTAAGATAATAGGAAGGATAAGAAATTTAGATGATTGTCATGCCCTTCAAGAAGACCTGGACAAAATAAGTATATGGCGCACCACCTGGCAAATGGAATTTAATGTTAATAAATGTCATGTTATGGAATGTGGAATAGGAGAACATAGACCCCACACAACCTATATATTATGTGAGAAATCTTTAAAGAATTCTGATAAAGAAAGAGATCTAGGGGTGGTTCTAGATAGAAAACTATCACCTGAGGACCACATAAAGAATATTGTGCAAGGAGCCTATGCTATGCTTTCTAACTTCAGAATTGCATTTAATTACATGGATGGCGATATACTAAAGAAATTGTTCATGACTTTTGTTAGGCCAAAGCTAGAATATGCAGCTGTTGTGTGGTGCCCATATCTTAAGAAGCACATCAACAAACTGGAAAAGGTGCAAAGACATGCTACTAAGTGGCTCCCAGAACTGAAGGGTAAGAGCTACGAGGAGAGGTTAGAAGCATTAAACATGCCAAAACTAGAAGACAGAAGAAAAAGAGGTGATATGATCACTACATACAAAATAGTAACAGGAATTGATAAAATCGACAGGGAAGATTTCCTGAGACCTGGCACTTCAAGAACAAGAGGTCATAGATTTAAACTAGCTAAACACAGATGCCAAAGAAATATAAGAAAATTCACCTTCGCAAATAGAGTGGTAGACGGTTGGAACAAGTTAAGTGAGAAGGTGGTGGAGGCCAAGACCGTCAGTAGTTTCAAAGCGTTATATGACAAAGAGTGCTGGGAAGACGGGACACCACGAGCTTAGCTCTCATCCTGTAACTACACTTAGGTAATTACACTTAGGTAATTACTCGCCAGCCAGCCACTATGCACCACTCCCTCACTCACCTCCTCACTCGCCAACATTCTCCTCCCACCTTACTGTTTTTGCTTTTATTTACTATACACAGACGTTAAATATAAGTATCCACATGTTTTGTTCACCATAACTGTACATCTAAGCTTGTATGGTGAGTAAAGGCAATAAGACGTAGTGACACACACAGTCAGCTGGTGGCGGTTGCCCTCAAGGTCAGATGCACTAATATTTCTCCTTCAACAATACTGTTTGTGGTGTTATTATACTATATACACACACATTATATATAAGTATCTACATGTTTTATTCACCATACCTGTACAAATAAGCTGGTATGGTGCCCAAAGACCATAGTGGCCACCAGTAAACAACATGACAGGTCGTGCAGTTGACGCACCTCCCTCACCAAAATTTCGGCTCCCAACCTACTCCTATTGCTGTTATTACACTTTATACACACGTTATATATAAGTATCTACATTTGTGTTCACCATAGTGAACCACTAATCTGGTATGGTGAGTGCAGTCAATAAAAATTGGCCACACACAGTCAGAAGACGACACCACCACCCTCCTTCCCACAGCCTTACTCCTCCCTCCATGGAGCACAGCGCTAAATATCACCACAATCCTGCTATTATCAGAATCCTGATCAGTTTTATCACTGTCAAGGGTCTTCTGTAATAATATCATCGCTGAATAATAGCATGTACATGTATATTTTGACATTTTGAGGCGATGCTGTGGTCACAAGCTGAACAGCAGTGCTGTGCACTCATGCTGTGTGCGTCAGCTTTGGTGGCTTGCTCACTACTGAGGCTCTCACACCCAGGAATGTTGGCCACGATTTTTTTTCTAGGTGGCGTCTGTCAACTAACGGTCGTGGCCGCACTATAGCTGCCCCTATTCCACTTGGGGCGCTAGAGCGCTAGACACAAAAACAGCTATTAATGTATTGCGCAGTACCGGTTTTGTTACTGAAATCATCTGTGTATGTATTGTGCTGTCTAAGGATTAAGTACTGTAGTTCTGGGGAAGCCAAAGGGGCTCCCTGACAGCTCTCCCTCCCTCCGGTCGGCGGTTTTTGCATGTTTTGACATCCAGCCTCAGAACTGGTGGTGGATAGCTGGTGTAGGGAGTGTCTGGGGAATGTGGACAAGGGTGGTGTGAGAGCTGTATGGTGATGGTTGCGACATCATGCTCGTTTTACCTTTGGGGAATTCTGTCCAACAATTCAGCTTTCAGGAGCAATTTTTTAACCAGATAGGCTTTGTTTTGGTGCGCCTATCTTTCTGAGTGCCTAACCCGGTTGATGGCAGACATAGAATGCGTCCAACTACTTGGGGGTTTCTGTAGACTAATGCTCCTCGTGCCTCTCTGAAGGGGCCAGGTTCTGGCTCGTGATCCCCGGTCTAATACTGATGCCAGGGTCTAATGCATTAATATCAGCCCGGGTAGCTTGGGTGAGCCTCCGGGTCTCACCCAGAAAAGGGCATTTCATTACATTCAACGTTGTTTTTTTTTCAGATGTTATAACTGTCCTGTAAAATTAAGTTAGGTATCTTGGATATATATAGTACTTAACTCCTGGGAGGCACTTGGAATTATAGCCTGCAACACACCCAGGCACAAGAAAAGTAGTGTTTTCCATAGATCTTTTTAAGAATAGCTAAATCTCTTTCAGAATGGCTGAATCTCTTCCAGAATAGCTTACAAAGCGATCTTTTCAAGACTACCATACAAATTGATCTTTTCCAATAATCTTTTCAAGACTACCTTACACTTCACAAGCTTGGCTACATACCACCTACAGGTACTAAAGTCAAGGGGTGTATGTGAGTATGTTATATGCAGGCACACAGAATGAAGAAACAGGAAGCGAAATTCATACCTGGTTCAACGAGAGCGAGGTCGCACTGTGTACCATGGACTGCTTTGTTGATTATCACTTGCTTCTGAAGTACTGTATGTGTGTTATACAGTGTGTGACTGTATAAATAGTGTGTGAAACTGTACATATTGTAATTGCAGTGAATTTTGAGCAAGTAATATTGAGATAATAACCATTTATTGTGGACACATTACTGACACATGTATCACAGTTCCATGGAACATTATGAACATTCTACTGTATACATATAGTAAAGGACACAAATATGTATCAGATACGATACAAAAAAAATGATAAAGCATTGAAAATACATAGGAATATTATTTGTGAATATATTTGTGGCAACTTGTGAGGTTTGAATGGCCTGCACGAGCGTGTCTGGGAGCTTCATGCATGAGTGACCAGCCCCTGATGATGTCACGGCGCACCTTCTCTACTTACCCACCGCCAAAGTAAATGGAACTTGATATTATTTCTGTGGGGTGGGGTGTCCCTTCGGCTCCCGTCTGCTCCCATCGGCTCCCTGGAGCTATCCAGGCTGATGTGGTCGCCAGGGTGCCTGACAGCTGAGTGGACAGTGCTTCGGATTTGTAGTCCTGAGGTTCCGGGTTTGATCCCCGGTGGAGGCGGAGACAAATGGGCAAAATGGTTCTTTCACCCTGATACCCCCTGTTACCTAGCAGTAAATAGGTACCTAGGCATTAGATAGCTGCTACGGGCTGCTTCCTGGGGAGTGAGTAACCAAAAGGAGGCCTGGTCGAGGACCGGGCCGCGAGGACGCTAAGCCCCGAAATCTTCTCAAGATGACCTCAAGATGTGGATATATTAGCTTTCTGGCATCAAAGTGCATGGAGTTCAGCCTACCGGGGAGTCACCTGGGGTTTTTGTTTCCCCTGTTTGCCTCTGGGTAGGGGGCAGTTTGTGTCATTGGTTGACGAAAACAGAATGGCTGAATCATTCCCTGCCTGGGCTTCCGTCGGCTGTTCTGGGTCCTTTGGAGACGTTCCTTCTACTTCTCTTGCGACTGCTGGGATTGGACTCTGGGGGCTTTGCGTCGGTTGCTGCGTCGCGGTTTTCCTCTTCGGGTTTTTCAGGGTTCAATGCCTAAGCGCCTACCCGAGCTCTCTCTCGATGTATTCATGACTGCGTCGTCTATTGGTTGGGGCTTTGTGACATACTCACCAGGCCAGCGAGGGTCGGTGGGGTCCGTCCTTCCTTCGGGCTCACAGCATGGTGCGGGAGTTCGTAACTACTGTAGACACGCGATTGCAGGCGATGAGTCACCTGCATGAGTCAGACACGCGATTATTCGGAATCCGACCATCCGGGAAACGGCTCTATCCGGCTAAAATCTTGGCCCGATAACTTTATCTCACTATCAGGCCAAAATGTCCATGGGAGCCGGAAAAGCAGGTGTTTGGCCGGATCAGTGGCCTAACACTCGTTGTACATTACCACCAGGAAGGGAGGGAGTCACCCCTCACTGCTGTTCACTTCCTCTGTCCCGCCCACATTCACTTTCCCTCACTCCCTCCATCCCCGAGAGACCCTTCTGTAGGTGGCAGTAGATTGCCAGACTGGAGAATTTCCATCTAATGCAATAAAGCATTCATGAAACAAGTATTTTTATAACTTTTTATTATCCTAATAATATTCGTGTCTCTCGGGTTGTCCGCAGGGTTCATAAATCTAGCCAGCCTGCGGTCTACCCTCATGATCCCTGACACCCTCTCTCCCTCCAGTCGACAGTTTTCATCACTCTTCGAACTGAGGGGGGTGAGCTGCTGGCTTGCATGAGCGGGCTTCCCCTCCCTCCCCTGTTGGGGGGGGGGGGAACCATAAGAAGCAGGTGTGCTAGTTGGATTTCAATTTGCTTGTTTGTTTTCTTTTGAGCGGGAGTTCTTTGGTTCAGTTCGGACGTAAGTTACAAATTTTACCCGTTGGGAGGGTTTGTATTGTTTCGCCTATCTTCATGGGTGCCCTCCCCGGTCAATGGCAGACATGACATACTCTAAATGTAGAGTGCTCATAAGGCCATTGTTCTCTGCGCCTCTCTGAGGGGGACTAGGTTCTGGCTCATAATCTCCGGTAGGCACAGAACTCCCATGAATGATGACCCGAAACATATGGCATAAATCAGTTTGAATAGCTTCAGGGAGCCTCCGGGGGCTTGCCCAGAAAATGGTGTTTCATTACATTCAGCACTGGGTTTTCAGTACTGTACTATATTTTATGTTTTTAGAGGTTTGAATTAAAGTTACTATTACATTATGTAATTGTTTTTACAGATGCAGACAAGCAAAGAAATCTACTAATGCCATTCAGACAGACAGGTTAGTACATTTTACTGATTTATTTAACTTAAATCCACAAAGAATAAAAGATGGTGTATTTATCACTCATGAATATGACAATAGGGTATGTCTGATGTAAAACGGTTTTTAGTGCCAGCATTGACTAATGCTATTTACTCTCTTTTCAGCAGTATGTATCTGGATTCCCTAGACAGTATCCTTTTACGAATTGTTAAGAGAGAAGAAAGTTCTTTATCTCTATTAAATAAAAATTTAAATGCTTTAATAGTTTTGTATATGATATTCAGTATTTTCTAAGTATAATTTACAAATCTGGAAAATATTTTATAATCTTGGCATTTTTTTACCACATCCCTCCTTTCGTCATTGCTCTTCGGTCTCTTTTTGTGCTTGTTTCTTGACTGTAATTACCTAAGTGTAGTTACAGAATGAGAGCTACGTTTGTGGTGTCCGGTCTTCCCAGCACTCTTTGTCATATAACACTTTAAAACTACTGACAGTTTTGGCTTCCACCACCTTCCCACCTAACTTGTTCCAACCGTCTACCACACTGCTTGCAAAAGTGAATTTTCTTACATTTCTTCGGCAGCTTTGTTTAGTTAGTTTAAATCTATGACCTTTTGTTCTTGAAGTTCCAGGTCTCAGGAAATCTTCCCTATCAATTTTATCAATTCCTGTTACTACAGTATTTTTTTACGTAGTGATCATATCACCCCTTTTTCTTCTGCCTTCTAGTTTTTGCATATTTAATGCCTCTAACCTCTCTTTGTAGCTCTTGTATTTCAGTTCTGGGAGCCACTTAGTAGCATGTCTTTGCACCTTTTCCAGTTTGTTGATGTGCTTCTTAACACTATCGCACTCCATGCGAGCGCGCCACTGAAATGATGTCATGCACCGTTCAGTGTGGGCAAGCTTGCGGCAACACCGAAAAGTGTATGCTCGCTTCAGTTTTCTCACCTTATTTCTCATTCTATGTTGTTCGTTTTGGTATCATTGTGTTCGCAATAGAATTCTCTACGGGGTATATGCATATAAGGTCCAAAAGCCCGCCGTGACTCCCCCACAGTAAAGCCTAAAGTCTGCAAAGTTACCCGTAAGCGCGCAAAATCAGTAAAATGTGTATTCTCGTTTCAGTTTTCTCACCTTATTTCTTGTGCTACGTCGTTTGTTTCGGTATCATTGTGTTCACAATAGAATTCTCCACAGGAGTATATGCATATAAGGTCTAAAAGCCCGGCATGACTCCTTACAACAAAGCCTAAAGTCGGCCAAGTTACCCATGAATGAGAGTGCTGGACTATGGGGAATCTAGGGCTATTCAGGGGTAAGGTCAGTCAGAATAAAGATGTATCTATTTGGGGAGATCAGTAAGGCCCGGCCCCCATGGAAACTAGAAGTAGTGCTGACTACTTGGCTACACAACAAGGTCAGTCTAGGGAATGATCAAGATCTCCTACACAGGAAGAACGATACTCTTATAATTCATGTACATTAATAATTCATTATTAACCCCTTAACAGCCTCCCATATACATTCACACCAATAACAATAATAATAATAACTTTACCACACTACCTTACGTTAAAAGCCTTGGTCCACATAAGCAGGGTACAAGGTTTTACACTGAACACAAGCTAGGGTAAAGCTCTACTATTGAATTACTTGAAGTTAGAGTCAGCTTAGGGTAGGGGGACCACGTGGTTCCAATGGAACCCCCTTTAGAATAACTAGTAATATAAACTCTAAAAACACCTACTACACACAAAGTATACTACTCTACACATATAACATGAGTATGCCAGAGATTGAATAATGTACTCGGTAGATACTTAGCTTGAACAAGACACAGAAATAAGGAAACGAAGAGGAAGGAGAGGAGGTTCCTTTCACCACAGCCAGCCACCAGAGAAGGCCGCTTCAGCCCAGCTCAGCCTCCCGCATTCGTGTGGTGCCGGGAAGAGCCTAATTGATCGTGCAGCTATACACATTAAAACATTTTCCCCTATGCCTCCTATTGTTACTTTACTCGTTCTAAGGATAGTTAATCTTATAACAATGTTACTTAATCCACAACAAGCTCAAGAGTCTGAATGCTTTGTGAGCAACAAGAATTGTCTACGTCTGGCAGGAAAGATACGAACAATTACACGTCGACAAGCGTGTCCACTACTACAAGATAGTTTATTTAGTTCAATTTTGACTTCTGGTTTCCAACTAAAGAACCCAGGGTCGTAACAAGCACCAATTGGCACACCTACAGACTAATGTATATACTCGTTCAGTTTGAAAACACATATTTTCATGTTAAGTGTTTCATTTTGGTATCAATTTGTTTGCAAAATAAAGGCGCATATTTTAAAACTAGTCTCGTAATAATAGAACAATAAATGGAATTTTAACAATTATTTTAACTTTTGGATGCTCATCACCACAAAATTATTGATATATTTCCAGTGCTCTGACACAAATTTTTTTGTTACATTTTTCATTTTAGCATCAAATTGTATGCAATATAAAGGCGTGTATTTTAAAACTAGTCCCATAGTAATAGAACATTAAATTGAATTTTAGGAAATATTTTAAAATTTGGACCACAAAAGTATTTATTATCTTTGTGACATTTATTGTCTTTCTGACATAAATTTTCGCGTCACGTTCTTCATTTTGGTATCAAATTGTTCACAATATAAAAGCGCATATTTTAAAACTAGTCCCATAATAATAGAACATTAACCCTTAAATGGCGCATGGCTATATACTGATTGACACCCACAGGTGCAAAAAAAAAAAAAAAAAAAAAAAAAAAAAATTATTTTTTTTTCCCAACCTGTTAAATCATGTTCCCTGATCACGGGAAAAATAAAAAAAAATTCAATTGTACTTACCGGCGATGTAATTGAGCCGAGAATATGGATGATGACGTCACAGTTTGCATGTTCGCTCATGCACGGTGCGTCCTGGAGGCGTCGCGCGCGGTCTTCAAGCAGCCACAGTTGCCACGAATTTATTTTCGTGTCATTATTTACAGTGTTTATGCATGTATTCTTTGCAATATTAGTCACTAATTATGTTGCACATAATGTCACTTGACAGTTATTGTCAATATATGTTGCACACATCGAGTATACACATGCACACACAAACGTTTTCCATTATGGCATTATATTATGTACAGTAATCACAATGTTCATTATTTTATATGTACACACTAGCACGCACTATGTACAGGTTTTTGCACTATTATTGCACATTTAGAAGTCTTGGAGTGTGTGGTAGTCATTGAAGCAGTCGACAGCACACAATGCAACTCCACACCCTTCACACCATGTTTGCACCATTTTACGTTTTTGCTTTCTTCGTTTTGTTGTTTTACATACTACGCATGCATGTTGGCCTATTGCACGCTTTCCATCTGCTGGCAAATTCTTTAGTCTGTTGCTGAAAGGCATCTATGTGAGCGAGCCTGGGTGTTGCATCATGCTGCAACACTGGGTTCATGATTGGTCTTCGTATGCCAGGGACTTCTTGACCAAACTTTGCTAATAAGTGTGTTGCAAGTGTAAAAGCAAATGTACGGAAAATAGGTTTACGTCCAGTTTTCACCAGGTACAAATTATAGCAGTTCAACATGCTCGTGTCAACAAGATGGAAAAACACTTTTTTCGTCCATTTCAACATTTCCCCTGCACACTCGATAGTGCCAATCATCATGTCAGCCTTATCAATCAAACGCATGTTGATATTGTAGTCAAGAACATAATCTGGCTTATATACTGGTTCTCTCGTTACACGGTGCACCTTGCCACTGTTCAACATTGTACCCTCATGAACGGTTGTCAGCAGGTTCACTTCTCTCTTGTCTTTCCACCGTACCAAGAGTATTTGATCACATTTCTGTACCTGGCACTCACCAACTGCAAGTCCACCGACAAACACTGGCATTTCCCTTTTTTGTGGCTTCGGCTTGCTTTCGGTCTTGGTGTTGCTTCTGCACCGTTTGTAAGCTGTCTTGTGCGTCGTTTCACCTCCGGCCTGTTCGTGCACCGCTTGCACCATCCTGGTATCTGGTCAGCGTGCTCTGTCTTCTCCTCGGTTGATAGTGCCCCTTCGGTTCTGGTGTGTTTTTTCGTCGGCTCTTTCCTTTTGGCCTTTGCCTCTGGGGGTCGAGTTGCTGGGTTTTCTTGCTCCTTCGGTTTTAGCGTTTTGGTTGTTCGGTGGCAGCAGTCTCCATCTTTTCTGGCGCAGGGTGGGGCTGCTGCATTCTGGAGGGGTCCCGGGTTTGTTGGTGCTTCGTTGGTCGGGCCGGGGGTGTGTCGTGTTTTGTGTTCAGTGGCGGCCCTCCGCTGTTGTTTGCGTGCCACAGCGTTTGGGTCCGGAGCGCGTTTTGCGTTGATCCGGTTCTGTTCTTCCCGGTTCGCGGGTGATGGTGTCCCAGGTGGTCAGCCGTGTTCTTGCGGCTAAGCTGCCTGTGTTCTTCCCTCATGCCTGTGGCGTTCGTGGCTTCTCTGCTCTCGCTGCCGTCTGCGCGACGTGGCCTTACGGTCTTACAGACATGAATTTTTGGTGTTCGTGCGGGGGCCTTGCTGCTCGTTGTTCTCGTGTTGTTCCCGGGACTTTTCGGGGCTGTGGCGCCATGGGTTGGCGTTTGCTGCCGGTTGTCTCGCTTCCGTGGGGGGTGCGTGGTGTCTGCCTCCCGGTTCTGTCCCTTTGACCTTCCTCTGTGGGTAGTTAGCTCCGGGAAGACGACGGGGCTCCCCCCAGAAAACCAGCGTTGAATGTAATGAAACGCCATTTTCTGTGCGAGACCTGGAGGCTCCCCGGCAACCCTCCCTCCCTCCGGTCGGCGGTTTTTCGCGTGTTTTGACATCCAGCCTCAGAACTGATGGGTGGATAGCCGGTGTGGGAGGTCTGGGGCTCCACCTTCCCCCTCCCGGGGAGGGGGGAGCTGCGCAGACAGCGGCGCGGTGACGTATGACGTCATACTAGTTTCCTTGTTTTCTGTTGAAGAGTTCTATCCTCTAGTTTGGCTTTAGGTAGCAATTTTCACCAGAATAGGGGTTTGTTTTGGTTGTCCATATATAAATGGTAACCTTTGTTCTTCAGTGGTTCAATCAAGCCCATTACCGTTTCAATCGTCGTTTTACCAATTCCTGCATAAATTTCAAAATCAAAGATGTAGCCAGTGTTGGATTCAGCTAGCATGTAGAGCTTTATTCCATATTTATCAGGTTTATTGGGATTATAGATCTTGAAAGCTAGACGGCCATGCCATACCATTGTGCCTTCGTCCAAACTCAAATTTTTTTGAGGAATGTATAATGTCTTGAATTTATTTGTGAGATATTGCATGACTGATCAAACTTTGATTAGTCTGTCTACATTTTGGCCTTGTGGAATGGACTTATTATTAAAATATGAAAATACTGTACTTTCCAGTCATTTCATATCGTTTACTAGTCATAAAGGTATTGAAACATAGTATGTGCCAGAATCTACCTGTTTGCCAGTACATTCTAATTCTTGGTAATGGGCAAATACCCATTAAGATCGTCAGTCACACATATCGTGCCATGTCTTTCACTGTTATTGGTTCCCATCTCTTGTTTGTCGTAGTCCCAGTACGTGCATTGCTTTGGGAAGCATACAAATTAATCTCATAAGTCATATATTTCAGTAAGCTTTGAGTGAGAAATAGTTGAATAAATCCCAAAGGAGTGCTAGGTACAGGAACAGTCAAGCCTGGTATTCCTACAGAACTGTCTACAAAGGGTGGAGTATTGTGACTATACCACCCTTCATCAGAATTTGTTGGTGTTGGGGTATGTTTGACTCTGACACGAGCCCCAGTACCTCACCTTGCACGTGTGACAGTCTCAACCTAGGGCTCCTCACTTTCATCACTATCAAAATCCTCCTCTGCTGTTTCCATTTCAATACTTTCACTAACTTCATCAGTGTCAGTCTCAACAACACTTTCGTCACTAGATAACTCGGATAAATCATCAAATACAGCCTGAAACTTAGAGGGTGCGAGTCTCACTCGTTTGTACTTCTGGTGAAAACTACTTAGCTTCTCCTTATGACACATTTCTTTCGCTGATTTCTTCCTGGAATTGCTCTGTTCGTGATCACTATTCATCGTGGAGTAAATGCAGATAGTATCCATAGGTGCACTAAGAAATTTAGCCACTGAAAATAGCCGAAAAGCTCACACGTTCGAGACGCAAGGGGAGGCAACACTGGTCACAACAGTGGAGCGTAAACAATGGGCCTACGGAATGGGCTGAGCTGCCTGGGTGCCACATGGCCTAACAAAAGCGGCGTGCGGTGCTTTGGCGCGCATTTTAAAACCAGTCCCCAATAAAATTGGATAAAAACTGGATTTTTGGCAAATATTTTAATGGAGGACTTGATGCCGAGTCCTTACCAGACAGCACTCTGTTAAACGGAGGACTCAATGCTGAGTTCTTACCAAGCGAAGGTGATAAAATTATTAATGTTAAAATGTTTCCAAATTCAACCATGTTCATTTCAAATCACAAAAAGTGATGCAAACATTAAAAAACATTAAAATGTGGCCTAATTATAAAGAAATTGCACAATTTTTCTCAGTTAAGTGGTCGAACCCAAATTCTATGCTTCATTTTCATTTTGAGATTCCTTGGCTTTCCTTCACTAATATGAGCCTCCTGGAGGCATCTCCAGCTGCAATGAATCCCTTACTGAAAAAATTTGGGTTGGTCCCATATAGTTCATTGAACCAAGGTTGCACTCTACTCAGACCTTGATAATGCACTCAAGAAAGTGTGAAAGACTTGGTGTAGTTCAAATCCTTACATGTAAGTTTTTGTCCTGTGGTATTATGTCTGATAAGACATTACCATTAATTATTGGCATACATTTTATGTATGCAGTACTGTATTGCTCTTTTATGTTATTGCTTACATAATTTAAGATTACATTACCACATAAGGCATGAAGTGTAAAGCATATGTACAGCTGTAGTTTATTAAATATTACATTGTTATTCACCAGGTTATGAAGACACTCGCCAGCCTCCATCATCTGCAGGGGAGCTGATGGTCAATTTCTCAAGAGAGGAGCGGTTGGCCATGTATGAATATTCTTTACAAAATGCTTCATCAGTGGCAGTACCACCAGAAATTCTTCCACTGGTATGTTTTATTTTCTTGGCAATAACTTGATGCTTTTGAGGTTTCTTGGAATGTCTAAGGAAACATCTCTTTTAGTCCTTTGCAAATATTTTTTTTATAAGACTACATGAAAACATTGGTGATGTATCAGACCAGTTCCTGCACCATTAAATGCTGCACTGTTCTGCTTTAGTTTAGATCTTAGCCAACCCATGCTTGCCCAAATCACTTAACACTTATATCAATCATATTATTCAGTAATATTGGAATAAAGAAAACTGATATAAAAAAAAAGCATTGAATGTAATGAAAGGCCAATTTCTGGGCAAGTCCCAGGGGCTCCCAGAAGCTACCGTCTCTAATGTAGGTGCCATCAGTCAAGGATTTCTCTGTCCTACTGGGGACCAAGAGCCAGAGCCTGGTCCCCTCACCAAGGCACAAGGAGCTGTGGCATTTGTCGAGCCTGGCCTCGGGCTCACATCTTTGTATTGCTGGTATGTTTGGCCTCTTCATATATTGATTCCATTTTTGTGTCTTTTGGTCTATGGCCCTCTTGCAATTTCTGTTGAAACAATCCCGTTTCCTAGTTCTGCATCATTGCTTTGGAATAAATTTTGTTGTGCCTTTATCATGTATGTCAAGTTTTGTGAAATATATCTCATTTACTTCATGTCCTAAGAGTAAGTCTTTCCAGTCAAATTCCTTAAAGAAAATTTAAAGTTCCCCATAATGTCCTCTCCAGAAATCAGGTTTTTCAACTGCTTCAACTTCATTTTCTTCTAGATTATAACACATTGCATACTTTATTCCCCTAAAAATGGGCACTTTTATCCAAGTGAGTACTGAATGTCACCATAACGAACCATCGAGCTTCCATGCTCTCTTCACGCATTCAAACTCTTTGACCCTGCCCACATTCAAAGCTCCACGCTCTACACTCTCATCTGTCAGTGTACAAGGGGCGCCTGACAGCTGGGCGGACAGCGCTTCGGATTCGTAGTCCTGAGGTTCCGGGTTTGATCCCCGGTGGAGGCGGAGACAAATGGGCAAATTTTTTATTTCACTCTGATGCCCCTGTTACCAAAATAGGTACAAAGTAAATAGGTACCTGGGAGTTTAACAGCTGCTACGGGCTGCTTCCTGGAAGTGGAGGCCTGGTCGAGGACCGGGCTGCGGGGACACTAAGCCCCGAAATCATCTCAAGATTACCTCAAGATCTCAAGAAAACCCTGCATCCGAGCTCTCTATTCCCCAGTCTCACTCAACCTCTCTGCCCTGCTCCAGACTTCGTCTCAGCTACTATGACACTTCACTACATTGCCAACAAACAGACTGCTGTAACCAAGACTATAATAAATATAAAAAACACTATATTCTTTCTTTCCTGCAAACACTCAACGTAACTGACCCTATTTTCCGCTTGTTACAACTTGTAATAAAGTTGTTACATCTTTTTATACCTTTTTGTGATTTATTAGAAAGTTGTTACAACTTACTATATTGGTTGTTACAAGTTGTTAGGTGGTGTTATAACTTGTTCGAACGTTGTAGCAACGTCGTAGTTTCGTCGTGTGTTTGGCGGGTTATCACCCAATACACACAAACATACATTACACCCCACTACAAACGGTAACCAAATCCCTGAACCTCGAATACATAGGGGACATGCCAGTAAGCATCCTGGAGGGCCAAGGATATCATCCAAGTGTCTGGCTCGAGAGCAAGACGGACCTGGGACACAATGGTCATCCATAATGAGTGCCATGGAATAAACCAGTTCAACCATGAAAAATTGAGGATGAACAGGAGATCCGAAGAATCCCGTTGCAAGACCAGAAAAAGGTGGGAAACCCACCAAAGAGACATAGTCGTTTTGACCAAATGACAAGTTGGATAACATGAACCTTCTAAGAGATGCCACATAAATGAAAATACTTTTTAAGACATTAGTACTCTCTAGAGTGGAATATTGTTGGACACTAAGAGCCCCATTCAAATCTGGAGAAATTCCTGACCTGACAACCCATACTCCTATTTAGATAGTAATTTTGTAACTATATGGACCATTGTACATATATTGACATAAAATGCGATTAGATAGTAGAATTTGCTACTATTCACTTTATTGAATTAAAAAAATGCTAAAACACAAACATAAATATTCCTAGGCCTAGTATAGCACATATATGTACCATCTTTGGCCTCAGATAGCATGTATTAGGCCTGGGAAGGTTAGGTTAGGTAAGTTTTTCTCTGCAACATCAGTACAGAAACTTTTCGGGTTTGTCCAAATTCAATAGTACCAATTTCTACTATCTAATTGTCTTTTACATCAATATATGTACGATGGTCCACATCGTTTCTATAAGTACTATCCAATCAGGAGAATGGGATGGACCTGAAGGGAATTTAAAGATGTTTTAATCCCAAAATCTACTCAATCAAACATCTAAATTATTGGGATCCCCCTAAAAATGTTAAATCTGTATTGTATCCTGTTATACAATATTGATCAGGTAACAAGCCTGGCAGCTCGTTACCTGGTTTTGGTTCTGGTCTCGAAGTCAATTAGGACATTTTGGGTTGACGTGTCCTCTGTATGGAGCTACCTCAGTGAACTAGCTTCAGGGAGTCACTGATGTCTAACCAGAAAGAGGTTTCATTACATTCAATGCTAGATTTTTTTTTATTAATAAAATGTTTTAATATGTAAATCAACAGTAATTACTATAACTGCCACTAAGCTCTGCAATGAAGATTCGACCCTTTGTTTTAAGGATATAAAAAAATTTGGTCTTGATTTTGACAGTTATTCAGAACGTTGTTAGTCCAAATTTGTGAAAGATCAGTGTATTAGGTCAAATGTTATAATTTCATTAAGATTTGAATATTGTGTATAAAATTCAATGATTATTTTTTACTATCCTTTATATCTTCTTTATTTTTATTGCTTTGAATAAAAAGTATTGTATTTATTTCAGGAAACATTAGCTCCTGTAGATAATCAACCAAAAGGACTGTCAGAGCTAGAGCTAAAACAGGCATTGCGAGACTTCAAACGTCGCCGCCAAGCTTACAGAACAAAGGTCTCTACAAAGAACAAAAGTCAAACCCAGGCAAGTACTGAAAGTTGTAGTTAAAAAATATTGGCACATTACATTTGTAGTCATCAAAGAATATAAATTCTTTTTATGATGTGTTAGTGCAGAGAAGTACCTGTATACTACAATGCAACTCTTCTCAGATGGCTCAGTTCAAGTTAGAACTAATCCATTGCTGTGCTAGGTATTTTACACTTTTTGCAATTTTTAGGCAACATTTCACATTTGCAAACTTTGTGTTAATTTTTATTGTTTTTCTGGGGGGAGCCCCTACGGCTCCCCGGAGCTATCCATGGCTGATATGGATACCCTAACTATTTTGCATCAGTCGATGTGGGTGGAGTTCTAGGCCTACCGGGGACCACGAGCCAGAACCTGGCCCCCTCAGAGAGGCACGGGGAGCAATGGCCCATAGAAATTCACATGTGATTTGGAGCATTCTATATCTGCCATCGACCGAGACAGGCACCCAGAAAGGTAAGCGCCACAAAACAAACCCCTATTCTGGTTAACAACAAAAATCGACAAACGAGTGGACAGAACTTCCCCAGGAAAACGAACTAACAAGCATGACGTCACACGAGCCGCGCCGCATGTCTGCGCAGCTCCCCCCTCCCCGGGAGGGGGAAGGGGGAGCCCCAGACCCCGCGGGCCGGCGATCCCCGCCCCAGTTCCTCGGCTGATGGGATAATGCACGGTCGTGTGGCTCCAGCTCCAGTCTTGTCTCAGTGCTGTGACTTGTTTGCAGTGTTGCTCTTACGGTGGTCGTGTGAGCTGGGAGTAGTATTCTCAGGTACTCGGGCTGCATGTGCTTAGGGTCACCTTCCCTGAGTGCCCTGTAAGTACTGCCCTTGGGGCTTGGGGTTGCCTTCCACAAGTCACCTTGGGTCTACCTCCGTTGGCTTTTCGCTGCTTGGCGTTTGGCCGCCCCGAGGGTTTGGGGGTTTTACTTCCTTGTTTCCCTTGGGGTAAGTGGTAGTTATAGCACTGGTGGGGCGCAGGGTACTGCGTAGCTAGTTTTCACCTATGACAGCGGCCGGCTCTGTTCCCTCTGGGTACGTTGTCCACTTGTGTGGTTTTTCTTTTATATTTGTTTTTGCCTGGTAGGGGGTCTGCCTTGTGTCCCCCCCCCCCCCCTTATATTAGGTTCGTTTGTGTGGTGGCACCCCCTGCTTCGCCCTCACGGGTGGACACGTCCCGTGGGTTCAGCTTTAGCAGTTTGCTTGGTAGTTTGAGGCGCCGGTTAGCAGTGCCCTGCCTGGGATAACCCTTAGCAGACCCAGTCTAGGGGCCCTGGGAAACCCCCGGGGGCTCTCGGGTCCGATAGTGGAGACCCTTGCGTCCTCTCTCGCTTTGTGCGAGTTGAGGGTTGCTCTGTCCCTTTGTCTCAGGGTGACTCTCCTTGTTTTTGCTTCCGTCATGCTGCCTGTTGGGTCGGTGACACATTCGACCCCGAGTCCTGTGAGCTTTGTTGCTTGTTCGTGACTCCATTCACCCAGTCTGCTAATGAATTCCCTTGGGTGCAGGCAGCTCGCGCGTTGCATGGTAGGTTGTTGCAACGCGCTCGGGTTTGTCGCTTTCCCGGACACCCCGATGCTGACCCGCTTTGTGTAGGGACCCAGACTTGGAGGTTTTGGTCGCTTCGGCCTTGGTTCCTTCCACTCCCACATTGTTTTTCCCCCTCCTGCTTCCGGCCCCTACGCATCTGCAGGCTTCAGGGTCGGGGTGGGGGTTAGAGGTTCTGAGACTTGGGCAGTTTCGGGGGTTGCCCCGTCCGGGGTGGCTGCGGAGGCATTCGAGTCTGTTCCTCCGGCCAATGCTCCGGGGTCTGACCAGTGGGCCCCTTCTCTTCCAGCTCTCTCGGCTGCCCCGGCTTTTTCTTGTGGGGCCGGGGCTTTGGAGGTCGACTCGGCCCCGGGGCCTGGTGTAGAGGCTCCTGGGGTTAGGGAGGAGCGGCCTTGGGGGCCTGGGGCTCCATTGTGCCCCCCCTGGATTTCCGTCCTTCTGAGCGGGGCTTACTGTTGCGAGGAGTGGAGTTTTCTTCCCCCCCTCTGCGTACGATTTGGGCTTGGGTTCTGCTCCTCCCCGGGTTCGGTTCCGTGTCCCTGTGGTTTTTCGGTTCCGTCTTCCGGAGGTTTTCGGCTACCCGCATCTCTTCGCCTGCGGTGCGGTTGGCCTTTGCGGCTTACCTCCTGCGTGTCCCGGAGTTTGCCTCCATACTGGTTCCTTGTAGCCGTTTGGGCTCCTTGTAGCCGTTTGCACTCTTTTGTAGCGGTTTGGACTCCTTGTTGCCGGTTGGGCTCCTTGTTGCCGGTTGGGCTCCTTGTTGCCGGTTGGGCTCCTTGTCGCCGGTTGGGCTCCTTGTCGCCGGTTGGGCTCCTTGTCGCCGGTTGGGCTCCTTGTCGCCAGTTGGGCTCCTTGTCGCCTTGTTGGGCTGCTTGTCGCCTTGTTGGGCTGCTTGTCGCCTTGTTGGGCTGCTTGTCGCCTTGTTGGGCTACTTTTCTTTCATGTCCTGCGCATGCGCCGTGGGCGTTTGTTTTGGTTCCGGGCGGTGTGCACACGTGGTGTTCTGCATCCATTTCTCTCGGGGGGGGGGGGGCTTCGCCTCTCGCTCTGGGGGTGTTCTGGAGTGCCGCTGTGGTGAAGTCACGAGGTTTTTCCCTGCATTCTAGGGTGGGGAGCCTCCTTCGCTGCTCCCCTCCTCCTCTCCAGCATGGGCGCCCTGGCCGCCTCTGGTGGCTACGGACTCATAGGTTTGCGTCATGGCCCTTCAGCGCCTGTGTTCTGCAGGTGAGTTGGTGCGGTTTGGCGTCTCCTTCGTCCTGACGCTGTTTTTGTTTTTGGGAGTAGGAATGGGTGTACATACGTACTTGAGAACGTGGACCGTATCACCCGAGGTGCCTACTGCAGGGCTATTAGCCCATGCTGGGCAGCTCTTGTTCTCTCCACCTGATTCCTTCCTCGGTTCACGGGTGTCTGCGGGTGGCCTCTTGGCCCTTCTGAGGCGACTCCTGCCTGTACTCCTCCTGTCCCTCTCCTATGCTTGTCTAACCTTGCTTGAGTTCAGGGCCCCGCCTCCACCTTGTTCCGCAGTGCAACGGTGGGGGTGCCTGTTTAGTAGTACGTTTTCCTGTGTCGGAGGTTTTGTGTTCGCCTCCTTGTGCTTGCAGGTTGGGTTCTGGCTCTTTGGTTCCGCCTCTCCCCTGTCGTTTGCCTGTTGGCCAGATTCTGTGCTTCTTGGGCGCTCTCATCTCTGCTCTTGGGGCTGTGTATGGGGTCAGCCCATGTTGGGCTGCCTAATGTGTTCCTTTGTTTGCCTGTTACACTGCACACGTTTCTTCTACCGTCCCTGTGGCTCAGTTGGGTGCTCGGTTTCTGCCTGTGTCCCCTTGTGTGCCACTCGTGTACGATTTATCTATCTTCTCTGTCGCTTCCTCGGGGAGTGTGGCGACGTTTTGCTGTGGTTTTGGTACTGCAGCTGCGTGTCGGGGTTGGTTGTGGCATTATGTTCGACCCTTCCGTGCTCCCTCTGGGGCTCTCCTTCCTTGCCGGTTTTGCTGTGCCGGGCCTGGTTTTTCCATGTTACTTGGATTCTCTGTTTAGTCCTCGCCTCATTGTGCTGGCTGGGTATGAGCTTGGGGTCTTCGTCTCGCCCCTCGCCCATCCTCCGGTTTCGGTTCAAGTTCCAGAGCCTAGTGGGCTCCCTTCCTTAGTGTTTTTCACGGCTGCCCCGGGGTTTTTCTTGACGCTGGGGCTTTGAGGGGTCAGCTCAGCCCCGGGGCTTGCTGGGTGGGTTCCCGGGGCTGGGGTGGGGCTTATACATAGGATTAGCGCATAAAAACAAATAAAATGTATTTGGACCTGCGCGCAAAAAATGAACAAAAATATATTCGCGGCAACTCGCGCGCCCCGCCCCGGGAGCTTACTGCACTGGCACACAGGGAATGATGACGTCACACGCCACCTTATGGACCCCATAGCAGCCAAAGTAAGTATAATTTCGAAATTCCAGTGCTATACCCATATACAGGGAGGGGTTTTTGGCACTTTCAGAACTAAAAAGAATTTTTTCCCGAGAATTTATTTCTTGCGCACTGGGGTGTGTCATATTTATAGGCTGCGCAGTTAAAGATTAATCTTTCTTTTTCTTTTTTTTCTCTCTTATGATCCCTTTCTTATTCCTATTATTACACCCTTTATTACACCTTACCTACCATACCTTTCACCTTGCTCTTATCTACCTCTAAAATTTCCATCTCCTCACCTCTTATGGTCTCACCTTGGGTCATGTGTTTGGGCCTGGAGTCTCAGATTCATTGTGACTGCCTGCAGTTTCTCCTACCTGGTGAGTCCCCCTCTTTGTTTTCTGTGAGTAGTTAGCTTCAGAAAGCGACAAGGGGGTTTCCCCCAGAAACCCAGTATTAAATTATATGAAATGCCTCTTTCTAGATGAGCTCCAGTGGCTCCCTGATTCCCTTCCTCTCCTCCAGATCATTGGTTGGGGGTTTCATTTGTGCATCTGCTCCAAAACTGGCTTCATAGCCCAGTGGGCACTGGAGAGACTGGCCCCACCAACTAGAGTGGTAGTACTAACAAGCTTGTGTTTGTTTTGAGAGATTCAATCATTTGTTTGCATTGTACAGGAGAGTTCATTTGGCATTTTAAGGCCTAGATCTCTTTGAACCCAGCAGTAGTCTGTATTACTTCTCAGACTTCCAGGATACATTCTGCCACCCCACCAGGAATATATATCATTTGCTCTCTGCACCTCCCTCTGTGAGGGGGGGGGGGGAGCAGATTCAGACTCTGGTTCCCAGTAGTCCAAACAGAACTTCACACTTGATGTGACCTAGAAATGACCTATCTATCTCATAGATAGCTTCAGGGATCGACTGGGGTTTAATATTTGGGGTTTACCAAGTAAGAGATGTTTCATTACATTCAATGTTGGGTTTTTTAATAAAAATGTGTAAATACCATAAACTATTGGTTTAAACTTACTGTAGTCTTCCTTTTCAGGTTACTCGAGAAATTATCCACAACATGATGGTTATTCTTGGTGCAGAAGAATTGGACACTGAAACTCCCAAATATTCTGTTGCCTCAGTAAATTTGCTTGAACATAATTGTAGTCAGAAAAATATCGAAGTCAAAAACAATTTTGCAGCAGAGTCAAAGTTTATGCCCAGAGATAAAAATGAAACCAACAACATTAGGTCTAGTGCAGAAAAAGATACAAAATCTAACAGGCCAAATGAATTAAAATTTGGATGGAGAGACCATGAAAATCATAAGTGTAGAAGCAAAAGATGGAAGCATGAAAAACACTATGATATACTATGTAATAGCCACCTAAAAAATCACTTTACATGTGAAAAGGAATATGAAAAAGAGAGCCAAAAATGGAGTAAAAATGAAAGAAGTAGGAAGCATGAAGCAATGTTTAACAAAGATAATTGTACAGACAAAAAATATCTACCAAGAGGTAAAAAATATAAAATTGGAGTGGGAAAATGTGAGAAAGCATATAAGGCAGTAGCATGTAGATACAATGATAATGAAAAAAATGAAAAATATAGTGATAAACATAGTTATGAAAGATTTGAGAATGAAATAAATATACATAGTGCAGAACATGATGCATCAGTCAAAGCATTTGATAAATTACACGACTGTAAATTTAAAATCAGGAAGGATAGGAGTTTCAAAAAGGATACAACAAAAATGATAAAGAATAGTTTGGGTGAAGAATTTGAAGACATTGTAAAGGTAGAATATAATAAAGATGGAAAAATTTCAACTCTTGAATCAAACAGCAATTATAGTCAGAAAGATGATATAGCAAGGTCTTCAAAGCAACATAAAGATAAAAGACATAAGAGAAAGAAAGAGAAAAGTAAACACACACACACAAAAAAAAGGAAACTTTCCCTGTCTGACAGCAATGAGTGTAATTAAGCGATGATCTTCAAAGAATATCAAAATGAGTTTTTATTTTTCAGACTAGCCTTAACAATATTTTCTATACAATTCTTAAACTTTTGAAGATATTTCCCACACATACAGTACATGGCATGAGAGTACTGATACTATACATCAGTAGTGTTTCATGCCAATTTTTATACATGTAGTGTAGGTGGCAGAATTTAATACAAATTTAATATTCTTTCCCAACAAAAAAATACATGCATCAGTAGTGCCAATTTTTTTGTCTGCATACTAGATGGTTGTCATTTTGTGGTTTATAAATCACTATAGAACAAAAAAAAATCAATGTATAGTAGATATTTATATTTACATTGTTGTAATAAGTAATGATTAAAAAAGTCTGAAAATACATTAATTATTATAACCTCAATTTAAGGATGGGATGCTCCCCCCCTCCCCCTTGTCTGTTCTGTCCCCCTTTTGGAGGTGGGCTAGTCAGGTGGGGACCTCGCCTGTTGTTGGTCGGGTTAGGTCCTCAGGGTGGGTTAGATTCCTATGGCGGCTTCCTGCTCTGCTCAAAGTCGCAATCATGCGTCACAGTACAGTATCCACTCAATTTAACGGCCTCTTTTATACCGATCTGTCGGTATTAACGACCGGTTTGGGAGACCGGTATCTGGAGCCTGCTATACTGGTCTGGCGGTCGATATTGGGTTTGTTGTGGCATCAGCGTCCCCTCACATGGCGACCAGGCCACTGACCTGGATCGTCCAGAGTCATATATTACATCTTAATTTTCTTTTAAAATGATTCAGTTTAATGAAGAAAATTGTAAATTATTATTAATAAAATATTTTGAAAGTTTTTATTAAGCAAAAGTCTTTGTTTTCTTATTAAATACCTTTTATAGTACAGTATAGGCACTAGGTATTTTTTTTCCCACGGACCTAGAATGTACTCCACCAGGCCATGTGTTCCCATTGTTTACTGTGAAGTATTTACTGTGTTTACTGTGATTTTATTGAGGATTTGTCTTGTGTATATTGTGAACAAAGGGAATGACTCGTGTTATGATCTCAGCCTACAGGAGAAACGAGTCTCCCCCTTGAGAGTTATTCAACAAGCCTGACCTAACTAGGAGGTCGGAGATATACTGACATGAAGATTCATATACAGTGGTACCTCGGAATGCGAGTGTCCCTGTATGCGAGTTTTTCGGAAGACGAGCAGGATTTACTCCAAAAATATGTCTCGGAAGGTGAGGGTTACCTCGAGACGCGAGTTTGTTGATACGTGTACAGGCCGACTGGCGCGTGGTGGCATGGCGATCGCGCCTCAGTTTACCAGTGTCTCGTGTCCAGTGACTATCCCACCTGAATTCTTCACAAGGATTTACAGTTTTTTATCGTTTTTTTTTGCCATTTGAGCATAAAAGTTGTCATTATATATCTTGCCATGGGTCTCAAGAAAGCCATTGGTAAGGTTCAACCTAAGAAAATAGCTGTGAGTAGAGGCAGTAGAGGATGTCCCTTCTTGATTAAGAAAATGTGTGAAGTATGGGAAGAACTGCAAAGTTTTGTTGAAAAAACTCACCCAGATAAAGCTGTAGCAGGCCGTTGCATTGACCTTTTAAATGATAATGTGATGTCTTACTACAGACAAGTGTTAAAATGTAGGAAAAAACAAGTGTCATAGGATAAATTCTTAGTAAAACAAGCAAGTCCTAGTTGTATGCAGGCAAAATGTGCCAGAGTGTGCATACCAGTGAAGTCCTCACTGCCTGATGTGATAATGGAAGGGGACTCCCCTTCTAAACAGTAACTCCTCTCTTCCTCCCACCTCCTCACCATCTTCCATACGCTTACAGCATTCAACAGCAAGGTAAGTAATAACTTGAACATAGTTTTGTAGGTTTATTTAGATGAATTAGGTATCAAAATTTAGTTTGATGTGGGGTTTTTGGGGTAGTCAGGAACGGATTAATTCATTTCCCTTTATTTCTTATGGGGAAATTAGCTTCGGAATGCGAGTTTTCGGAATACGAGGCGTCTCCAGGAACCAATTAAACTCTTAAACTGAGGTATGCCTGTATAGAAATAATTAGGAAAATTCGCTGAGCAGTTTAAAATAATGGACAGTGAAGAAGAAAACAGATAAATGACCGGTTAGGAGATGTAGATACTTTGCGGGAGGCGTGACGCTAGCTTCTGGAGGGCTTTGACCTCACTTGAGCCACAGACATCGCAGGGGAAAGCCACACTCCGTTGAGCTCCCGTCAGAAAGGGTTCCCTAGTGATATATCTCCAAGAGAAGAGAAGAGAAGTGTGCAGATGTGCCAACTGTAGAATCGAGCTGGGAACGTTGTGATCTCAAGTCCTGGTCGACGAGGAGTGTTTATTAAACCGCCCAGAGGCATTATTGTGGGCCGTGGCAGCGCCCTGACCAAGTTTCGCCAGAGGGAGGAGCGCCCTCGACCAGATAATCTGTGGTTTGTCCTTAGGGAAGAAGTTGCTGAGAACTTCGAAGCCAGCACAGAGGAAGTAGTTGATGAGACGCCAAGATAGTGGAGCAGAGGACCTCGAGCTGTGAGGAGAAGCAGTGAAGAGGAGTGTCACGTGCTTCTGTAGAGGTGGTGAAGCACCATAGTTGCTCGAGGGAACTTCATGGTGTAGCAGCCCAGAGAGCTGTGGAGGAACCTAGCAGAAGGGTGAAGCACCGTAGTTGCGCAAGGAAACTTCATGGTAGCAGCCTGGAGGAGCTGCAGAGGATCCTGGTAGTTAAGCCCAGAAGAACCTGAAAAGATCAGGGTAGTGAACTTCCAGAGGTGGAAGGGAAGTTCTGGTGGAATACTTGTAGGGAGTTGATAGTGTTTGGTTGTCATTAGCGTGCAAGACGCAGTGAGAGGTGAGTGATTGTTTGCATTCTTATGTCAAGGAGTGTTTTATACTGAAGTTTAGAGTTACAATCGTAGGCTGGATTACCTACAGATGTATGTGTTCTAGGAGTGATAGTGATCGATTGATCATTGTTGTGTACCAAGGAATAGTTATACCGATATATATATATGTTATTGCATGCAATGCTGATTTTCCTTGTACATGTGTATAGATATATTCTCTCGCTGATTAGTGCAACATTGTAGTATAAGACTTCATCTATTTGAGGAGGTTGATAGTATCAGGTGGTGAACCAGGAGATAGGATACCACTTGATAAGCTGATGATAGAGTTCTGATGGTGTTGGAGTGCAACCTGATTGTAATAGTATAGAGTATAGGATTCATTATTATTATGTGTGTATGTATTGTGTATGTACTCTGTCCAGTAAATGTATTCCATTTTGCTGGTGTTTGCCCTTATCCTAGTGAGGCTTCCCAGGAGGTAGTTAAGAAGGAGAGAGAGAGAAAGAATCAAGAACCACTACTGTAGACAGGGTAGAAGGTAATACTAGTAAGTCAAAGGGGATTGAGGAGATCATATCACCTAAGGAGAGAGTGGGGAGTCACAGCAGCTCGAGTGGGTGTGTGCACGTGACAACGAGGCTAAGTATTGGAGCCGCATCCCCTAAACGTGTGACGTTGAGCCCCTCTCCAAGAGCCAGAAGCGCCAGGGGTGATCTGGTAAAGTATAGACACACTACCGAGGTGTGGGTTGCGTTGTCCAGAAGGAAGGATCAGCAACGACGACAACACAACCAACACACAATCTATAATACTCGGCATTTACGACTTGAGTGGTTAAGCGGGTTCATGGGTTAATAACCCAATGGGGGGAACAACACATCTATTTTCTGTGTTACATTGTGGCTTGTTGAGCTTGAAGCTGTTGTCCAGCCTGTCTGTGTCAAATATGGCATTTTAGAGAAGTGGTCTGTATTAATAGCCTGCAATTTGGTCACTATTATAATTTTTTTTTTTTTAATTTGTAATACTGACAAAGTTGGAGGTTATAAATACAAAGCACTTCTCTAAAAGACTTTACAAAGTATAAAGCAATGCATTAAAATAGTATTACAAAGGCCTCGGCTGTTATTTATTTATTTATATATCTATAAGAAGTTACATTGGGTTTCTGAGAGTACATAGCATGATGTGTTTACATTCTTGTAAAGCCACTAGTACGCATAGCGCTTCGGGCAGGGCCTTAATCTAACAGATAATATTAAGTAGGTAATTTCTAGGAAAATTTATAGGGTAATCTATCAAAATCTATAACAATTTAAACATTTATAGTGTTAGTCCTTTAAAGATTCGTGGTAGTGACAGTTGAACAAGTTCTGGCATGATTGTTGTTGCTGTCTTGAACTTTCTCCAAAGCGGAAAATCATTGATATCTTTTTGAAGTGAAGTTTCCATATTAGGACACAGTAGGCCAGATGGGACCACAACAGAGACTCGTACAGTTCAATATTCATTGTTGTTCGTTTCAGTCAAAGATTCGTTTAACTATTCTTAAGGATTGTTTTCATATTAACTGTGAGTCCCAGATGTTCAATGGTTGGTACATCATTACTCCTAGGTAATATTGACTTAAATTTACCAGAGGGCCACCATTTCTCCATAGTGCCCTCTACGGCAACATGAAGCCGGCGGCTTGTCAAAGGTTCCCCTACGGTTCCTGAGGAGTTTGTCTATCTGTATTTTGAGCGCGGAAACTGCTGCATTATGACATTAAAGGTAGTTTGATAATATGCACAACGTGTCTTGTAGCTAAGCTAAAGGTGACTTGTAATGTTTAGCAACAAGCCACCCTAGATTGTTTAGTGTGTTGACGACGACATTTCGATCCTGGACCATTCTCAAGTCGACTTGAGAATGGTCCAGGACGGACCGAAACGTCGTCATCCCTTCACCTGCTAGTGTGTGGTCTGGTCAAACTACTTCAGCCACGTTATTGTGACTCATCGCCTGCACTTAGTGTGTTAACGACTGGGGCGATGGAGTGGTCATATCAGGATGGTAATTGTGCAAATAAATGTGGAAGATAATTGTTTCCATCTTGTTTACTCTGCGATATGAAATGGTTTCACCTGTAAATGGTAATTTTTGACAATGTAATCACTAGGCTTCTAACGTTGGTTTAGTGCTCATGGACCATATACTGTACTTGAGAGGTTTTAAGCATGTTATTTATATAATTTAGGCCAATAAACAGCTAAATAAATTAATAATACACAGTACGTTTATCTAAGGTTAGCTAAAGGTTTGTTTTAGTGGAAGACCGTAATAAGATAATGTGTTTCTATGTAACTTTAAAAGAACATTGATGCTTAACCATAGCCTCATGAGTCCAAGACAAAAATGTACTCCGTTAGGCTATTGCAATCTTATCAGTCTTGCCTACTCGCTATTGTTGATACAATCTGCAATTAATCTCCATTGCAATTTCACCTTTTCCAGTGATTGGTTCCAGTGTTCTTGAAATTCATAATTGTATTTTCCTACTCGATTGTATTTGAAATAAACTGTTTATACTTACCCTGGTGCTACATAGCCTTCCCGGTTTGGTGCCTTCTTTTGATAATTACTTATACTTGCCCTTAATATATGTAAAAAATATTTTTTCAGGAGTGTGGCACGTGTGGACAAGTGTTGGATCAGAGGAGTCAAGGTAAAGTGCTTATTTAACAACTAGTTCTGGGGAGGAGCGGGTGGAACTAGATGGACGTAGTCAACTTCACATTCTTGTTACACTTACACTGGTTTGTGCCTCGGAGAGGCTGCAGGATCCAGTAAGTTCAGTAGAACTTCGGTTTCAACTCCTTTTGACCATGTCGTAGCTCAGTCGATTACGGCAGTGTCTGGGATGCTCTCGGACGCAGGTTCGAATCCTCGTCCCGGCCCTTGTGGATTTGTACACTCTTGTTAACAGGCTGAGAGCTTTTCTTTCCCATAGATTTATTTATAGAAGAGTTAGCAATAAGTCGGCTGGGTTTATTAACGTATTGTTTTTAGGTCCCATTTATATTATGCAGTTCAGTTTTGGTCGCCATACTAAAGAATGGACATAATTCACTAGAACACGACAGTTAGGATGACAAAGTTAATCCCGCAAATTAGAAAGCTTCCGTATGAAGAGATGTTGGAAAAACATTAACGTGACATGATTGAAGTGTACAAGTGGATGAATGGGCATAAGGGAGTTATTGATAAGGCTTTAAATGAAGATAAGTTTAGATTTAGGAAATACCTGGGTAAATACTGGTTTGGTAACTGGGTTGTGAATTTGTGGAACAAATTACTGGATCATGTGCAGACGAGGAGTCACAATAACGTGGCTGAAGTATGTTGACCAGACCACACACTAGAACGTGAAGGGACGACGACGTTTCGGTCCGTCCTGGACCATTCTCAAGTCTATTGTGGATCATACTACTGGATCACTGGATCCATATTACTGGATCATAATAAGCATAGGAATCTTTGATTGCTTGACGCTTAGGTTAGACGTATATGAATGTGTAGGTGGATATAAATAGGAAGTGCCACGTGCAGGACAATAGGCCATCTGCAGTTTCTTGACTTACGTTCTACTAGTTTACACTCAGAACGCGACTCTCCAATCAGCTTACATCTGTATCCTCAATTGCTGCTAGGTGATCAAGGGCGAACATTTAACCTTGAATGTTTAATCCAAACCAAATGATGGGTAGCAAAGATGTATGGTAAGGTAAAAGTTGGGTGGCGAGGCAAGTTTTGGGGTAGTGAAGACTTAGAATATTGTTCAATGTGGGTGACAAAGACTTGCTGTGAAGAGTAGGTAAAGAATAAATTGAGAGATAGGAGAATTACCTTAAGATTAGGCTTGGACTGGCTGGCATATGCATTATACATCATTAATGCATATATGCCAGGGAAGGGGGGGAGGGAGATCTCCCCAAAGGCATAAACTGCTAGGTCAGGTAATCCACAAACCCATCTCCAATGACTCCAAGGTCATGGGAAGCTTGACCTTCCCCTGAAGTTGCACCCACCGTTATATCTGTCTGTATGACCTGTTTTGCCGCAGTTTGCACAGTGTGCTTCATTATGGCAGGCGAGGCGACTGTGGCCCAATAGATAACAAGCGTAACATCGTAACACAGGGAAGTTGTAGGGCTGGACCTGATACGAGGTCCTGTGTAGTGCCACCCGATCAGGGAGGGGCCCATCGAACTTTACATAGACCATGGATGTTGGGTTTGCTGCTCCGTGAATCCTGGTAACTTCCAATAATCCCGCTGATGCACCCCCTAACACATGCAGAGCGGTCTGGATGTTATCCACATCAACACTCTGGTCATTGGGCCAATCTTCCCATACCGGGCCCGAGACTGCTCCTGCGACAATACCTGTCGGCACCTGACGGGCCAGTCCCCCAACTTAATAATGTCGGATACACGGATGTGTGGTAGAGCCTCCTTTTTGATGTGTAGCTTCAGTGCTGCACCCCTACCCAGGGTACACGCGGTCTCAGGCAGGCAATGTGGCCACAATACCGAAGCCTCAATTGTTGCACCTAAGGTACGAGGATTTGCAACCACGCACTGAGCTGATTCTGACTGGATTAGGACAACCACAAACGAGGAATGAGGTACCACAAGAGAAAGGTCTTCTGAAGACAAAGACATTCTCTTAGCATCTCGCTGTGGCGCAGCATCAGCCGACTCATTTTCCAGCAGACGTTTTCCTCTCTGGGACTTGCTGTCAACGTACATGGCGCCCCCGCTCGGGGAGGCGTCCATTAGTGAGGCTCCGGCCTCCCCCGGTGCTGTGAGCCCCAGGGTAGCTGCAGTGAGCACACACTGGCCCAAAAAAGCCATCTGAATTCAAAGATGAGCCCCAGGCGAGGTGTGGAAAGAAAGTCCAGCCAGGGGCGTTCAATCTGCGCGCCAAGATGGCCGACCTTCGGGCGGGAATCTCCTCCACAACCAAATCTTTTATTGTGGAGTTGTTGACAACCTACTTTTATCTGGCATGTATTATGCCAGTTTTCGCCTCGCATAATTTTTTCTCATTTGGAAAATACAATATTATCTTCACTATAAATTACTACTATAGTGTGTCATTTCTGCTCACACTCATCTCTAAATAAAATGATTACAAATATTTCCAAAGACAAAAACTGCCTCATCCAGCCCGCCTCTTCCCTCTTGGAGTTGGAGTTGGAGGGTTTGTGGATTTGGAATGAGGGAAGAGGCGGGCTGGATGAGGCAGTTTATGTCTTTGGAAATATTTGTAATCATTTTATTTAGAGATGAGTGTGAGCAGAAATGACACACTATAGTAGTAATTTATAGTGAAGATAATAATGTATTTTCCAAATGAGAAAAAAATATGCGAGGCGAAAACTGACATAATACATGCCAGATAAAAGTAGGTTGTCAACAACTCCACAATAAAAGATTTGGTTGTGGAGGAGATTCCCGCCCGAAGGTCGGCCATCTTGGCGCGCAGATTGAACGCCCCTGGCTGGACTTTCTTTCCACACCTCGCCTGGGGCTCATCTTTGAATTCAGATGGCTTTTTTGGGCCAGTGTGTGCTCACTGCAGCTACCCTGGGGCTCACAGCACCGGGGGAGGCCGGAGCCTCACTAATGGACGCCTCCCCGAGCGGGGGCGCCATGTACGTTGACAGCAAGTCCCAGAGAGGAAAACGTCTGCTGGAAAATGAGTCGGCTGATGCTGCGCCACAGCGAGATGCTAAGAGAATGTCTTTGTCTTCAGAAGACCTTTCTCTTGTGGTACCTCATTCCTCGTTTGTGGTTGTCCTAATCCCGTCAGAATCAGCTCAGTGCGTGGTTGCAAATCCTCGTACCTTAGGTGCAGCAATCGAGGCTTCGGTATTGTGGTCACATTGCCTGCCTGAGACCGCGTGTACCCTGGGTAGGGGTGCAGAACTGAAGCTACACATCAAAAAGGAGGCTCTATCACACATCCGTGTATCCGACATTATTAAGTTGGGGGACTGGCCCGTCAGGTGCCGACAGGTATTGTCGCAGGAGCAGTCTCGGGCCCGGTATGGGAAGATTGGCCCAATGACCAGAGTGTTGATGTGGATAACATCCAGACCGCTCTGCATGTGTTAGGGGGTGCATCAGCGGGATTATTGGAAGTTACCAGGATTCACGGAGCAGCAAACCCGACATCCATGGTCTATGTAAAGTTCGATGGGCCCCTCCCTGATCGGGTGGCACTACACAGGACCTCGTATCAGGTCCAGCCCTACAACTTCCCTGTGTTACGATGTTACGCTTGTTATCTATTGGGCATTAGTCGCCTCGCCTGCCATAATGAAGCACACTGTGCAAACTGCGGCAAAACAGGCCATACAGACAGATATAACGATGGGTGCTCTGATGCACCTCGCTGTCTTTTATGCCGTGGCCATCACAAGATTACGTCCAAGAGTTGCCCGGTATATCTTGAGGCCCTCCGGTTGGACATCGATCATAAAACAGCGGAGACCCCTCGACAGGAGCTGCTCCAGAGGTTGCGCGCTCTCAATCAGCCTATCGCTTCTTCTCGCCTCCAGGTTTCCCCTGGTCGGGCCTCATCACACGTAAGAACTAGCAGACCCTCTTGCCTGTTCCAGTCACATGCCTCATACGCCCAGGTTGCTAATCAATTTTCCCTCATGGGTAGCCTTGACATGGACGGAAACTCATCCACGGATACAGACATGGACGCTCAGTCTCGGCCGGAGTCTGGCACGCGACACCCTCCTGCCTCTCCTCAAAGAAGCCAACACCGGCGTCGTCGACACACCCATCGATCAGGAGGTACTGCTCCATCAGACAGCCCTGACGATCCTCTGGTCCCCCAGGCGCTTTCCCAGGGGATTGTGACACCGGTGGAACATGAGGCCCAGAGCGAAGCACCCACCAGTCGCTGGCGCCGTCAAGAGAGTTCGCGAGCCGAACAATGATCAACAGCCTTTGGACTGGCTGCCATTGATACCACACATTTTACTTTGTATGAGGGTTTTAAGGCTTTTTCTGGTGGTTTCCCTTTTGGAGACGTCTGTGCACAGGTGGTCAAAAATTGAGCTGTTGTATTTCAGGGTAAATGGCGCCCCATCCTGAGAATACTGTGGTGTTTTGGAATGCCCGCTCCCTTTTTAAGAAGACGCAAATAATATGCAATTTTATCGCCAGCGCAACACCGTTGATCGTGGGATTCTGTGAGACTTGGCTTACTGACGACCTTTGCTTCACGGTGCCGGGGTATTCGGTCTATAGACAAGATCGGTCAGTACGGGGTGGAGGGGGACTTGCCCTCTTGGTCAGGGACTCAGTTCCCAGCTCCTTGCTCCGCATTCACTCCTTCCCGGGTGGGCATTTAGAATTAAGAAGAACCCACCGCCGCTTTCAGTAATTTGCAGATTTTTGGTAAAAAAAGCCGGAATTTCAAACTGCGAATAGGTGCAGAGAGCCAGAATTTGGGTCCAAAATATGGCTCAGGTATCGAATTTGGGATGTTTGGGATATTTTGAAAACTGCAGGGGGGTTTGGGCAAAATGTGACCCTCCGCCGCTTTCAGTAATTGGCGTACCCCTTGCCAACAGGTGTCTAAGGGTAAAGGGGAATAAAACACTGCATAACTTGGGAAAACAATGTATCTACGCTAAGGTTGACAAACATAACAATTAAATAATACAGATAATAGTCAGAAATATTCTTTAGCATGCAATAATATAAATAAAATCCTTATTGAGCAATGAGCAATCCCACCAGCACATGAATTATAATTTGGGAAAATACACAATCATCTAACCAGAGAATTAACCGTTCTAAATTAAATTAAATTAAATTAACCGACCCAACGCCGTTTTCAGTAATTGGCATATTTTCGGTATAAAAAGTCATAATTTGAAACTGAAAATAGGTGCAGAGAGTCAGAATTCGGCTCAAAAATCACGCTCAGGAGTCAAATTTCAGACATTTCTTACATTTTGAAAACTGCAGGGGGGTTTGGGCAAAATATGACCCATCGCCGTTTACAGTAATTGGCATATTTTCGTTGTGAAACGTCGTAATTTGAAACTGAAAATAGGTGCAAAGAGTCAGAATTCGGCTCAAAAATCACGCTCAGGAGTCAAATTTCCGACATTTCTGACATTATAAAAACTGAACAGGGGTTTGGGCAAAATATGACCCATCGCCGTTTTCAGTAATTGGCAAATTTTCGGTATGAAACGTCGTAATTTGTAACTGAAAATAGGTGCAGTGAGTCAGAATTCGGCTCAAAACTCACGCTCAGGAGTCAAATTTCCGACATTTCAGACATTTTGAAAACTGCAGGGGGGTTTGGGCAAAATATGACCCGTCGCCGTTTTCAGTAATTGGCATATTTTCGGTATAAAAAGTCGTAATTTGAAACTTAAAATAGGTGCAGATAGTCAGAATTCGGCTCAAAAATCACGCTCAGGAGTCAAATTTCCGACAATTCAGACATTTTGAAAACTGCAGGGGGTTTGGGCAAAATATGACCCATCGCCGTTTTCAGTAATTGGCATATTTTCGTTGTGAAACGTCGTAATTTGAAACTAAAAATAGGTGCAGAGAGTCAGAATTCGGCTCAAAAATCTCGCTCAGGAGTCAAATTTCCGACATTTCAGACATTTTAAAAACTGCAGGGGGGTTTGGGCAAAATATGACCCATCGCCGTTTTCAGTAATTGGCATATTTTCGGTATGAAAAGTCGTAATTTGAAACTGAAAATAGGTGCAGAGAGTCAGAATTCGGCTCAAAAATCACGCTCAGGAGTCAAATTTCCGACATTTCAGACATTTTGAAAACTGCAGGGGGGTTTGGGCAAAATATGACCCATTGCCGTTTTCAGTAATTGGCATATTTTCGGTATAAAAAGTCGTAATTTGAAACTGAAAATAGGTGCAGAGAGTCAGAATTCGGCTCAAAAATCACGCTCAGGAGTCAAATTTCTGACATTTCAGACATTTTACAAACTGCAGGGGGGTTTGGGCAAAATATGACCCAACGCCGTTTTCAGTAATTGGCATATTTTCGGTATAAAATGTCGTAATTTGAAACTGAAAATAGGTGCAGAGAGTCAGAATTCGGCTCAAAAATCACTCAGAGGAGTCAAATTTCCGACATTTCAGACATTTTGAAAACTGCAGGGGGGTTTGGTCAAAATATGACCCATCGCCATTTTCAGTAATTGGCATATTTTCGGTATAAAAAGTCGTAATTTGAAACTGAAAATAGGTGCAGAGAGTCAGAATTCGGATAAAAAATCACGCTCAGGAGTCAAATTTCCGACATTTCAGACATTTTGATAACTGCAGGGGCGTTTGGGCAAAATATGACCCATCGCCGTTTTCAGTAATTGGCATATTTTCGGTATGAAACGTCGTAATTTTGCCCAAACGCCCCTGCAGTTATCAAAATGTCTGAAATGTCGGAAATTTGACTCCTGAGCGTGATTTTTTATCCGAATTCTGACTCTTTGCACCTATTTTTAGTTTCAAATTACGACTTTTTATACCGAAAATATGCCAATTACTGAAAATGGGAAATGAATGGATATCGAGGGCACTTGGTGTCAATTGCCGGCTGGAAAGATATTGCAAATCAAATGCAATATCTTTCATAGACAACTGGGAACACTTCTATGGAAGAAATGAAATGTATGCTCGTGATGGGGTGCATCTATCGAGAGCTGGGGTTGTTGCTGTTGCGAACTCGTTAGAAGAAGTGGTTAGAGGTGTTTGTTTGGGTTTAAACTGTTAGTAGATAGAGGTATGGGAATTGATTTGGAGGAAGGAGGTAATAAAAGTATGTGTTTGTGGGAGAAAGGAATTGGCAAAACGATCAGGGAAAGAGAAGGTCCGCAAAATAACAATTCACTTAGGGTATATTACACTAACAGTAGAAGTCTAAGAAATAAAATTAACGAATTAAATGCTCTTGTCTGCACAGAAAAAATAGATATTATTGCACTTACCGAAACGTGGATGAATGTAGTAAATAGAGAACTATTAGCTGAATATCAAATATATGGATTTAAACTTTTTCACACAGATAGATATATTAGACGAGGAGGTGGAGTAGCCATATATGTTAGGGACAATTTGAAATGTAGTCTCAAAGAGGGAATCAAAACAGAGCCACACACAGAAACTATTTGGATTGAATTAAACGAAAAAGCTAATAATATTATAATAGGAGTAATATATAGGCCACCAAATTTAGACAGAATGGAAGCAAAGCATCTATGGGATGAAATATCTAGAGCATCTAGATCTAACAGTATTTATGTCATGGGTGACTTAGTTTTAGCGGAATAAACTGGTTGAACAAAACAGGGAATAGTGAAGCAGAAGATTTTCTAGAATTAATTGACGATTGCTTTCTTACGCAACACATTAAGGAACCAACACGGGAAAATAATATTTTAGATTTAGTGTTTACTAACAGGGAAACGCAAATTAATGACATCGAAATAGGGAGTGAGCTAGGGAGCAGTGATCACAAAGAAATCAGATTTAGCATAGAATGGAATAGACCAGTAGGAGAAAATTCTGTTAAAGTGCCAGATTTTCGAAAAGCTGATTTTAATAGCCTAAGAAATTTTTTGGGTCAAATTGATTGGAAAGTCTTGGGTATGGGGTGTGGGCCGGTCTTGGAGCGAGACATGAACCCAGCGATAGGTGACTTAAATGGGGATTTCGATGTGGATTCAATATATAACTTATTTAAGAATATTCTAAACAAAGCACAGGAACGTAATATACCATACAAATTGAATAGATCGAATACTAATGACCCAAAGTGGATAACAAAGAATTTGAAGAACCTTATAGGTAAAAAGAGAGCTTGGTACAAAAGGATTAAAAATGGGGAGGTCACTTTAGAACAGGAATTCGTACAACTGGTTAGAAATGTTAAAAAAGAGATTAGGAAAGCAAAAAGAAACTATGAAGTTCGCATAGCAGGGCAAGCAAAGACAAATCCTAAAGGGTTTTTTCAGTTATATCGTACTAAGACTAGGGAAAGGATAGGTCCATTAAAAACTGAGACAGGTCAAATAACAGATAGTGATGAAGAGATGAGTAGTATTTTTAATAAATATTTTGTATCTGTATTTACTAAAGAGGAACTTAACAATATGCCTTCAGCCGAACAAGTCTATGTGGGTGGGGACGAGGACAGGTTGACGAGTTTAGCAGTTACCAGGGAGGATGTTCTTAAACAAATAGTAAAACTCAAACCAAACAAATCCCCAGGGCCGGATGAAGTGTTTGCCAGGGTGCTTAAAGAATGCAAAGAGGAGCTTTGTGACCCACTGTCAACCATATTTAATAAATCAATAGAGTCAGGCAGAGTGCCAGAGTTTTGGAAAGTTGCTAATGTGATACCAGTTTTTAAGAAAGGAGATAGATCACTTGCGTCTAACTATCGACCAATTAGCCTAACGTCTATTGTGGGAAAGTTACTCGAATCTATAATAGCAAATAAAATTCGTCTTCATCTTGAAAAACATAAATTAATAATTGAGTCGCAACATGGTTTTATAAATGGCCGTTCATGTTTAACAAATTTGTTATCTTTTTATTCTAGCATTGTTGAGGCAGTTGATAGTGGTAAGGATTGCGATGTTGTATACCTTGACTTTAGCAAAGCTTTTGATACAGTGCCACATGAAAGACTGATTAAAAAGATAGAGTCTCATGGTATTGGGGGTGCTATATTAAGCTGGATTAGGGCATGGCTATACCAAAGGAAACAGAGAGTTAGTATAAATGGAATCAAGTCAGAGTGGGAAAATGTTGTAAGTGGAGTGCCTCAAGGCTCTGTCCTGGGACCTCTGTTGTTTATAATATATATAAATGATTTAGATTCAGGTTTGAGTAGCAACATTTGCAAATTTGCCGATGATACGAAAATCGGTAGGGAAATTAATTCGGAGGAGGACTCACTATCACTTCAAGTTGATCTAGATAGGGTTTTGAAATGGTCAAAGGATTGGCAGATGCAGTTTAATGCTGATAAATGTAAAGTTCTGAGGTTAGGTAATGATGATAGAGTTACAAGATACGAGCTAGATGGTGTTGTGATTGCGAAGTCGGATTGCGAAAGGGATCTGGGAGTTATGATTAGTAAGAATTTAAAACAAAAGGATCAATGCATAAATGTTCGTAATAAGGCAAATCGGACACTTGGATTTATTAATCGCAGCGTTAGTAACAAGACACCTGGTGTGGTTCTCAAGCTATATCTTGCTCTAGTTAGGCCCCATTTAGATTATGCAGTTCAGTTTTGGTCGCCATATTATAGAATGGATATAAATTCACTTGAACGTGTCCAGCGTAGGATGACTAAGTTAATTCCCCAAATTAGAAATCTTTCATATGAAGAAAGATTAACAAAGCTTAAGTTGCATTCACTGGAAAGGCGAAGAGTTAGGGGTGACATGATAGAGGTTTACAAGTGGATGAATGGACATAACCGGGGGGATATTAATAGGGTATTAAAAGTATCAACACAGGACAGAACACGAAACAATGGGTATAAATTGGATAAGTTTAGATTTAGGAAAGACTTTGGTAAATACTGGTTCAGTAACAGGGTTGTTGATTTGTGGAACCAATTGCCGCGTAACATTGTGGAGGTGGGGTCCCTCGATTGTTTCAAGCACGGGTTGGACAAGTATATGAGTGGGATTGGGTGGTTATAGAATAGGAGCTGCCTCGTATGGGCCAATAGGCCTTCTGCAGTTACCTTTGTTCTTATGTTCTTATGTAATTTGATACTGAAAATAGGTGCAGGGAGTCAGAATTCGGCTCAAAAATCACGCTCAGGAGTCAAATTTCCGACATTTCAGACATTTTAATACACTTTCGTGCTCTTGGCGTTCAAAAAAAATCATACCCCAGATGCTTTCGGCGCTTCGCGCGCCTGTGCGGTAAGACCGAAAAAGTGTACACTCTTTTGACTGTCCTGACAATAATTGAAGGCGCACGTATTTAAATTTGGTATCACTGTGTTCGCAATAAAATTGTCTATAAGAACATATCTATAAAATGCCGCCAAAGCATAAGGATTATCAATACTAAATAAAAAACTATTCAGATCACTAGCCGAGAGCGCCAAACAGCAACAAAATGTTTCCACTCTCTTAATGGTTGCGAAGCCTACTGTTGTCCTACTTCGCTAATTGTGGTATCATTGGAATCGCAATAACATTCTCTACACGGACATATGCATATAAATATAGATTCAATGTCGTAGCCCACCCAAAACAGTGTGGGAAGTGGTCGAAGTGTTACCCGCGGCGGCATATCGGCGAAACTCGCTCTGAAAAGTGTATATTCAATTCACTGTCCTGACATTATTTGTCTATGTATGTATTTCATTTTTGTACCAATGTGCTCGCAATAGAATGTTCTATAAGAATATAAGTATTAAAGGTCACATAAGGATGCGTTCGACCGGCAACACATATAAAAACTACGTCGATTATACGCGTCGTGTGAATAATACAATTGTTTTACCACGATGATTCACTGCCATGACGTTTTCTTTATTAAGCTGTTCGGCTAATAGAAAAAACGTAAATTTCATGGCAAACATATGTAAACTATTCCCAGGTTGATCGGATAATAAATGGATTTTATACAAATATTTTTGCTCGTGACTCCCGAGAGGGGCACGCGTGCGGTGTGATTAATAATATTCGTGACAACGACGGTCTGCAGGAATGCGCCAAAGTGTTTAAAAACTGCAGGGGGGTTTGGGCAAAATATGACCCATCGTCGTTTTCAGTAATTGGCATATTTTCGGTATGAAAAGTCGTAATTTGAAACAGAAAATAGGTGCAGAGAGTCAGAATTCGGCTCAAAAATCACGCTCAGGAGTCAAATTTCAGACATTTCAGACATTTTGAAAACTGCAGGGGGGTTTAGGCAAAATATGACCCATTGCCGTTTACAGTAATTGGCACATTTTCGGTAAGAAACGTCGTAATTTGAAACTGAAAATATTTGCGAAGAGTCAGAATTCGGCTCAAAAATCACGCTCAGGAGTCAAATTTCCGACATTTCAGACATTTTAAAAACTGCAGGGGGGTTTGGGCAAAATATGACCCATCGCCGTTTTGAGTAAGAACATAAGAACATAAGAACAAAGGTAACTGCAGAAGGCCTATTGGCCCATACGAGGCAGCTCCTATTCTATAACCACCCAATCCCACTCATATACTTGTCCAACCCGTGCTTGAAACAATCGAGGGACCCCACCTCCACAATGTTACGCGGCAATTGGTTCCACAAATCAACAACCCTGTTACTGAACCAGTATTTACCCAAGTCTTTCCTAAATCTAAACTTATCCAATTTATATCCATTGTTTCGTGTTCTGTCCTGTGTTGATACTTTTAATACCCTATTAATATCCCCCCGGTTATGTCCATTCATCCACTTGTAAACCTCTATCATGTCACCCCTAACTCTTCGCCTTTCCAGTGAATGCAACTTAAGCTTTGTTAATCTTTCTTCATATGAAAGATTTCTAATTTGGGGAATTAACTTAGTCATCCTACGCTGGACACGTTCAAGTGAATTTATATCCATTCTATAATATGGCGACCAAAACTGAACTGCATAATCTAAATGGGGCCTAACTAGAGCAAGATATAGCTTGAGAACCACACCAGGTGTCTTGTTACTAACGCTGCGATTAATAAATCCAAGTGTCCGATTTGCCTTATTACGAACATTTATGCATTGATCCTTTTGTTTTAAATTCTTACTAATCATAACTCCCAGATCCCTTTCGCAATCCGACTTCGCAATCACAACACCATCTAGAACATAAGAACATAAGAACAAAGGTAACTGCAGAAGGCCTATTGGCCCATACGAGGCAGCTCCTATTCTATAACCACCCAATCCCACTCATATACTTGTCCAACCCGTGCTTGAAACAATCGAGGGACCCCACCTCCACAATGTTACGCGGCAATTGGTTCCACAAATCAACAACCCTGTTACTGAACCAGTATTTACCCAAGTCTTTCCTAAATCTAAACTTATCCAATTTATATCCATTGTTTCGTGTTCTGTCCTGTGTTGATACTTTTAATACCCTATTAATATCCCCCCGGTTATGTCCATTCATCCACTTGTAAACCTCTATCATGTCACCCCTAACTCTTCGCCTTTCCAGTGAATGCAACTTAAGCTTTGTTAATCTTTCTTCATATGAAAGATTTCTAATTTGGGGAATTAACTTAGTCATCCTACGCTGGACACGTTCAAGTGAATTTATATCCATTCTATAATATGGCGACCAAAACTGAACTGCATAATCTAAATGGGGCCTAACTAGAGCAAGATATAGCTTGAGAACCACACCAGGTGTCTTGTTACTAACGCTGCGATTAATAAATCCAAGTGTCCGATTTGCCTTATTACGAACATTTATGCATTGATCCTTTTGTTTTAAATTCTTACTAATCATAACTCCCAGATCCCTTTCGCAATCCGACTTCGCAATCACAACACCATCTAGCTCGTATCTTGTAACTCTATCATCATTACCTAACCTCAGAACTTTACATTTATCAGCATTAAACTGCATCTGCCAATCCTTTGACCATTTCAAAACCCTATCTAGATCAACTTGAAGTGATAGTGAGTCCTCCTCCGAATTAATTTCCCTACCGATTTTCGTATCATCGGCAAATTTGCAAATGTTGCTACTCAAACCTGAATCTAAATCATTTATATATATTATAAACAACAGAGGTCCCAGGACAGAGCCTTGAGGCACTCCACTTACAACATTTTCCCACTCTGACTTGATTCCATTTATACTAACTCTCTGTTTCCTTTGGTATAGCCATGCCCTAATCCAGCTTAATATAGCACCCCCAATACCATGAGACTCTATTTTTTTAATCAGTCTTTCATGTGGTACTGTATCAAAAGCTTTGCTAAAGTCAAGGTATACAACATCGCAATCCTTACCACTATCAACTGCCTCAACAATGCTAGAATAAAAAGATAACAAATTTGTTAAACATGAACGGCCATTTATAAAACCATGTTGCGACTCAATTATTAATTTATATTTTTCAAGATGAAGACGAATTTTATTTGCTATTATAGATTCGAGTAACTTTCCCACAATAGACGTTAGGCTAATTGGTCGATAGTTAGACGCAAGTGATCTATCTCCTTTTTTAAAAACTGGTATCACATTAGCAACTTTCCAAAACTCTGGCACTCTGCCTGACTCTATTGATTTATTAAATATGGTTGACAGTGGGTCACAAAGCTCCTCTTTGCATTCTTTAAGCACCCTGGCAAACACTTCATCCGGCCCTGGGGATTTGTTTGGTTTGAGTTTTACTATTTGTTTAAGAACATCCTCCCTGGTAACTGCTAAACTCGTCAACCTGTCCTCGTCCCCACCCACATAGACTTGTTCGGCTGAAGGCATATTGTTAAGTTCCTCTTTAGTAAATACAGATACAAAATATTTATTAAAAATACTACTCATCTCTTCATCACTATCTGTTATTTGACCTGTCTCAGTTTTTAATGGACCTATCCTTTCCCTAGTCTTAGTACGATATAACTGAAAAAACCCTTTAGGATTTGTCTTTGCTTGCCCTGCTATGCGGACTTCATAGTTTCTTTTTGCTTTCCTTATCTCTTTTTTAACATTTCTAACCAGTTGTACGAATTCCTGTTCTAAAGTGACCTCCCCATTTTTAATCCTTTTGTACCAAGCTCTCTTTTTACCTATAAGGTTCTTCAAATTCTTTGTTATCCACTTTGGGTCATTAGTAATTGGCATATTTTCGGTATGAAACGTCGTAATTTAAAACTGAAAATAGGTGCAGAGAGTCAGAATTCGGCTCAAAAATCACGCTCAGGAGTCAAATTTCCGACATTTCCGACATTTTAATACACTTTCGCGCTCTCGGCATTGAAAACAAAATCATACCCCCAGACGCTTTCGGTGCATCGCGTGCCTATGCGGTAAGACCGAAAAAGTGTACACTCTATTGACTGTCCTGACCATAATTGAAGGCGCACGTATTTAAATTTGGTATCACTGTGTTCGCAATAAAACTGTCTATAAGAACATATCTATAAAATGCCGCCAAAGCATAAGGATTGTCAACACCAAATAAAAAACTATTCAGATCACTAGCCGAGAGCGCCAAACAGCAACAAAATGTTTCCACTCTCTTAATGGTTGCGAAGCCTACATTTGTCCTACATCGCTAATTATGGTATCATTGGAATTGCAATAAAATTCTCTACACGGACATATGCATATAAATATAGATTCAATGTCGTAGCCCACCCAAAACAGTGTGGGAAGTAGCCGAAGTGTTACCCGCGGCGGCATATCGGCGAAACTCGCTTTGAAAAGTGTATATTCAATTCACTGTCCTGACATTATTTGTCGATGTATGTATTTCATTTTTGTACCAATGTGCTCGCAATAGAATGTTCTATAAGAACATAAGTATTAAACGTCACATAAGGATGCGTTCGACCGGCAACATTTATAAAAACTACGTCGATTATACTCGTCGTGTCAATAATACAATTGTTTTACCACGATGATTCACTGTCACGGCGTTTTCTTTATTAAGCTGTTCGGCTTTTAGAAAAAATGTTAATTTCATGGCAAACATTTGTAAACTATTCGCAAGTTGATCGGATAATAAATGGATTTTATACAAATATTTTTGCTCGTGACTCCCGAGAGGGGCACGCGTGCGGTGTGATTAATAATATTCGTGACAACGACGGTCTGCAGGAATGCGCCAAAGTGTTTAAAAACAGCAGGGGGGTTTGGGCAAAATATGACCCATCGTTGTTTTCAGTAATTGGCATATTTTAGGTATGAAAAGTCGTAATTTGAAACTGAAAATAGGTGCAGAGAGTCAGAATTCGGCTCAAAAATCACGCTCAGGAGTCAAATTTCCGACATTTCAGACATATTGAAAACTGCAGGGGGGTTTGGGCAAAATATGACCCATCGCCGTTTTCAGTAATTGGCATATTTTCGGTATAAAAAGTAGTAATTTGAAACTGAAAATAGGTGCAGAGAGTCAGAATTTGGATAAAAAATGACGCTCAGGAGTCAAATTTCCGACATTTCAGACATTTTGAAAACTGCAGGGGGGTTTGGCAAAATATGACCCATCGCCGTTTACAGTAATTGGCATATTTTCGGTATGAAACGTTGTAATTTGAAACTGAAAATAGGTGCAGAGAGTCAGAATTCGGTTCAAAAATCACGCTCAGGAGTCAAATTTCGGACATTTCAGACATTTTGAAAACTGCAGGTGGTTTGGGCAAAATATGACCCAACGCCGTTTTCAGTAATTGGCATATTTTCGGTATAAAAAGTCATAATTTGAAACTGAAAATAGGTGCAGAGAGTCAGAATTCGGCTCAAAAATCACGCTCAGGAGTCAAACTTCGGACATTTCAGACATTTTGAAAACTGCAGGGGGGTTTGGGCAAAATATGACCCATCGATGTTTTCAGTAATTGGCATATTTTCGGTATAAAAAGTCGTAATTTGAAACTGAAAATAGGTGCAGAGAGTCAGAATTTGGCTCAAAAATCACGCTCAGGAGTCAAATTTCCGACATTTCAGACATTTTGAAAACTGCAAGGGGGTTTGGGCAAAATATGACCCATCGCCGTTTTCAGTAATTGGCATATTTTCGGTATAAAAAGTCGTAATTTGAAAATGAAAATAGGTGCAGAGAGTCAGAATTCGGCTCAAAAATCTCGCTCAGGAGTCAAATTTCCGACATTTCAGACATTTTAAAAACTGCAGGGGGGTTTGGGCAAAATATGACCCATCGCCGTTTTCAGTAATTGGCATATTTTCGGTATGAAACGTCGAAATTTGAAACTGAAAATAGGTGCAGAGAGTCAGAAATTGGCTCAAAAATCAGGCTCAGGAGTCAAATTTCTGACATTTCAGACATTTTACAAACTGCAGGGGGGTTTGGGCAAAATATAACCCAACGCCGTTTTCAGTAATTGGCATATTTTCGGTATAAAATGTCGTAATTTGAAACTGAAAATAGGTGCAGAGAGTCAGAATTCGGCTCAAAAATCACTCAGAGGAGTCAAATTTCCGACATTTCAGACATTTTGAAAACTGCAGGGGGGTTTGGTCAAAATATGACCCATCGCCATTTTCAGTAATTGGCATATTTTCGGTATAAAAAGTCGTAATTTGAAACTGAAAATAGGTGCAGAGAGTCAGAATTCGGATAAAAAATCACGCTCAGGAGTCAAATTTCCGACATTTCAGACATTTTGATAACTGCAGGGGCGTTTGGGCAAAATATGACCCATCGCCGTTTTCAGTAATTGGCATATTTTCGGTATGAAACGTCGTAATTTGATACTGAAAATAGGTGCAGGGAGTCAGAATTCGGCTCAAAAATCACGCTCAGGAGTCAAATTTCCGACATTTCAGACATTTTAATACACTTTCGTTCTCTTGGCGTTCAAAAAAAAATCATCCCCCAGATGCTTTCCGCGCTTCGCGCGCCTATGCGGTAAGACCGAAAAAGTGTACACTCTTTTGACTGTCCTGACAATAATTGAAGGCGCACGTATTTAAATTTGGTATCACTGTGTTCGCAATAAAATTGTCTATAAGTACATATCTATAAAATGCCGCCAAAGCATAAGGATTATCAATACTAAATAAAAAACTATTCAGATCACTAGCCGAGAGCGCCAAACAGCAACAAAATGTTTCCACTCTCTTAATGGTTGCGAAGCCTACTGTTGTCCTACTTCGCTAATTGTGGTATCATTGGAATCGCAATAACATTCTCTACACGGACATATGCATATAAATATAGATTCAATGTCGTAGCCCACCCAAAACAGTGTGGGAAGTGGTCGAAGTGTTACCCGCGGTGGCATATCGGCGAAACTCGCTCTGAAAAGTGTATATTCAATTCACTGTCCTGACATTATTTGTCTATGTATGTATTTCATTTTTGTACCAATGTGCTCGCAATAGAATGTTCTATAAGAATACAAGTATTAAAGGTCACATAAGGATGCGTTCGACCGGCAACATATATAAAAACTACGTCGATTATACTCGTCGTGTCAATAATACAATTGTTTTACCACGATGATTCACTGCCATGCCGTTTTCTTTATTAAGCTGTTCGGCTATTAGAAAAACGTAAATTTCATGGCAAACATATGTAAACTATTCCCAGGTAGATCGGATAACAAATGGATTTTATACAAATATTTTTGCTCGTGACTCCCGAGAGGGGCACGCGTGCGGTGTGATTAATAATATTCGTGACAACGACAGTCTGCAGGAATGCGCCAAAGTGTTTAAAAACTGCAGGGGGGTTTGGGCAAAATATGACCCATCGTCGTTTTCAGTAATTGGCATATTTTCGGTATGAAAAGTCGTAATTTGAAACAGAAAATAGGTGCAGAGAGTCAGAATTCGGCTCAAAAATCACGCTCAGGAGTCAAATTTCTGACATTTCAGACATTTTGAAAACTGCAGGGGGGTTTGGGCAAAATATGACCCATCGCCGTTTTCAGTAATTGGCATATTTTCGGTATAAAAAGTCGTAATTTGAAAATGAAAATAGGTGCAGAGAGTTAGAATTCGGCTCAAAAATCACGCTCAGGAGTCAAATTTCGGACATTTCAGACATTTTGAAAACTGCAGGTGGTTTGGGCAAAATATGACCCAACGCCGTTTTCAGTAATTGGCATATTTTCGGTATAAAAAGTCATAATTTGAAACTGAAAATAGGTGCAGAGAGTCAGAATTCGGCTCAAAAATCACGCTCAGGAGTCAAATTTCGGACATTTCAGACATTTTGAAAACTGCAGGGGGGTTTGGGCAAAATATGACCCATCGATGTTTTCAGTAATTGGCATATTTTCGGTATAAAAAGTCGTAATTTGAAACTGAAAATAGGTGCAGAGAGTCAGAATTTGGCTCAAAAATCACGCTCAGGAGTCAAATTTCCGACATTTCAGACATTTTGAAAACTGCAAGGGGGTTTGGGCAAAATATGACCCATCGCCGTTTTCAGTAATTGGCATATTTTCGGTATAAAAAGTCGTAATTTGAAAATGAAAATAGGTGCAGAGAGTCAGAATTCGGCTCAAAATTCACGCTCAGGAGTCAAATTTCCGACATTTCAGACATTTTGAAAACTGCAGGGCGGTTTGGGCAAAATATGACCCATCGCCGTTTACAGTAATTGGCATATTTTCGGTATGAAACGTATTAATTTGAAACTGAAAATAGGTGCAGAGAGTCAGAATTCGGCTCAAAAATCACGCTCAGGATTCAAATTTCCGACATTTCAGACATTTTAAAACTGCAGGGAGGTTTGGGCAAAATATGACCCATCGCCGTTTTCAGTAATTGGCATATTTTCGGTATGAAACGTCGTAATTTGAAACTGAAAATAGGTGCAGTGAGTCAGAATTCGGCTCAAAACTCACGTTCAGGAGTCAAATTTCCGACATATCAGACATTTTTAAAACTGCAGGGGGGTTTAGGCAAAATATGACCCATCGCCGTTTTCAGTAATTGGCATATTTTCGGTATAAAAAGTCGTAATTTGAAACTGAAAATAGGTGCAGAGAGTCAGAATTCGGCTCAAAAATCACGCTCAGGAGTCAAATTTCAGACATTTTTAAAACTGCTGGGCGGTTTGGGCAAAATATGACCCATCGCCGTTTTCAGTAATTGGCATATTTTCGGTATGAAACGTCGTAATTTGAAATTGAAAATAGGTGCAGAGAGTCAGAATTCGGCTCAAAAATCACGCTCAGGAGTCAAATTTCCGATATTTCAGACATTTTAATTAATTAACTCTTTCGCGCTCTCGGCACTCAAAAAAAAATCATACCCCAGATGCTTTCGGCGCTTCGCGCGCCTAAGCGGTAAGACCGAAAAAGTGTACACTCTTTTGACTGTCCTGACAACAATTGAAGGCGCACGTATTTAAATTTGGTATCACTGTGTTCGCAATAAAATTGTCTATAAGAACATATCTATAAAATGCTGGCAAAGCATAAGGATTATCAACACCAAATAAAAAACTATTCAGATCACTAGCCGAGAGGGCCAAACAGCAACAAAATGTTAAAACTCTATTAATGATTGCGAAGCCTACATTTGTCCTACATCGCTAATTGTGGTATCATTGGAATCGCAATAAAATTCTCTACACGGACATATGCATATAAATGTAGATTCAATGTCGTAGCCAACCCAAAACAGTGTGGGAAGTGGTCGAAGTTTTACCCACGGCGGCATATCGGCGAAACTCGCTTTGAAAAGTGTATATTCAATTCACTGTCCTGACATTATTTGTCGATATATGTATTTCATTTTTGTACCAATGTGCTCGCAATAGAATGTTCTATAAGAACATAAGTATTAAAGGTCACATAACGATGCGTTTGACCGGCAACATATATAAAAACTACGTCGATTATACTCGTCGTGTCAATAATACAATTGTTTTACCACGATGATTCACTGCCACGCCGTTTTCTTTAATAAGCTGTTCGGCTATTAGAGAAAACGAAAACATCTTGGCAAACATTTGTAAACTATTCCCAAGTTGATCGGATAATAAATGGATTTTATACAAATATTTTTGTTCGTGACTCCCGAGAGGGGCACGCGTGCGGTGTGATTAATAATATTGGTGACAACGATGGTCTGCAGGAATGCGCCAAAGTGTTTAAAAACTGCAGGGGGGTTTGGGCAAAATATGACCCATCGTCGTTTTCAGTAATTGGCATATTTTCGGTATAAAAAGTCGTAATTTGAAACTGAAAATAGGTACAGAGAGTCAGAATTTGGATAAAAAATCACGCTCAGGAGTCAAATTTCCGACATTTCGGACATTTTAAAAACTGCAGGGGGGTTTAGGCAAAATATGACCCATTGTTGTTTACAGTAATTGGCATATTTTCGGTATGAAACGTCGTAATTTGAAACTGAAAATATTTGCGAAGAGTCAGAATTCGGCTCAAAAATCACGCTCAGGAGTCAAATTTCCGACATTTCAGACATTTTAAAAACTGCAGGGGGGTTTGGGCAAAATATGACCCATCGCCGTTTTGAGTAATTGGCATATTTTCGGTATGAAACGTCGTAATTTAAAACTGAAAATAGGTGCAGAGAGTCAGAATTCGGCTCAAAAATCACGCTCAGGAGTCAAATTTCTGACATTTCCGACATTTTAATACACTTTCGCGCTCTCGGCATTGAAAACAAAATCATACCCCCAGACGCTTTGGGTGCATCGCGCGCCTATGCGGTAAGACCGAAAAAGTGTACACTCTATTGACTGTCCTGACCATAATTGAAGGCGCACGTATTTAAATTTGGTATCACTGTGTTCGCAATAAAATTGTCTATAAGAACATATCTATAAAATGCCGCCAAAGCATAAGGATTGTCAACACCAAATAAAAAACTATTCAGATCACTAGCCGAGAGCGCCAAACAGCAACAAAATGTTTCCACTCTCTTAATGGTTGCGAAGCCTACATTTGTCCTACATCGCTAATTGTAGTATCATTGGAATTGCAATAAAATTCTCTACACGGACATATGCATATAAATATAGATTCAATGTCGTAGCCCACCCAAAACAGTGTGGGAAGTAGCCGAAGTGTTACCCGCGGCGGCATATCGGCGAAACTCGCTTTGAAAAGTGTATATTCAATTCACTGTCCTGACATTATTTGTCGATGTATGTATTTCATTTTTGTACCAATATGCTCGCAATAGAATGTTCTATAAGAACATAAGTATTAAACGTCACATAAGGATGCGTTCGACCGGCAACATTTATAAAAACTACGTCGATTATACTCGTCGTGTCAATAATACAATTGTTTTACCACGATGATTCACTGTCACGGCGTTTTCTTTATTAAGCTGTTCGGCTTTTAGAAAAAATGTTAATTTCATGGCAAACATTTGTAAACTATTCGCAAGTTGATCGGATAATAAATGGATTTTATACAAATATTTTTGCTCGTGACTCCCGAGAGGGGCACGCGTGCGGTGTGATTAATAATATTCGTGACAACGACGGTCTGCAGGAATGCGCCAAAGTGTTTAAAAACAGCAGGGGGGTTTGGGCAAAATATGACCCATCGTTGTTTTCAGTAATTGGCATATTTTAGGTATGAAAATCGTAATTTGAAACTGAAAATAGGTGCAGAGAGTCAGAATTCGGCTCAAAAATCACGCTCAGGAGTCAAATTTCCGACATTTCAGACATATTGAAAACTGCAGGGGGGTTTGGGCAAAATATGACCCATCGCCGTTTTCAGTAATTGGCATATTTTCGGTATAAAAAGTAGTAATTTGAAACTGAAAATAGGTGCAGAGAGTCAGAATTTGGATAAAAAATGACGCTCAGGAGTCAAATTTCCGACATTTCAGACATTTTGAAAACTGCAGGGGGGTTTGGCAAAATATGACCCATCGCCGTTTACAGTAATTGGCATATTTTCGGTATGAAACGTTGTAATTTGAAACTGAAAATAGGTGCAGAGAGTCAGAATTCGGTTCAAAAATCACGCTCAGGAGTCAAATTTCCGACTTTTCAGACATTTTAATACACTTTCGTGCTCTTGGCGTTCAAAAAAATATCATACCCCAGATGCTTTAGGCGCTTCGCGCGCCTATGCGGTAAGACCGAAAAAGTGTACACTCTTTTGACTGTCCTGACAATAATTGAAGGCGCACGTATTTAAATTTGGTATCACTGTGTTCGCAATAAAATTGTCTATAAGAACATATCTATAAAATGCCGCCAAAGCATAAGGATTATCAACACCAAATAAAAAACTATTCAGATCACTAGCCGAGAGCGCCAAACAGCAACAAAATGTTTCCACTCTCTTAATGGTTGCGAAACCTACAGTTGACCTACTTCGCTAATTGTGGTATCATTGGAATCGCAATAAAATTCTCTACACGGACATATGCATATAAATATAGATTCAATGTCGTAGCCCACCCAAAACAGTGTGGGAAGTGATCGAAGTGTTACCCGCGGCGGCATATCGGCGAAACTCGCTTTGAAAAGTGTATATTCAATTCACTGTCCTGACATTATTTGTCGATGTATGTATTTCATTTTTGTACCAATGTGCTCGCAATAGAATGTTCTATAAGAACATAAGTATTAAAGGTCATATAAGGATGCGTTCGACCGGCAACATATATAAAAACTACGTCGATTATACTCGTCGTGTCAATAATACAATTGTTTTACCACGATGATTCACTACCACGCCGTTTTCTTTAATAAGCTGTTCGGCTGTTAGAGAAAACAAGAATTTCTTGGCAAACATTTGTAAACTATTCCCAAGTTGATCGGATAATAAATGGATTTTATACAAATATTTTTGTTCGTGACTCCCGAGAGGGGCACGCGTGCGGTGTGATTAATAATATTGGTGACAACGACGGTCTGCAGGAATGCGCCAAAGTGTTTAAAAACTGCAGGGGGGTTTGGGCAAAATATGACCCATCGTCGTTTTCAGTAATTGGCATATTTTCGGTATGAAAAGTCGTAACTTAAAACTGAAAATAGGTGCAGAGAGTCAGAATTCGGCTCAAAAATCACGCTGAGGAGTCAAATTTCCGACATTTTGAAAACTGCAGGGGGGTTTGGGCTAAATATGACCCATAGCAGTTTTCAGTAATTGGCATATTTTCGGTATAAAAAGTCGTAATTTGAAACTGAAAATAGGTGCAGAGAGTCAGAATTTGGCTCAAAAATCACGCTCAGGAGTCAAATTTCCGACATTTCAGACATTTTGAAAACTGCAGGGGGGTTTGGGCAAAATATGACCCATCGCCGTTTACAGTAATTGGCATATTTTCGTTGTGAAACGTCGTGATTTGAAACTGAAAATAGGTGCAGAGAGTCAGAATTCGGCTCAAAAATCACGCTCAGGAGTCAAATTTCCGACATTTCTGACATTTTAAAAACTGCACAGGGGTTTGGGCAAAATATGACCCATCGCCGTTTTCAGTAATTGGCATATTTTCGGTATAAAAAGTCGTAATTTGTAACTGAAAATAGGTGCAGAGAGTCAGAATTCGGCTCAAAAATCACGCTCTGCAGTCAAATTTCCGACATTTCAGATATTTTGAAAACTGCAGGGGGGTTTGCGCAAAATATGACCCATCGCCGTTTACAGTAATTGGCATATTTTCGTTGTGAAACGTCGTAATTTGAAACTGAATATAGGTGCAGAGAGTCAGAATTCGGATACAAAATCACGCTCAGGAGTCAAATTTCCGACATTTCAGACATTTTGAAAACTGCAGGGGTGTTTGGGCAAAATATGACCCATCGATGTTTTCAGTAATTGGCATTTTTTCGGTATAAAAAGTCGTAATTTGAAACTGAAAATAGGTGCAGAGTCAGAATTCGGATAAAAAATCACGCTCAGGAGTCAAATTAACGGTATTTCAGACATTTTGAAAACTGCAGGTGGGGGGTTTTGGCAAAATATGACCCATCGCCGTTTACAGTAATTGGCATATTTTCGGTATGAAACGTCGAAATTTGAAACTGAAAATAGGTGCAGAGAGTCAGAATTCGGCTCAAAAATCACGCTCAGGAGTCAAATTTCCGACATTTCAAACATTTTAAAAACTGCAGGGGGGTTTGGGCAAAATATGACCCATCGCCGTTTTCAGTAATTGGCATATTTTCGGTATGAAACGTCGAAATTTGAAACTGAAAATAGGTGCAGAGAGTCAGAATTCGGCTCAAAAATCACGCTCAGGAGTCAAATTTCCGACATTTCAGACATTTTGAAAACTGCAGGGGGGTTTGGGCAAAATATGACCCATCGCCGTTTTCAGTAATTGGCATATTTTCGGTATAAAAAGTCGTAATTTGAAACTGAAAATAGGTGCAGAGAGTCAGAATTCGGCTCAAAAATCACGCTCAGGAGTCAAATTTCCGACATTTCAGTTATTTTGAAAACTGCAGGGGGGTTTGCGCAAAATATGACCCATCGCCGTTTACAGTAATTGGCATATTTTCGTTGTGAAACGTCGTAATTTGAAACTGAATATAGGTGCAGAGAGTCAGAATTCGGATACAAAATCACGCTCAGGAGTCAAATTTCCGACATTTCAGACATTTTGAAAACTGCAGGGGTGTTTGGGCAAAATATGACCCATCGATGTTTTCAGTAATTGGCATTTTTTCGGTATAAAAAGTCGTAATTTGAAACTGAAAATAGGTGCAGAGTCAGAATTCGGATAAAAAATCACGCTCAGGAGTCAAATTAACGGTATTTCAGACATTTTGAAAACTGCAGGGGGGGGGGTTTTGGCAAAATATGACCCATCGCCGTTTACAGTAATTGGCATATTTTCGGTATGAAACGTCGAAATTTGAAACTGAAAATAGGTGCAGAGAGTCAGAATTCGGCTCAAAAATCACGCTCAGGAGTCAAATTTCCGACATTTCAAACATTTTAAAAACTGCAGGGGGGTTTGGGCAAAATATGACCCATCGCCGTTTTCAGTAATTGGCATATTTTCGGTATGAAACGTCGAAATTTGAAACTGAAAATAGGTGCAGAGAGTCAGAATTCGGCTCAAAAATCACGCTCAGGAGTCAAATTTCCGACATTTCAGACATTTTGAAAACTGCAGGGGGGTTTGGGCAAAATATGACCCATCGCCGTTTTCAGTAATTGGCATATTTTCGGTATAAAAAGCCGTAATTTGAAACTGAAAACAGGTGAAGAGAGTCAGAATTTGGATAAAAAATGACGCTCAGGAGTCAAATTTCCGACATTTCAGACATTTTGAAAACTGCAGGGGGGTTTGGGCAAAATATGACCCATCGCCGTTTACAGTAATTGGCATATTTTCGGTATGAAACGTCGTAATTTGAAACTGAAAATAGGTGCAGAGAGTCAGAATTCGGCTCAAAAATCACGCTCAGGAGTCAAATTTCTGACATTTCAGACATTTTAATACACTTTCGTGCTCTTGGCGTTCAAAAAAATATCATACCCCAGATGCTTTAGGCGCTTCGCGCGCCTATGCGGTAAGACCGAAAAAGTGTACACTCTTTTGACTGTCCTGACAATAATTGAAGGCGCACGTATTTAAATTTGGTATCACTGTGTTCGCAATAAAATTGTCTATAAGAACATATCTATAAAATGCCGTCAAAGCATAAGGATTATCAACACCAAATAAAAAACTATTCAGATCACTAGCCAAGAGCGCCAAACAGCAACAAAATGTTAAAACTCTCTTAATGGTTGCGAAGCCTACAGTTGTCCTACTTCGCTAATTGTGGTATCATTGGAATCGCAATAAAATTCTCTACACGGACATATGCATATAAATATAGATTCAATGTCGTAGCCCACCCAAAACAGTGTGGGAAGTGGTCGAAGTGTTACCCGCGGCGGCATATCGGCGAAACTCTCTCTGAAAAGTGTATATTCAATTCACTGTCCTGACAATATTTGTCGATGTATGTATTTCATTTTTGTACCAATGTGCTCGCAATAGAATGTTCTATAAGAACATAAGTATTAAAGGTCACATAAGGATGCGTTCGACCGGCAACATATATAAAAACTACGTCGATTATACTCGTCGTGTCAATAATACAATTGTTTTACCACGATGATTCACTGCCATGCCGTTTTCTTTATTAAGCTGTTCGGCTATTAGAAAAAACGTAAATTTCATGGCAAACATTTGTAAACAATTCCCAAGTTGATCGGATAATAAATGGATTTTATACAAATATTTTTGCTCGTGACTCCCGAGAGGGGCACGCGTGCGGTGTGAAAAATAATATTCGTGACAACGACGGTCTGCAGGAAAGCGCCAAAGTGTTTAAAAACTGCAGGGGGGATTGGGCAAAATATGACCCATCGTCGTTTTCAGTAATTGGCATATTTTCGGAATAAAAAGTCGTAATTTGAAACTGAAAATAGGTGCAGAGAGTCAGAATTCGGCTCAAAAATCACGCTCAGGAGTCAAATTTCCGACATTTCAGACATTTTGAAAACTGCAGGGGTGTTTGGGCAAAATATGACCCATCGATGTTTTCAGTAATTGGCATTTTTTCGGTATAAAAAGTCGTAATTTGAAACTGAAAATAGGTGCAGAGTCAGAATTCGGATAAAAAATCACGCTCAGGAGTCAAATTAACGGTATTTCAGACATTTTGAAAACTGCAGGTGGGGGGTTTTGGCAAAATATGACCCATCGCCGTTTACAGTAATTGGCATATTTTCGGTATGAAACGTCGAAATTTGAAACTGAAAATAGGTGCAGAGAGTCAGAATTCGGCTCAAAAATCACGCTCAGGAGTCAAATTTCCGACATTTCAGACATTTTGAAAACTGCAGGGGGGTTTGGGCAAAATATGACCCATCGCCGTTTTCAGTAATTGGCATATTTTCGGTATAAAAAGTCGTAATTTGAAACTGAAAATAGGTGCAGAGAGTCAGAATTCGGCTCAAAAATCACGCTCAGGAGTCAAATTTCCGACATTTCAGTTATTTTGAAAACTGCAGGGGGGTTTGCGCAAAATATGACCCATCGCCGTTTACAGTAATTGGCATATTTTCGTTGTGAAACGTCGTAATTTGAAACTGAATATAGGTGCAGAGAGTCAGAATTCGGATACAAAATCACGCTCAGGAGTCAAATTTCCGACATTTCAGACATTTTGAAAACTGCAGGGGTGTTTGGGCAAAATATGACCCATCGATGTTTTCAGTAATTGGCATTTTTTCGGTATAAAAAGTCGTAATTTGAAACTGAAAATAGGTGCAGAGTCAGAATTCGGATAAAAAATCACGCTCAGGAGTCAAATTAACGGTATTTCAGACATTTTGAAAACTGCAGGGGGGGGGGTTTTGGCAAAATATGACCCATCGCCGTTTACAGTAATTGGCATATTTTCGGTATGAAACGTCGAAATTTGAAACTGAAAATAGGTGCAGAGAGTCAGAATTCGGCTCAAAAATCACGCTCAGGAGTCAAATTTCCGACATTTCAAACATTTTAAAAACTGCAGGGGGGTTTGGGCAAAATATGACCCATCGCCGTTTTCAGTAATTGGCATATTTTCGGTATGAAACGTCGAAATTTGAAACTGAAAATAGGTGCAGAGAGTCAGAATTCGGCTCAAAAATCACGCTCAGGAGTCAAATTTCCGACATTTCAGACATTTTGAAAACTGCAGGGGGGTTTGGGCAAAATATGACCCATCGCCGTTTTCAGTAATTGGCATATTTTCGGTATAAAAAGCCGTAATTTGAAACTGAAAACAGGTGAAGAGAGTCAGAATTTGGATAAAAAATGACGCTCAGGAGTCAAATTTCCGACATTTCAGACATTTTGAAAACTGCAGGGGGGTTTGGGCAAAATATGACCCATCGCCGTTTACAGTAATTGGCATATTTTCGGTATGAAACGTCGTAATTTGAAACTGAAAATAGGTGCAGAGAGTCAGAATTCGGCTCAAAAATCACGCTCAGGAGTCAAATTTCTGACATTTCAGACATTTTAATACACTTTCGTGCTCTTGGCGTTCAAAAAAATATCATACCCCAGATGCTTTAGGCGCTTCGCGCGCCTATGCGGTAAGACCGAAAAAGTGTACACTCTTTTGACTGTCCTGACAATAATTGAAGGCGCACGTATTTAAATTTGGTATCACTGTGTTCGCAATAAAATTGTCTATAAGAACATATCTATAAAATGCCGTCAAAGCATAAGGATTATCAACACCAAATAAAAAACTATTCAGATCACTAGCCAAGAGCGCCAAACAGCAACAAAATGTTAAAACTCTCTTAATGGTTGCGAAGCCTACAGTTGTCCTACTTCGCTAATTGTGGTATCATTGGAATCGCAATAAAATTCTCTACACGGACATATGCATATAAATATAGATTCAATGTCGTAGCCCACCCAAAACAGTGTGGGAAGTGGTCGAAGTGTTACCCGCGGCGGCATATCGGCGAAACTCTCTCTGAAAAGTGTATATTCAATTCACTGTCCTGACAATATTTGTCGATGTATGTATTTCATTTTTGTACCAATGTGCTCGCAATAGAATGTTCTATAAGAACATAAGTATTAAAGGTCACATAAGGATGCGTTCGACCGGCAACATATATAAAAACTACGTCGATTATACTCGTCGTGTCAATAATACAATTGTTTTACCACGATGATTCACTGCCACGCCGTTTTCTTTATTAAGCTGTTCGGCTATTAGAAAAAACGTAAATTTCATGGCAAACATTTGTAAACAATTCCCAAGTTGATCGGATAATAAATGGATTTTATACAAATATTTTTGCTCGTGACTCCCGAGAGGGGCACGCGTGCGGTGTGAAAAATAATATTCGTGACAACGACGGTCTGCAGGAAAGCGCCAAAGTGTTTAAAAACTGCAGGGGGGATTGGGCAAAATATGACCCATCGTCGTTTTCAGTAATTGGCATATTTTCGGAATAAAAAGTCGTAATTTGAAACTGAAAATAGGTGCAGAGAGTCAGAATTCGGCTCAAAAATCACGCTCAGGAGTCAAATTTCCGACATTTCAGACATATTGAAGACTGCAGGGGGGTTTGGGCAAAATATGACCCATCGCTGTTTACAGTAATTGGCATATTTTCGGTATGAAACGTCGTAATTTGAAACTGAAAATAGGTGCAGAGAGTCAGAATTCGGCTCAAAAATCACGCTCAGGAGTCAAATTTCCGATATTTCAGACATTTTAATTAATTAACTCTTTCGCGCTCTCGGCGCTCAAAAAAAAATCATACCCCAGATGCTTTCGGCGCTTCGCGCGCCTATGCGGTAAGACCGAAAAAGTGTACACTCTTTTGACTGTCCTGACAACAATTGAAGGCGCACGTATTTAAATTTGGTATCACTGTGTTTGCAATAAAATTGTCTATAAGAACATATCTATAAAATGCTGGCAAAGCATAAGGATTATCAACACCAAATAAAAAACTATTCAGATCACTAGCCGAGAGGGCCAAACAGCAACAAAATGTTAAAACTCTATTAATGGTTGCGAAGCCTACAGTTGTCCTTCATCGATAATTGTGGTATCATTGGAATCGCAATAAAATTTTCTACAGGGACATATGCATATAAATATAGATTCAATGTCGTAGCCAACCCAAAATAGTGTGGGAAGTGGCCGAAGTTTTACCCGCGGCGGCATATCGGCGAAACTCGCTTTGAAAAGTGTATATTCAATTCACTGTCCTGACATTATTTGTCGATATATGTATTTCATTTTTGTACCAATGTGCTCGCAATAAAATGTTCTATAAGAACATAAGTATTAAAGGTCACATAAGGATGCGTTTGACCGGCAACATATATAAAAACTACGTCGATTATACTCGTCTTGTCAATAATACAATTGTTTTACCACGATGATTCACTACCACGCCGTTTTCTTTAATAAGCTGTTCGGCTATTAGAGAAAACAAGAATTTCTTGGCAAACATTTGTAAACTATTCCCAAGTTGATCGGATAATAAATGGATTTTATACAAATATTTTTGTTCGTGACTCCCGAGAGGGGCACGCGTGCGGTGTGATTAATAATATTGGTGACAACGACGGTCTGCAGGAATGCGCCAAAGTGTTTAAAAACTGCAGGGGGGTTTGGGCAAAATATGACCCATCGTCGTTTTCAGTAATTGGCATATTTTCGGTATGAAAAGTCGTAACTTAAAACTGAAAATAGGTGCAGAGAGTCAGAATTCGGCTCAAAAATCACGCTGAGGAGTCAAATTTCCGACATTTTGAAAACTGCAGGGGGGTTTGGGCTAAATATGACCCATAGCAGTTTTCAGTAATTGGCATATTTTCGGTATAAAAAGTCGTAATTTGAAACTGAAAATAGGTGCAGAGAGTCAGAATTTGGATAAAAAATCACGCTCAGGAGTCAAATTTCCGACATTTCGGACATTTTAAAAACTGCAGGGGGGTTTAGGCAAAATATGACCCATTGCCGTTTACAGTAATTGGCATATTTTCGGTATGAAACGTCGTAATTTGAAACTGAAAATAGGTGCAGAGTCAGAATTCGGCTCAAAAATCACGCTCAGGAGTCAAATTTCCGACATTTCAGACATTTTAATTAATTAACACTTTCGCGCTCTCGGCGCTCAAAAAAAAATCATACCCCAGATGCTTTCGGCGCTTCGCGCGCCTATGCGGTAAGACCGAAAAAGTGTACACTCTTTTGACTGTCCTGACAATAATTGAAGGCTCACGTATTTAAATTTGGTATCACTGTGTTCGCAATAAAATTGTCTATAAGAACATATCTATAAAATGCCGCCAAAGCAAAAAGGATTATCAACACTAAATAAATAACTATTCAGATCACTAGCCGAGAGCGCCAAACAGCAACAAAATGTTTCCACTCTCTTAATGGTTGCGAAGCCTACTGTTGTCCTACTTCGCTAATTGTGGTATCATTGGAATCGCAATAACATTCTCTACACGGACATATGCATATAAATATAGATTCAATGTCGTAGCCCACCCAAAACAGTGTGGGAAGTGGTCGAAGTGTTACCCGCGGCGGCATATCGGTGAAACTCGCTCTGAAAAGTGTATATTCAATTCACTGTCCTGACATTATTTGTCTATGTATGTATTTCATTTTTGTACCAATGTGCTCGCAATAGAATGTTCTATAAGAATATAAGTATTAAAGGTCACATAAGGATGCGTTCGACCGGCAACATATATAAAAACTACGTCGATTATACGCGTCGTGTGAATAATACAATTGTTTTACCACGATGATTCACTGCCACGCCGTTTTCTTTATTAAGCTGTTCGGCTATTAGAAAAAACGTAACTTTCATGGCAAACATATGTAAACTATTCCCAGGTTGATCGGATAATAAATGGATTTTATAGAAATATTTTTGCTCGTGACTCCCGAGAGGGGCACGCGTGCGGTGTGATTAATAATATTCGTGACAACGACGGTCTGCAGGAATGCGCCAAAGTGTTTATAAACTGCAGGGGGGTTTGGGCAAAATATGACCCATCGTCGTTTTCAGTAATTGGCATATTTTCGGTATGAAAAGTCGTAATTTGAAACTGAAAATAGGTGCAGAGAGTCAGAATTCGGCTCAAAAATCACGCTCAGGAGTCAAATTTCCGACATTTCAGACATTTTGAAAACTGCAGGGGGGTTTGGGAAAAATATGACCCATCGCCGTTTTCAGTAATTGGCATATTTTCGGTATAAAAAGTAGTAATTTGAAACTGAAAATAGGTGCAGAGAGTCAGAATTTGGATAAAAAATCACGCTCAGGAGTCAAATTTCCGACATTTCAGACATTTTGAAAACTGCAGGGGGGTTTAGGCAAAATATGACCCATTGCCGTTTACAGAAATTGGCACATTTTCGGTAAGAAACGTCGTAATTTGAAACTGAAAATATTTGCGAAGAGTCAGAATTCGGCTCAAAAATCACGCTCAGGAGTCAAATTTCCGACATTTCAGACATTTTAAAAACTACAGGGGGGTTTAGGCAAAATATGACCCATCGCCGTTTTGAGTAATTGGCATATTTTCGGTATGAAACGTCGTAATTTAAAACTGAAAATAGGTGCAGAGAGTCAGAATTCGGCTCAAAAATCACGCTCAGGAGTCAAATTTCCGACATTTCAGACATTTTAATTAATTAACACTTTCGCGCTCTCGGCGCTCAAAAAAAAAATCATACCCCAGATGCTTTCGGCGCTTCGCGCGCCTATGCGGTAAGACCGAAAAAGTGTACACTCTATTGACTGTCTTGACCATAATTGAAGGCGCACGTATTTAAATTTGGTATAACTGTGTTCGCAATAAAATTGTCTATAAGAACATATCTATAAAATGCCGCCAAAGCATAAGGATTGTCAACACCAAATAAAAAACTATTCAGATCACTAGCCGAGAGCGCCAAACAGCAACAAAATGTTTCCACTCTCTTAATGGTTGCGAAGCCTACATTTGTCCTACATCGCTAATTGTGATATCATTAGAATTGCAATAAAATTCTCTACACGGACATATGCATATAAATATAGATTCAATGACGTAGCCCACCCAAAACAGTGTGGGAAGTGGTCGAAGTGTTACCCGCGGCGGCATATCGGCGAAACTCTCTCTGAAAAGTGTATATTCAATTCACTGTCCTGACAATATTTGTCGATGTATGTATTTCATTTTTGTACCAATGTGCTCGCAATAGAATGTTCTATAAGAACATAAGTATTAAAGGTCACATAAGGATGCGTTCGACCGGCAACATATATAAAAACTACGTCGATTATACTCGTCGTGTCAATAATACAATTGTTTTACCACGATGATTCACTGCCACGCCGTTTTCTTTATTAAGCTGTTCGGCTATTAGAAAAAACGTAAATTTCATGGCAAACATTTGTAAACAATTCCCAAGTTGATCGGATAATAAATGGATTTTATACAAATATTTTTGCTCGTGACTCCCGAGAGGGGCACGCGTGCGGTGTGAAAAATAATATTCGTGACAACGACGGTCTGCAGGAAAGCGCCAAAGTGTTTAAAAACTGCAGGGGGGATTGGGCAAAATATGACCCATCGTCGTTTTCAGTAATTGGCATATTTTCGGAATAAAAAGTCGTAATTTGAAACTGAAAATAGGTGCAGAGAGTCAGAATTCGGCTCAAAAATCACGCTCAGGAGTCAAATTTCCGACATTTCAGACATATTGAAGACTGCAGGGGGGTTTGGGCAAAATATGACCCATCGCTGTTTACAGTAATTGGCATATTTTCGGTATGAAACGTCGTAATTTGAAACTGAAAATAGGTGCAGAGAGTCAGAATTCGGCTCAAAAATCACGCTCAGGAGTCAAATTTCCGATATTTCAGACATTTTAATTAATTAACTCTTTCGCGCTCTCGGCGCTCAAAAAAAAATCATACCCCAGATGCTTTCGGCGCTTCGCGCGCCTATGCGGTAAGACCGAAAAAGTGTACACTCTTTTGACTGTCCTGACAACAATTGAAGGCGCACGTATTTAAATTTGGTATCACTGTGTTTGCAATAAAATTGTCTATAAGAACATATCTATAAAATGCTGGCAAAGCATAAGGATTATCAACACCAAATAAAAAACTATTCAGATCACTAGCCGAGAGGGCCAAACAGCAACAAAATGTTAAAACTCTATTAATGGTTGCGAAGCCTACAGTTGTCCTTCATCGATAATTGTGGTATCATTGGAATCGCAATAAAATTTTCTACAGGGACATATGCATATAAATATAGATTCAATGTCGTAGCCAACCCAAAATAGTGTGGGAAGTGGCCGAAGTTTTACCCGCGGCGGCATATCGGCGAAACTCGCTTTGAAAAGTGTATATTCAATTCACTGTCCTGACATTATTTGTCGATATATGTATTTCATTTTTGTACCAATGTGCTCGCAATAAAATGTTCTATAAGAACATAAGTATTAAAGGTCACATAAGGATGCGTTTGACCGGCAACATATATAAAAACTACGTCGATTATACTCGTCGTGTCAATAATACAGTTGTTTTACCACGATGATTCACTACCACGCCGTTTTCTTTAATAAGCTGTTCGGCTATTAGAGAAAACAAAAATTTCTTGGCAAACATTTGTAAACTATTCCCAAGTTGATCGGATAATAAATGGATTTTATACAAATATTTTTGTTCGTGACTCCCGAGAGGGGCACGCGTGCGGTGTGATTAATAATATTGGTGACAACGACGGTCTGCAGGAATGCGCCAAAGTGTTTAAAAACTGCAGGGGGGTTTGGGCAAAATATGACCCATCGTCGTTTTCAGTAATTGGCATATTTTCGGTATGAAAAGTCGTAACTTAAAACTGAAAATAGGTGCAGAGAGTCAGAATTCGGCTCAAAAATCACGCTGAGGAGTCAAATTTCCGACATTTTGAAAACTGCAGGGGGGTTTGGGCTAAATATGACCCATAGCAGTTTTCAGTAATTGGCATATTTTCGGTATAAAAAGTCGTAATTTGAAACTGAAAATAGGTGCAGAGAGTCAGAATTTGGATAAAAAATCACGCTCAGGAGTCAAATTTCCGACATTTCGGACATTTTAAAAACTGCAGGGGGGTTTAGGCAAAATATGACCCATTGCCGTTTACAGTAATTGGCATATTTTCGGTATGAAACGTCGTAATTTGAAACTGAAAATAGGTGCAGAGTCAGAATTCGGCTCAAAAATCACGCTCAGGAGTCAAATTTCCGACATTTCAGACATTTTAATTAATTAACACTTTCGCGCTCTCGGCGCTCAAAAAAAAATCATACCCCAGATGCTTTCGGCGCTTCGCGCGCCTATGCGGTAAGACCGAAAAAGTGTACACTCTTTTGACTGTCCTGACAATAATTGAAGGCTCACGTATTTAAATTTGGTATCACTGTGTTCGCAATAAAATTGTCTATAAGAACATATCTATAAAATGCCGCCAAAGCAAAAAGGATTATCAACACTAAATAAAAAACTATTTAGATCACTAGCCGAGAGCGCCAAACAGCAACAAAATGTTTCCACTCTCTTAATGGTTGCGAAGCCTACTGTTGTCCTACTTCGCTAATTGTGGTATCATTGGAATCGCAATAACATTCTCTACACGGACATATGCATATAAATATAGATTCAATGTCGTAGCCAACCCAAAATAGTGTGGGAAGTGGCCGAAGTTTTACCCGCGGCGGCATATCGGCGAAACTCGCTTTGAAAAGTGTATATTCAATTCACTGTCCTGACATTATTTGTCGATATATGTATTTCATTTTTGTACCAATGTGCTCGCAATAGAATGTTCTATAAGAACATAAGTATTAAAGGTCACATAAGGATGCGTTTGACCGGCAACATATATAAAAACTACGTCGATTATACTCGTCGTGTCAATAATACAATTGTTTTACCACGATGATTCACTACCACGCCGTTTTCTTTAATAAGCTGTTCGGCTATTAGAGAAAACAAAAATTTCTTGGCAAACATTTGTAAACTATTCCCAAGTTGATCGGATAATAAATGGATTTTATACAAATATTTTTGTTCGTGACTCCCGAGAGGGGCACGCGTGCGGTGTGATTAATAATATTGGTGACAACGACGGTCTGCAGGAATGCGCCAAAGTGTTTAAAAACTGCAGGGGGGGTTGGGGAAAATATGACCCATCGTCGTTTTCAGTAATTGGCATATTTTCGGTATGAAAAGTCGTAACTTAAAACTGAAAATAGGTGCAGAGAGTCAGAATTCGGCTCAAAAATCACGCTGAGGAGTCAAATTTCCGACATTTTGAAAACTGCAGGGGGGTTTGGGCAAAATATGACCCATAGCAGTTTTCAATAATTGGCATATTTTCGGTATAAAAAGTCGTAATTTGAAACTGAAAATAGGTGCAGAGAGTCAGAATTTGGATAAAAAATCACGCTCAGGAGTCAAATTTCCGACATTTCGGACATTTTAAAAACTGCAGGGGGGTTTAGGCAAAATATGACCCATTGCCGTTTTCAGTAATTGGCATATTTTCGGTATGAAACGTCGTAATTTGAAACTGAAAATAGGTGCAGAGTCAGAATTCGGCTCAAAAATCACGCGCAGGAGTCAAATTTCCGACATTTCAGACATTTTAATTAATTAACACTTTCGCGCTCTCGGCGCTCAAAAAAAAATCATACCCCAGATGCTTTCGGCGCTTCGCGCGCCTATGCGGTAAGACCGAAAAAGTGTACACTCTTTTGACTGTCCTGACAATAATTGAAGGCTCACGTATTTAAATTTGGTATCACTGTGTTCGCAATAAAATTGTCTATAAGAACATATCTATAAAATGCCGCCAAAGCAAAAGGATTATCAACACTAAATAAAAAACTATTCAGATCACTAGCCGAGAGCGCCAAACAGCAACAAAATGTTTCCACTCTCTTAATGGTTGCGAAGCCTACTGTTGTCCTACTTCGCTAATTGTGGTATCATTGGAATCGCAATAACATTCTCTACACGGACATATGCATATAAATATAGATTCAATGTCGTAGCCCACCCAAAACAGTGTGGGAAGTGGTCGAAGTGTTACCCGCGGCGGCATATCGGTGAAACTCGCTCTGAAAAGTGTATATTCAATTCACTGTCCTGACATTATTTGTCTATGTATGTATTTCATTTTTGTACCAATGTGCTCGCAATAGAATGTTCTATAAGAATATAAGTATTAAAGGTCACATAAGGATGCGTTCGACCGGCAACATATATAAAAACTACGTCGATTATACGCGTCGTGTGAATAATACAATTGTTTTACCACGATGATTCACTGCCACGCCGTTTTCTTTATTAAGGTTCGGCTATTAGAAAAAACGTAACTTTCATGGCAAACATATGTAAACTATTCCCAGGTTGATCGGATAATAAATGGATTTTATAGAAATATTTTTGCTCGTGACTCCCGAGAGGGGCACGCGTGCGGTGTGATTAATAATATTCGTGACAACGACGGTCTGCAGGAATGCGCCAAAGTGTTTATAAACTGCAGGGGGGTTTGGGCAAAATATGACCCATCGTCGTTTTCAGTAATTGGCATATTTTCGGTATGAAAAGTCGTAATTTGAAACTGAAAATAGGTGCAGAGAGTCAGAATTCGGCTCAAAAATCACGCTCAGGAGTCAAATTTCCGACATTTCAGACATTTTGAAAACTGCAGGGGGGTTTGGGAAAAATATGACCCATCGCCGTTTTCAGTAATTGGCATATTTTCGGTATAAAAAGTCGTAATTTGAAACTGAAAATAGGTGCAGAGAGTCAGAATTTGGATAAAAAATCACGCTCAGGAGTCAAATTTCCGACATTTCAGACATTTTGAAAACTGCAGGGGGGTTTAGGCAAAATATGACCCATTGCCGTTTACAGAAATTGGCACATTTTCGGTAAGAAACGTCGTAATTTGAAACTGAAAATATTTGCGAAGAGTCAGAATTCGGCTCAAAAATCACGCTCAGGAGTCAAATTTCCGACATTTCAGACATTTTAAAAACTACAGGGGGGTTTAGGCAAAATATGACCCATCGCCGTTTTGAGTAATTGGCATATTTTCGGTATGAAACGTCGTAATTTAAAACTGAAAATAGGTGCAGAGAGTCAGAATTCGGCTCAAAAATCACGCTCAGGAGTCAAATTTCCGACATTTCAGACATTTTAATTAATTAACACTTTCGCGCTCTCGGCGCTCAAAAAAAAATCATACCCCAGATGCTTTCGGCGCTTCGCGCGCCTATGCGGTAAGACCGAAAAAGTGTACACTCTATTGACTGTCTTGACCATAATTGAAGGCGCACGTATTTAAATTTGGTATAACTGTGTTCGCAATAAAATTGTCTATAAGAACATATCTATAAAATGCCGCCAAAGCATAAGGATTGTCAACACCAAATAAAAAACTATTCAGATCACTAGCCGAGAGCGCCAAACAGCAACAAAATGTTTCCACTCTCTTAATGGTTGCGAAGCCTACATTTGTCCTACATCGCTAATTGTGATATCATTAGAATTGCAATAAAATTCTCTACACGGACATATGCATATAAATATAGATTCAATGACGTAGCCCACCCAAAACAGTGTGGGAAGTGGCCGAAGTGTTACCCGCGGCGGCATATCGGCGAAACTCGCTTTGAAAAGTGTATATTCAATTCACTGTCCTGACATTATTTGTCGATGTATGTATTTCATTTTTGTACCAATGTGCTCGCAATAGAATGTTCTATAAGAACATAAGTATTAAACGTCACATAAGGATGCGTTCGACCGGCAACATTTATAAAAACTACGTCGATTATACTCGTCGTGTCAATAATACAATTGTTTTACCACGATGATTCACTGTCACGGCGTTTTCTTTATTAAGCTGTTCGGCTTTTAGAAAAAATGTTAATTTCATGGCAAACATTTGTAAACTATTCCCAAGTTGATCGGATAATAAATGGATTTTATACAAATATTTTTGCTCGTGACTCCCGAGAGGGTCACGCGTGCGGTGTGATTAATAATATTCGTGACAACGACGGTCTGCAGGAATGCGCCAAAGTGTTTAAAAACAGCAGGGGGGTTTGGGCAAAATATGACCCATCGTTGTTTTCAGTAATTGGCATATTTTCGGTATGAAAAGTCGTAATTTGAAACTGAAAATAGGTGCAGAGAGTCAGAATTCGGCTCAAAAATCACGCTCAGGAGTCAAATTTCCGACATTTCAGACATATTGAAAACTGCAGGGGGGTTTGGGCAAAATATGACCCATCGCCGTTTTCAGTAATTGGCATATTTTCGGTATAAAAAGTAGTAATTTGAAACTGAAAATAGGTGCAGAGAGTCAGAATTTGGATAAAAAATGACGCTCAGGAGTCAAATTTCCGACATTTCAGACATTTTGAAAACTGCAGGGGGGTTTGGGCAAAATATGACCCATCGCCGTTTACAGTAATTGGCATATTTTCGGTATGAAACGTCGTAATTTGAAACTGAAAATAGGTGCAGAGAATCAGAATTCGGCTCAAAAATCACGCTCAGGAGTCAAATTTCCGACATTTCAGACATTTTAATACACTTTCGTGCTCTTGGCGTTCAAAAAAATATCATACCCCAGATGCTTTAGGCGCCTATGCGGTAAGACCGAAAAAGTGTTCACTCTTTTGACTGTCCTGACAATAATTGAAGGCGCACGTATTTAAATTTGGTATCACTGTGTTCGCAATAAAATTGTCTATAAGAACATATCTATAAAATGCCGTCAAAGCATAAGGATTATCAACACCAAATAAAAAACTATTCAGATCACTAGCCAAGAGCGCCAAACAGCAACAAAATGTTAAAACTCTCTTAATGGTTGCGAAGCCTACAGTTGTCCTACTTCGCTAATTGTGGTATCATTGGAATCGCAATAAAATTCTCTACACGGACATATGCATATAAATATAGATTCAATGTCGTAGCCCACCCAAAACAGTGTGGGAAGTGGTCGAAGTGTTACCCGCGGCGGCATATCGGCGAAACTCTCTCTGAAAAGTGTATATTCAATTCACTGTCCTGACAATATTTGTCGATGTATGTATTTCATTTTTGTACCAATGTGCTCGCAATAGAATGTTCTATAAGAATGTAACGGGGGGTGGGGGAAATAGCTCTATCTTGTCCATTATTCCACCCCCCAGTTAACTAACGAGGCCGGGGGAAACAGCTCTCTCTAGTCCGTTATCCCGTCCCCAGTTAGCTAACTATTCTAGAGCACCCTCCAGAGTTCCTAAGGCAGCCTCTCTCGTTCAACACCTTGTAACCTAGGTATTTGACTACCTAGGTGCTAAGACTACAAGGCGTCGTAACTGGATCAGTTACCCGAAACTCTAGAGAGAACTCTAGAATACAGAATCATAGCCACAAACGTATAAGAGAAAACGAGAGGAAAGAAATGAATAGTGAAGTAATTAGTGAGGGTTTGGGGTGAGAGGTAGGGAGGTGGGAGGAGCGAGGAGGGTCATTAGTTGAAAGTGAGAGTTTAGAGAGGGGTGGAGGGAGAGGTGTAGATAGGTAGGAGAAGAGTAGATAGGTAGAAGTAGAAGAGTAGATAGTAGAAGTGGAAATGCTGCCACCATCCATTCATGATCATTACATACGAGACAAGGAATGGAACTTGCCTGTATCACAATATTCTCAAAAGATGTTATCATGAGTTCCCTATTAGTAGTTCCCATCTTTATCATGTACTCATTCTAAACCATGAAACCAGTAACCACAGAGGCTTTCTCACCTCAACTCAAAGCTCTAGGGAACAAAGTTAAACACAATTTAAATAATAAATTCATAATTATATTTCACATGAAGTATCATAATTTAGCAATTCAATTAAAATGTTCCAGTTTAATATGCAAAGTGAGTCATCATCCAAGAATTCGAGAACCCTACAACTTGACTGCCCCTGATCATCACACAACATATGTAAACACGACCAAGTCACCTAAATGTTCACTCACCGAGGACTGAGTCTAAGTGGAATAGAGAGGGGGGGGGGGTCTGTAGTTGACAGAGACTCCCGCCCTGCCGGCCGACAGCCTCCCTGGTAGGGCTGTCTTCTTTTTTCTCTCCTGGCTCGTCTGCTGCTCTGTCTGTTAATGCTCTATGCTCGATAGTTCTCCGAGTATATATTGGGGAACCTAGTAGCTAACTCCGCCCACAAGTAGATAGCCTCCGGCACTACCAAGCCACTCCTTAAACGTCGGCATGTTTGAAGGCTACCCGGCTCCAATTATACGCTTAGCGGAAGCAAGGTGAAATTATCATGATCTGACCTCAGGTCACTTGGGGTCATTAACGGTTAGAGGTGTGAGATCTCAGGCAGACAACTGGCGCCTCTCAGATCCTTGTCTGTGACTCGTGTACTCTATATATATTTTAAATAAACTAACCCAAACACTTTTACAGTGTTACATAATGTAGAGTGCACACTATCTTTCTTGGGCGCATTTACAAAATCAACTGATAGATCCCAGTTATCCCATGGAGTAATTGGTTGATTAATCATCGAGTTGGGTACATATTTAATATTTTGATGGAGTTGGCTACCTTTTAGAACCAAAATACATAATCAGATTTCGTTCTTCTTCTATAGACCTCAGGTGAGTGCAGCATATTAGAAAGTTTAGCTTGAAACTTCGTGTTGTCTAGATCTACTCAATGCCTTCACGCCGAAAACTGTGCTAATAGACAAAATTCTCTCGCTTATGGTAGGTAATTTTAACTCTGCTCTCATATTAACTATTCTTGTGGACTTTAGAGCCCCAAGGATGAGACGCATAGCTTCATTTTGCAACGTTTCAAGAGATTTCAGCTCTTTGTCAGTATACAGTGTGAGATGTAGAGCATTGTAGTCAATCACAGAGCGTATAAATGATACATAAAACATTCTAGCAAGTCTCACGTTAATTCCATGTTTGACACCAACAAGGACCTGCAAGGGCTTTAATCTCTCCCACAGTCTCCTCTTGAGAGTAGGTACCCAGGGTCGTTAATGGGGACACCAAGGTATCTGCAATTCTCGCAGTTCTCAAGTGCTCGCCCATCTATATGATAATTGTGGTGGAATACCACATGGAATGAGGGCACGAGTTTTCTGTACAGAGATAAGGAGGCCACATTCCTCAGCTCTAGTAGCAAAAGCATCGAGCAGAACTTGCATTCTAGACTCGGAGGCAGCCTGTAAACATATATCATCAGCATAACAAATGACAGTGTCTTCGTTATTAGTTGGAAGAACTTTAATAAGTTTATGCATCAAAACGTTGAACAACAAGGGGCTGAGGACCCCAGTTCAAAGTGTTTGCTCTCTGTGCTTTTAACACCATTAAACAAAACATGCTGTTCGATTAGACAAATAGCCCTTTATCCATTTCAGTAATTTTCCTTGTATTCTCAGCTCGGCAAGCTGTTCCAGTATGATTTCTCTGCTGTATCAAAAGCTGCTGCTAGGTCGATGAAGACTGTTTGAGGGGAAGCTTCAATATGTGCGAAGTACTCAGCAAAACAGTGTTGTGTACTGAGCCCAGGCATAAATCCAAGCAGTTGAGGTGACAGGTGCCCCTGTATACGATACATGAGTCGGTTAAGAACAATACGTTCAAGCACTTTACAAACACACGATGTTAGAGATATGGGTCTATAATTATCTGAGTGTGGTTTGGGGATGGGAACAATGACACTCTTTGTCCAAGCATCAGGTAATACTCCTTCACGTAAACTCATTCTGTACAACACTAACAGTGGATTACCTGGTACGTGTGAGACTAATCTCAGTAGACTGTAAGTAATACCGTCCTCTCCAGGAGCAGTTGATTTTCCCATCTTTAGTGCATGATTTAATTCCCATTCTGTTACATCATTAAGGTCCGACACGTCGATAGCTGTACAGTTGATTGACAGTCAAGAGGCAGGACCAACAAGCCAAAGCTCAACCCCTGCAAGCACAACTAGGTGAGTACAACTAAGCAAGTACAAAGAGTGCTTTAAGTGCTTTCATAATCAAATTTAAGTTATAATGTTAAGCATCAAATATATACTATGTATCAAGGGGCAAAGTAGCAAGGCTTTATTGGCTTTAATATTTTAATTTTATCTAAATATTGTATGCTGTATTATTTTAGATACATTTTATTAGCTGAGTAGTTTACCTTTTATCATATTTAATTTTTAGAAATATTTATAGATTTTTAGTGTTTAGCACTGTATTGCAGCAGTGAGCATTGACATGACAGTAGAGGTATTTTATTCTGGAAATAACTCCTAAAGCTAACTGATCTGGTATTTAAGAAAATGAGTTTTCATCAGCAAACGTTATTGTCTTAAGTTACGATGTAAATTTGATCGAAAAATGCGACTCGACTTGCGATAGTGTTGTCGACTAACGATATTTGTTGGTACACGTTTGGGTCGACCGTGCACGTGGTTCTCGGTCACGCAGGCCAACCTGCCTCAGTTTACTAGAGCTGTCCACTTAGTGACGATCACGCCTATAAGAAATTCCATTTTTGTGGTGATTTTTTGCTTTTTGAACATAAAACTGATTATTATATATCACGCCATGGGTCCCAGAAAGTCAGTGGTAAGGTTCAACCTAAGAAAATAGTTGTGAGTTGAGGCAGTAGAGGATATACCTTCCTCATTAATAAGAAAATGTGTGAAGTATGGGAAGAACTGCAAAGTTTTGTTGAAAAAACTCGCCTAGATAAAGCTGTAGCAGGCCGTTACAGTGACAATGTGATGTCTTACTACAGACAAGTGTTAAAATGTAGGGAAAAACAAGTGTTTTTAGACAGATTCTTAGTAAGACAAGCAAGCAATGAATCACAAGCAGGTTCAAGTGGTATGCAGGCAAAACATGCCAGAGTGTATCCCAGAAAAGTCATCACTGCCTGATGTTATAATGGAAGGGGACTTCCCTTCCAAACGGTAACACCTCTCCTCCTCCACCCTCATCACCATCTTCCATACACCATCAAGAGTCCTCCATAAAGGTAAGATAAACATATGTACTATATTGTAGTTAGAGAACAAAATTGTATTCAGTATAAAATGTATTTGTAAGTTAATATTTTGGAAGGTGGGGAACGGATTAATTCAATTCCCTTTATTTCTTATGGGAAAAATCGCTTCGACTTAGGATATTTTGACTTACGATCTGTCTCTGGGAACGGATTACCATCGTAAGTCTAGGCCCCACTGTACTGTATCTACATTTGTGTTCACCATAGCAAACAACTAAGTTGGTATGCTGAATGGCAGCCCGCCACTGGCTACCACTCCCTCCCTCTCCTCGCCTAACTCATCAACATTCATACTCATACTATCATCACTAAATAATACCATGTACATATATATATTTATATTGACATTTTTAGGCTATTCATGCCCGTGCCACCTCTTGGGTGGCTTAATCTTCATCAATCAATCAATCGAGGCTCCGAACTTACACTTGGAACTCCCGAATACAGACGCCTCTCCAGCAAAATACTCAACACAAGGTATGCGGAATGCCTGCTGAATGATCCAAACTCCAAGTACATACTAAGGAACGAAGTAATCTTCGTTGAATGCGACGAAACCACATTGTCAAAGGACCTTTTCCCACCAGACTACGCCGATTACAAACATCAAATGATTACTCGAAGCAAGAAGAAAGAAGAAACACCAAATTGAAGAAGAAGAAGACACCACATGAAGACTGATTGTTTCCACCTTGAATGCTGAAGCACTGCCACCGCCGCCTTCCAGACCCGCCTCCAAGCCTAGCCAGTTGTTGGGTTGTTTGCAGCATCGACGTATTGCCACGCAGCTGGGTTTAGCCCTGGCACTTTTTCTTCAACTTCAGCATTTCCTCTCACCGACTACTCTTCAGCTGTCCCCACTTCAAGGCTCGCCCCAATGGGCATCTTCTCCTGTATTATTCAGATTCAGATTCAGGCTCCGCCTCACTCCGCGTGCCCTCGCCGTTGCCCTCGCAAAACTCACTGCTGCTCAGCGAGTCGTAAACACAGAAGTTTAGCCCGCTCAACTGTTCTCACAGCATGGACCCTACAACAGTTCCTCGCGACAACGACTCGGAGCGACCCGTTAGGGGCGTCCTGCCCTTCTCAACATTTAAGGTAGTTTTTGTGTTTTGTTGGCGCGCGGGACCAGTGTTTGTGTTGGCGCGTCAGACCAGTGTTTGTCTCTTTGTTGGCGCGCGCGCCCTGAAGCACGTCGCCTGTTGGTTCAGCGTTGGTGACCAAATGCAGGTGCAGTGGTCCTAGAGGGGAAGGTGACCCTCGGTGTTATGGGGCACTGGGTTTTTCTCCAGTAGGTGGCTGTTATTTGAACCACACTCGGGAGGAGGCCTGTCCACCCCTACCCTCTCCTTCCCCATCTGCTCAGCCGCTCCCCACCCAGTCGACGTGAGGTATGCTGTTGGGCGACTTCTGTTATGCCGTTATTTATTATTTACGTTCTTTATATGTCCTTCCTTACAGTCTGACTGTTAGTCAGGGTGTGTTTCCTCACGCTACAATATTTACTGTAATTTTACCTTTGCTTTCGCCCCTAGCTTTAATTTTCATGGATTTGTATTTTCATAAGTTCCTTAATTTATTAATGAATTTAATGGTGGCAAGCTGCATGTTTCTTTTGCAGGCTTTTCATTCAGGTCTGTTTTAACTTTTGCTTATTGCCTATAAGTTATTAGGTAAAGTCAGCTAGGTTAGGCTAGCTGCCGAGTCACAGGCCTCTGGCCACCAGCTTTAAGTTTAATGGACTAGTTTTCCATAAGTTTCCTTAACTTATTAACGAATTTATTGCAGTGTCAAGCTCCCTGTTTCCTTTGCAGGTTGTACATTTAGTTTTATTTAATTTTAGCTTATTGCCTATAAGTTATTAGGGAAAGTCAGCTAGGTTAGGCTAGCTGCTGTGTCACAGGCCTCTGGCCCCTAGCTTTGTTTTCATGGACCTGTTTTCCCACAAGTTTCCTTAATTTACTACTGAAATTTATGCAGTGTTAAGCTGCATGTTTCTTTAGCTGGATTTAAATTTAGGTTTGTTTTAACTTCTGGTCTTTGCCTTTAAGTTAGTAGGTAAAGTTAGCTAGGTTAGGCAAGCTGCTGTGTCACAGGCCTCTGGCCCCTAGCTTTGTTTTCGTGGACTTGTTTTCCCACAAGTTTCCTTAATTTACTACTGAAATTTATGCAGTGTTAAGCTGCATGTTTCTTTAGCTGGATTTAAATTTAGGTTTGTTTTAACTTCTGGTCATTGCCTTTAAGTTAGTAGGTAAAGTTAGCTAGGTTAGGCTAGCTGCAGTGTCACAGGCCTCTGGCCCCTAGCTTCGTTTTCTGGATTTGTTTCCATAAGTTTCCTCATTTTATTATTGAATTTTATGCAGTGTCAAGCTGCGTGTTTCTTTAGCTGGTTTTACATTTAGGTTGTTTTAACTTTTGGTCCTATAAGTTATTAGGTAAAGTCAGCTAGGTTATGCTAGCTGCTGTGTCTCAGGCCTCCGGCCTCTAGCTTTAAATTTTCTTGGACTTGTGTTTTCCATAAGTTTCCTTAATTTATTATTGAATTTAATGCAGTGTCAAGCTGCATGTTTTCTTTTGCAGGTTTTACACTTAGGTTTGTGTAACTTTGCTTGCCTATAAGTTATTAGGTAAAGTCGGCTAGGTTAGGCTAGCTGCAGTGTCTCAGGCCTCTGGCTCCTAGCTTTGTTTCATGGACTTGTTTTCCATAACTTTCCTTTATTAATGAATTTTATGCAGTGTCAAGCTGCATGTTTTCTTTAGCTGGTTTTACATTTGTTTGTTTAACTTTTGCTATTGCCTTTAAGTTATTATGTAAAGTCAGCTAGGTGATGCTAGCTGCTGTGTCACAGGCCTCCGGCCTCTAGCTTTAAGTTTTTATGGACTTGTTTTCCATAAGTTTCCTTAATTTATTAATGAATTTTATGCAGTGTCAAGCTGCTAGTTTCTTTGCTGGTTTTACATTCGTTTGTTTAACCTCTGCTTTGCCTTTAAGTTATTATGTAAAGTCAGCTAGGATGTGATAGTTGTCGGGATCGGGCCCTTGCCTCTTGCTTTAAGTTTCTTCTGGCCCTGCATTTATGTTTAGTTTCCTCAGCAAATGTCCTGCATTTTACATTGCCCTTGCTGCATGTTTTTACTTTACTGGTTTACAATTGTTTAACTTATGCTTCACCTTTAAGTAAAGTCAGCTAGGATGTCCTAGTTGCTGTCTTCGGGCCTCATGCCTCTCCCTTTAAGTTTATCTCGGACTCGTATTGATTAGTTCCATCAGCAATTTATTACTAATTATGCATTGCCTAAGTGCATGTCATTTTACTTACTGTTTTACCTTTATACTTGTTTCCTTGACTTTGTCAAAGTTATTAAGTACTGACGCTAGACAGTACCAGTTTCGTTTACCAGTACCAGTAAACGTTTTTACAGTCGTTTTGTCTGCCCGGTGTAGCCCAGAAGAATCTGCAGCCTCCCGGCTGCTGGCTTATCCAGACATGTGTGGCCTCCCAGGACGCTGGTTATCAGACGTATTGTCTGCTCGGTGTAGCCCGGAATATACTGCGGCCTTCCAGGCCGCTGGTTATCAGACGTATTGTCTGCTCAGTGTAGCCCGGAAGATACTGCTGCTTCCCAGGCCGCTGGTTTATTCAGACGTTTAGTTTGCCCAACGTAGCCAGGAAGGTTGACAGCCGCTGCCGTCTTAGCTGACTGCGTTCAGGGGCTGCTCCCCAGCCGACGTCCTTCCTGCGATGAGTTAAGCCGACGTCCTTCCTGCGATGAGTTAAGCCGACGTCCTTCCTGCGATGAGTTAAGCCGACGTCCTTCCTGCGATGAGTTAAGCCGACGTCCTTCCTGCGATGAGTTAAGCCGACGATGTTCTACAGGTATTATATTTATATTGGTCATATAAATACACGGCCTTTCTGGCCGCGGGTTTATCCAGACGTGTTGTCTGCCGGTGTAGCCCGGAATCTACTGCGGCCCCCCAGGCCGCTGGTTTCTCCAGACGTTTTGTCTGCCCAATGTAGCCACGAAGGTTGTCATAGCCGCTGCCGTCTTCGCTGTCTGCGCTCGGGGGTTCATGTCCAGCCGACGTTCTTCCTGTGGTGAGTTAAGCTGGCGATGTTATTCAGGTATCTTATTTACATTGGCCATATAAATATGTGGTCTTTCAGGCCGCTGGTTTATCCAGACGTGTTGTCTGCCTGGTAGCCCGGAAGTCACAGTGGGGCCCCCCCCCCCAGGCCGCTGGTTTATCCAGACGTTTCATCTGCCGGTGTAGCCCGGAACGTTTCCACAGCCACCGACTGTGGAAACTTACAAGTGTTAATCCCGTTTCTCTAACGAATTATAGTCCAGCTTTATTTTGAGCATACTTTGTTTTGCAATTTATAATTATTTATGTTATAATTGTATTAATTGTAATTATGTTATAATAGCACAGTTTGCCTAGTTTCCTCAGTTACAGTACTTTCGTTTGGCTCTTGCAGTTATTCACGTCGCTTATTTGGTTATATTTATGTTATGCATCTCCTCCGTTCCCTTAATGTAATATGGCTATATTTCCACGCCGATTGTATACCCTTATTTTGTACTTGCAGATACCACGTGCCATGCCTTGCCCTATTCATAATTATGTTCTACATCTCGGCGCTAACATGCCTCCTGTTTCAGGTTACCTCGGACTTTCTTTCCCAATCAGCCTCCTTAATTTACTCCGACAGTTGATGCGTTGCTCATGTCGCATGTTTATTTTTGCGTTGCTGTGTCCAGTATGCTTGCCCACTTTTACCCTGCCTTACGTCATCAAGTAAAGACAGCCAGGATGTGCTATTTGCAGAGTTACCAAGTAATTTATTAAGTAAAGCCAGCCAGGATGTGCTATTTGCAGAGTTCCTAAGAATTTTAAGTAAAGTCAGACAGGATGTGCTATTTGCAGTATTCGCGGGCCCTTATTTTAGCTTCACGTCTCCTGGCCCTGCATTTTTGCCTAGTTTCATCGGTAGTTACAGTAGTTTATGCTTAGCTTTGCAGTTTAGTTTCCTCAGTGGTTACAGTATTTACGCTTGGCTCTTGCAGTTTATTCACGTTACTTATCAGGTTATATTTGTTATGCTTTCCCTCCGTTCTCTTAATGTAAAAATGGTTATATATGCACGCCGATTGTATACCCTTATTTTGTACCTGCAGACTTCACGTGCCATGACTTGCCCTATTCAGGTGACCTGGACAGGGGGGTGGCCCCCACGTTGCCTGGGGCACGGTACACTCCAGCAGATGGCGGCGTCGAAGCGTCGTCGGGAACGTCGTATATTTAATGATATCCCGTTCTTTGCCTTCCTAAGACAATGTAAATTAAGATTTTATACGCTTATATGGAAGGTTTCTTATTTTGTACTGGCAGACATCTCGCGACATGCCTTGCCCTTCCTCTTAATTACGTTCTACATTTCAGCACTAACATGCCTCCTGCTTTCAGATTACCACGGATTCCTTTTCCCAAACAGCCTACCTTAATTTACTCCGACAGTTGATGCTTTGCTCATGTCGCATGTTTAATTTTGCGTTGCTGTGTTCAGTATGTTTGTTCATTTTCCTTGCCTTACGTCATTACGTAAGGTCAGCCAGGATGTGCTATTTGCAGAGTTACTAAGTAAATTATTAAGTCAGCCAGGATGTGCTATTCGCAGAGTTCCTAAGTAAATTATTAAGTAAAGTCAGCCAGGATGTGCTATTTGCAGAGTTACTAAGTAAATTATTAAGTAAAGTCAGCCAGGATGTGCTATTTGCAGAGTTACTAAGTAAATTATTAAGAAGTCAGCCAGGATGTGCTATTTGCAGAGTTACTAAGTAAATTATTAAGTCAGCCAGGATGTGCTATTTGCAGAGTTACTAATTACTAATTACTAGTCTTTTGCTGGGCCACCTTTATGCTTCTCCCCTTCCTGTCTAGGTATGTTTAGGTATGGCTAGCGGTGCGCGAGCCGCGGCTTATCGGTTCCTCCTACGTCTGCGTGTCTGTTAATTTTGTTATTGTTGGACTCGCAATTTGATTTGTATTTATTACGGAAAAATTTTTCTCCCGCAATTTACTCTTTGTTTAAGTTTCACGTTCAATTTGTTATTAAGGGACTATCAATTAGGATTTGTATTAATCTATTGCTTTGCCTCTGTGCCTTTAAGTTATTTTCAGCTAAGGTACGCTAGTTGCAGTGCATTCGGGTGGCCCCCCCCCCCCACAATTTTTTTTTCTCCTCCGGTTATTTCGTCCTATTACACTCGTTTCCCTCATTATATATTCTATTCTGAATTTTGTGCATTATATCTGACCACCCATTCTTCATCGTATCGACAGTACATTAAGTTACATTTGGATGCTACCGAGAAGTTTAGCATGGCCTCGCGCACGGTGTCATGCAAAAAACTGGCCATTCGGCCTTCCTTTCGGCAAGCTCAAGCCAGTCAGTTAGCATGACGTCGGCCAGCTTGTGGTTGGCCAGCGCACCCAGCATGCTGTTGGCCATAGGTCGCTAACGTTCTTTGGCCATCCGGCCTTCTGGGCTATTTTACTCTTCTTGTTCCTTCGCCATTGTTGTTTCCTACTACGTAATAGTATTCTATTTAATTTTACCT